>NC_133289.1:8055349-8369580 GCF_005239225.2 Populus alba | reverse complement strand
ACCCAGAAGAGTGAGTCAGAAGTAAAATAACGCTAAATAGCATTCCGGAACTTTAAACGTTTTTATTGATTCCCTGCGATATTTGAAAACACTAAAATCATCAGACTCTTTTTATGTGCAATTGCTATTATGAGACAGAATAGAATACCTTAATATGGCATGATATCAACTTCAAATAGAAATCATGACATTCCACAAGTCCCACCCAACCAAACCATGCCGTGATCAGCTTGTTCTAAAGGTCATGCCTAATAATTGGTGTCAGGTTGAGATTGTGCCTAACAAAGGATGCAGCCATCTAGCTTCCATTAAAACAATAGTCCAGTAATTAAAAGATACTATTAAAGTGCTCCGATAGACCAACTAAAACACTGAAATGGTTTCCAAGCCTCTCTAGGTCTCATCAACTCTGCAGACAGCATGGTTTTAAATATCGAGTATAACCAAGGAATGTGAGACATTTAGACTGCTGATATTTTACCACTTATCACGGAAGGGGTTATCTTGTCCACTACCATCAAAGAGCATCCGCATCAGCCAGCAACACTCTGATTGTGATTTAAAACAATGACATTTTACAATACCAAAGGCCTAAGCATGGACTTGTCGCATTCTAAATACTTTCTGTAACCATATGCATATTAATAGTGCTTTCCTCATTTTAATATGCGCCATCTACCAGGTGCCAACTAAGTCTAAAACACATCCTAGGGTTACACAGGGCACGCCCTCACAGACTAAAGGAAGAATTGATGCATTTACGTCATCCCCAGTGTGCCAACCTTAATTTGTCACGAGGTCCAGAAAGTGCTGTTTCAAGATCAAATAAATAATCTAAATTTGAGGGTGGAGAGTGATTACCTTGTTCCACATGCAAAACAAGCAACACAGTGCCCACATGGGAGGAAGAAACATTCCCTCGGAGCATCAAAGCAAAGTGCACAAAGACGACGGGTATTATTGCCATTTTCACCATCTCTTGATTTCCCTTCAATGGAACCAGCTGCAAGAAAATCTTCAAGATCCTGCTCATCGTTTGAGACAGAATCATAAGATGAGCCCCAACTTGAAAGGTCATCATCTTTACATGAAAGCAAGGGGGCTCTCTGAGCTTCTACCTCTCCAAACAGAAGTCTGGTTCCATCTTCACGAATGCATTGAAACTTGTTCAAGAAGTTGAATGCCGCTAGTATGAGAACTGTCATTCCACCTACAGGCAGAAAAACACGTAAACATAAGATATCCCTGTGTCAATTAAAGAGAGGAAATACAAGAATAGAGTATACCTATGCCGACAATATATGTGACCCATCTTGGTACATAGGAGACTTTGACATTCCACTCGTCACTTTCTGAACCCTGAAGCAAATGAAAAAAAAAAAAACATGGATAAAGGTTGGGAATCTTTAGTTCTACAGACTATTTGATGATGATCTTTTCTCTGGTAGTCCTACTGAAATCTATAAATACAGTACTGTAAGAGTGCCAATGGGACAGCCTTAAAAGAAATGGAACTCCAAAGTGACGTCTAAAGTGGGAGTGGTACTTCTAAAACTTATTCTTTTCCTCTTCCATTCAACAAAGCTCTCAACTCCAGATGTTGGCCTTACATTAAAACAGAGGCGTTACAGTGAAGATAAACAGATTTACCTGTTCTGGACCGAAAGAGTTTAAGACAGCAACATTTCCATTGGGAAACATAATGTTCAAACTACACTTGCCATCAGTAAATGTACATTTGTAGTAAGCTTTGCTTGTATTGTATTGGAAAGATCTTACTCTGATGGCTAACTGAACCTGTTTAAAAACAAAAAAAAAGACTCGCCCAAGTAAATAGTGCAAACAGCCATCCAGGAAGGACACAGGACTGTTTCAAAATCAACACAAGTAGAAACAAGATTATAAAGTAATAAAATGAACACAAAGATATTCAACGCATCTGATATAGCACATATGAAAATAGGCCATTTTTTTAGACTCTTTGAATATATCTTAAGTAGGTTATGGGTCTAAAGGGCTGACTTCCAGAACCCTGCATGAATGCACTATAAAAATATATATAAATATATTTTGCCTAAGATTTTTGTATAGAAGGAAGGATACCATAACAGTCATCTTCAGGGTTATCTGCTAGACCGATTATAGAACCTGGGGATGATGACAATGGAGAGGGAGAGGGAGGGAGGGGGGGGCCTCTGTCACTGGAGTGCAAATGGCCAAAACCACAAAATACTTTTTCATGTTTTGTCTACAAAGTTTGTCCTTTCAAATGAGCTGAAGCTTAGGTTGACAAGAACATGAATGCTCTCAACGTAGAAAAATTGTAAACTTATCAAGAGATGAAAACAATGTAAAGAAAAATAAGCACCTTTTTTGCTATTTATGGCATAATTCACGGGTCAAAAGGTGACGTTAGCCAAATACTAATCCATGTAGATTCTCATATTCTTTTGTAAGTGAATCAAACAAAAAAATTATGTGGTTCAAGCACCAGTGGCACAAGGAAATTTTCATATTTTGCACTTATCTTCCAACGTAGAAAATATCATAATGATAAGGTGCACCGGGTGATCTAAACATTGCCCAAAGGAAAATATTTTAGCAAGTTCAATACAAGAAACAAGGATAGGCAAGGTCCTAAATTTTCAGATAAAGTATCGTTCATGTCTTTTTATTCTTCAATTACTTAATATGATGTCTGGGAAGCCAACTTATTCTTCAATTACTAAATATCATGTCTAGGAAGCCAATGAACTACAAAAACAAAGAACTGTCTATCTGTGGATCGTAATAGAAGAAATGAGATATTTATGGATTAAATCTTTATTAATTGCTTGTGGAACATTCCTGCAAGAAGAAACCAATTGATTATAAATAAACAGGTCCAAATGTTTGCAAATTACCTCTACTTTCTCTGAGTTCAAGTTACCCACTGCAATATAGTAGCTTGCAGAGGTCAATATACTCTGTTGGACAAAACCACTTGCTGCGAAGAAAACAAATTCCATATCAGTTAACATTTTTATACAAAGAAAACATCTAAAACCACAACCTTAATCTCACCTTGAATGACATTCCATGATAAAGTGGTGTTTGGATAAGTTGGATCCTCAAGCCATTGAGAAAGGCCTTCATTCCCTGCGATTTCCCAGCTTCAGAATCACATGAAAATAAAACTCAAAGTCCAATTTTGTAGCCAACAAAGAAAGATAACTAATTCCGAATTCACATGGACTCATTACATTTGCATACCTACCCTAGAAGCAAGCACAAATGACAATTCCAGAAAAGCCAGAAAATATATCTAATAGTCAGTTCCTAAGCATACCTTATGCAATTACAAGTAAAACAGAGGAGCTCGGGGAGTTCACCCTGTATGAGATATTTATTTGAGATCCCTTATTCAGAAAATATACGAAGTCCTGGAGAACAAAAGCAAAATAAGCATAAGAACATTCACAAGCACCAAAACCAATTCAAAACATAACTGCAAGCATAGCTTTACAGACACCATTGCACAGAAAAAAACACCTGCCTTGTGAGAATCGGCAGGAACAGAGACATCAAGAGTTCTAGACCAGGTCCGTACAACATCAAGCGGAGGAGGTTTATAAAACCCATATAGCATCAGCCCCGGATTAGTATCATACAACTGTTCCACCTAGAGAAAACCAACCCAAATTTATCAAAATTACAACCCAAAACACCATATCAAGTTCAAGAACCTCTTTTAATTCAATAATGGAAGTACTGTATCTAAACCATTAATTCCCGTCGGTGCCAGCTTTAAGAACTACAGATACAGATAAAATAAAATAATTTACCTTTATAGACTGCACAAATAAGGGATTAGGTGGTAAAAGAATCGAGCATTTCGGTCCTAGGGTTAGCCTCATTGAACCAAAAACCCCCAAAATCAAAGTCATGGACACTGTCAAATTAACAACCAATTATAAGATGCTAAAACTATCTACAAAATTTAACATTGAACAGTCTAAAATCTGATCTAAAAACAATTTAAAAAATAATAATAATAATAGAGAGAAAAATGATACACGAAAGACAAACCAAAGAAGCAGAATGTGAGAACCACAACGACACAAAACCACGTGCAATCTCTGATAGCAGATAAATCATCAAACCCAAAATAATTTCCACGGTAGGAAAGGTCAATGTATTGGTGTTGCAGGTACTCTATCTCTGGCTGTCTAAATTCAAGTTGACGAAACCGTTGATTATCTTCTTCGTGGACTGGAAAAGAAGCGTGATTCGAAGAAGAAGAAGAAGAAGATGCAGCAGCGGAATAATCCCTAGAAGAAACTGAAATTTGACCTGGTTGTGCCATTCTAAGAAGCAAAATGGGATGGATAATTTAATTAAATGAGTGAAAAATTGAAAACCCTAAGTAGGACCTAGAGGGAGAAGCTGGGAGCAAACCTTGGAGAAGTTGAAGATAAGAAGATTCCATGAGAGTTGATGATACAGGCTGAGTTACTGCAACTAACCCACCGATCAGTCTACTGTTTTCGAAAAGAGACCACGGACTGGTTGTTGTGAATTTTGGCGGGGTTTTATTTTATATTTTGGAATGCCTAAGCTATGGACACTTGTCTGATTAAATGACCTTCCGAGTCCTTGGATAATTTATAACTGCAGATAACCTTTTTTATTTTATGCGAGAAAAGCTAGTAAGATCCTCCTTCGGACCTTTGTCTCCTTGTTATGCGTGGGCGAGTGTGTGTGTGTGTGCAAGTGTTCTTTTAAATGATGTAGCCTTTATAAAGACATACTTTCTCCCTCAAGGGTGTTTTAGATATTTAAGTTCATGATAAAAAAAGTAAAAAAAAAAAAAAATAGATAGAAGAGGGTAGCTTAGTCGTTTGATTTTTAAAAATTGTTTTTTAAAAAAATGATAAAGCTTTGCCAAATACAATTCCCTTTATGTTTGTATGATGTTTTCGGGGTGTGTACTTCTTCTCTACACCAATCAGAGAGAGGTGGTTTTTAATATGGGGTGAAGGTACGTTGGCTTAATTTTGATTTTTGACTAATGACTCCACTTCAAATTAGATTACTATATTTTTCGTTGGTATTGCAATGTATGCTATCATTTTCCCGGTTAGTCAAAATAGGCTTAGTTGGCAGAAAAGAGGAAAATGACATTAATCTCAAATTTCAACTCATATTTCATTAAGACATTTAAAAAATGTATTATAATTTGGAACCTGTTTGTTGAGAAATTATGAACCAAATTTTTGAGAAAACAAGCACGATTGAGCTTGATAGTATGTCAAGCTTGGGCACGCTCAAGGAAATAAACATCTTTTTTTAGGCACGTCAAAAAAGATGATTATCCTCTCTTGGCACGCCCACAAGAATGAGATAATGTGGGTCTGGCAAACATACCAAACTTAAGATACTTGGACTTGACATTTAACATGAGTCTGGAAAATATGTTAGATCCAAAACATTTGAACTTAGTAGTTCACTAAGTCCAAACAACAATGGGTCTACTTGGAATTGATAGTCTGATACATTCGATGGAATGACCATCCTCCCTTAGGCACGCCTAAGTGAACGGCCACCTCTTTCTTTGGGCACACCTAAGAGAATGATCATCCTTCATTGGTAAAACAAGAGAATGAGATAATATGGATATAACGAACATGTTAGACCCAAGGTACTTAGACTTGGTATTGAGTCAAGCCCAAAGTAACATGGATTTAGCAAACATGTCAAACTCAAGGTACTTTGACTTGACAGTCAACCAAATCTAAAGATAACATGAGTCTGGCAAACATGTTAGACCCAAGGTACTTCAACTTGGCCATTTGCCAAGTCTAAATTGGCATGAGTTTGACAAACATGTCAACACACGACACTTGAACTTGACAATCCGACAAATCCAAGATAACAACTATCTTCTCTTAGTACGCCAAGAAAATGATCATCTTCTATTGACACACCCAAAGGAAATTACCACATGCTCTCTTTGGCACGGCCTAAAAAAAATGATCATCCTTTCTTAGGCATGTCTAAGAAATAATCATCTTCCCCTGGCATGTTCAAGGGAATGACCATCCTACTTGAGACACGTCCACAAGGATGACCCTCTTCCCTTGGGTCTAGCATAGGGGAAAGGGAAAAAGCTCAGCCTCCATATATTCAACTACATCTAACATCTAGGATCCTAATATCTTTAAACATTTTAAGTGTATAAAAGTCTTTCAAGGACCCACTACATTTCTATTAAATATTAATATAGATGTAAGGGATATTTATCCCTTTTTAAAAGCTATCACGATAAAATTATAAGATTCATAGATTATAAATACATCATAAAACCTTCAAATCAAAGGTTCACAATCTTCATATATATTTTCAAAGCATTTCTTTATAATATTATTGTATTTTTCTCTCTCTAAAAAATATTTATTTAAGTATTGGAGAGTCCCCACCTCTATCAAATGAAGATTTTTTGCAGATATTAGCCACAAATCACCTTGGTCTACTAAGCAGTAAGTATAAGCTATCAATTACATTAGCTTGAAAGAATAGAAGAGCTTAATAGGATCAATTGATTAACCAATTATCTAACCCGAGAGTCTTGTTACTAGGTTGCTTGAATTTGTTTGTACTTCATTGTTTTTTTTCTAGTTGCTTTTTATCACTTATTAATTGACATGAAAATTTAGTATGAAAAGTTTGTGTGTAAATCATTATCCTTAAATGTGAAGGGATATTAGTATATTTTCCATAACAAACTGGAGGGATTGAGAGTATATTCTATAATTTTCCTACTAAAAAAAAAAAAAAAAGCATAAACCAATGTCAATGGGCACGGGCTGAACTTGAAGGTAACTAATCTTGCTAAGCAATTTAAATATGCTAAAAATAACAGAGGAAGAGATGGCCAGAACTTCTCTCAACAGCTCAACAAATTATCAGGCTAGCATAAACTGAATCTGGTAAAGTAGTTATTTCTACAGAATACACGTATTGCCAGTATAACAAGAGGAAGTAAATTAAGGAGGTCACGTACGTGGATGATCAGAGAGCACAATTTTATTTTTTTATTTTTTTACAATTCCATTAAACCTCATCGCATAATCTTAATGGGAGATCTTGAAATGCAGGCAAGGGAAAGAGCTAATGAACCCAAGAGTAAAATCCAAAAAGGATGGAAAGTTGTTGGTTTTTGCAAGAGAGGATGGTACATGCTACGAAGAAGTCTCAATATCTAACAATGCAGTGGACAAGTCAGAATCACAGAGGCAGTCTCTCTCTCTCTCTTGTTTTTTTTTTTTTTTTTCCTTTTTGTATCACATACATGCCTCCATTGTTGTTTCTTAGAGATGGTTTGCCTTCTTCTTTTTGCTCTTAGGTGTTGTTGTTGTTCTTGTCCAATTCCTTTTCTTGAGAAATTAATAGAAGAAATTAAGCATATTTATTATTTTGATTCCCCGTTTGTTCATACCGAGAGGAGGCGATCAAAAGGATTGTTGAAATTATTTTCATAGGAATGGCCGGCCGGCAAGCTATGTGAGCTCCGAATAGCTAATGTTCATGGTGCTGTGCAATATGTATCCTAGCAAACACTTTGAGATTTTACTGCATCTATGTTTATTTGATAACAATCTCTGAGTTTTCCTTTTCTTTTCTTTTCTATCCATGAACTATCTCAAACTATTTGGTGATGTTAGTCCAGAAGAACATTTGTGTCTGGTATTGAAAATAAGATGATGACAACTTATATTAATTTAACAATGAATGGTCAATGATTACACGTGTGTTTTATACATATAGTTGTAGTTGCTTTTTAAAATGTTTTTCATGCTGAAATATATTAAAATAATATTTTATTATTTTTTAAAAATTATTTTTAAGATCAGCGCATTAAAACGATTTAAAATATAAAAAAAAATAATTTTTAGTAAAAAATAAATTTTGAATTTTGGTGGAGCACGGTTTACACCGTGTTCCTAAACACCCTCGTAGTAGTGTGGTTTTTAAAAGTATTTTTTGTTTAAATCTTTTTTATATATTTATATAAATTTATAAACTTTAACCACTAATTCAAACAGTTTCATTCCAATGATTAAAACAGTTTTTACCACTAAATATTTAATAAGGAAAAAGAGAATGAATTTCCATCTAAACTTTATCTTCTGAAAAAACTGTCAAAACTAACTAAAAAATTGAAGAAAAAAAACATGGAAAAGCTGCTGGTGACCGAAATGTATGTGTTCATCAACCCTTTTTTTTTTTTTTTTTTTTGGTGATAAGTAACTTGCATTAGTGAAGCTGGGAAAACCTAGAGTAAATAGTAGAGTTTAGGTTATTGGTCACCAACAACTTCCTTTATATTATTTTAATATACTAATCTCAAAAATAATTTTTAAAAAATAAAAAAAAATTATTTTAATATATATATATATATATATATATATATATATATATATATAAAGGAATTGCTATGGGCAACCTTTTGTTTCCAGATGAGTATCGGTTTGAACAATTCAGTTTGACCAAAACATTAAACAAAAACATTAATTTTAAAACGAACCAGACAGAATGAAAGAACTCAGCTATCGGTTTTACATTTGCTAAAATCAAATAATCACAATCTTAATTACTGAGCTTTTAGTTGGGTTATTTTTTACAAGCTTTTATTTAATAAGTATTTTAGTTTATAATATAATGAGGTTTTTTGTTTAATTTGTCTTGACTCGATTTAGGTTAATTTTTTTCAGTTTTTACAACACAAAAAAAAAAAAATCAAATCAAACTATTTTTTTCATTTTCTAACCAGAATTATCCAAAAAAATTAGAAAATTATTAGCTTAAGTTAATTCGATTAATTTTTTTATTGAGTTGTTTTTTTTCAATATAATAGATATCTAAATTATCCTTATAAACAAATACAAAAAATAATTTTTTTTTAATTCTTAATATGATAAAAATATATATAATTAATTGTTTTTATTAGTATTTGGATTACTTGTTACTACTTACTAGTTGGATAAAATTAAATCAGACGCCTACACATCTTACATAAATAAACCATAATTACCAACTTTTTTGTATTTAAAAAAAAAACTCGTTTAATAATTTTTTTAGGCTAAGTTGATATGGATAACCTTGAGTAAACCCGCTCGATCTATGACCTAGGACTTGTTTGGGGTCAACTCTTAGGTCGGGGTTAAAAACCAGGATTGAAAAAATAAGGATTATATTTGGTATTAAAATAAAATAAAACAATGAGGGATGAATAAAAAAAAATCAATTAAGAAAATAAATGAAACCAAAAGAAATTATAATGAAAAGAATGAGGATCAAATTAAAACAAAAATTAGGTATGAAATTGAAAGGAAAATCAATTAAAAGAAGGGTGAAAAGTAAAATAAATATCAATTAAAAAAAAGGATCAAATCTAGCATAAAAATAAAATTAAATGATAAAGAATGAAATTATATATATATATATAAAGAATTTAAAGCAAATATAAAATAATACAAAAATTATAAGGACTACAATTGAAATTATACAAAAATTTAGGATATTTTTTTAACTTAGGGTGGGTGAATGAGAGAGAAAAAAGGGTGGAGGAGAGAGAAATCAAGCCGCTGCCTTCTAATGGCCGTACCTAAAATAACATGCGCTGGTTAGGAAGAAGTATTGTCTTGAGACGCTTCGCCTGAGACGGCGGTCGGGTATTTTTGAATACTAGAGAAGGTGTTAAGTGCTGCCCAAATAGCACAGGCAACATCCATATATTGGCATATTCTTATCAGGCGCTAATAGCTTTTTATTTTTTTGTTTTTGTTTTATTAATGCTAAAATACTCTTAACTCTACATGAAATTTATAAAAACAATCAGAGTGCGAAAAATGTCAAAAACCCTAAAGATAAAGGCATTTGTTTTAAAATCAAATGATATTTTAGTAATTTTATCATGCTCAGCTTCCAAAGCAAACCAAAATTTTGTTCCAAAGATATTTAAAATTTTACACCTCACCAATTCTACCATACCAAATATATCAAAAGTCCAAAAACACCTTTAAAGCCAGCTTTTGAGTTTCTCTCTGTCAAAAATAATTTGATAAATTTACTGTACGAATCCGTAATGAATTATGAGATGGGCTACAAAAACTAACCTTCTAGTATTTTCTGTAATTATTGTTTAAAGTTTTAAGTAAGGACAGTGTAGGTATTTAATATAACAATTCGAAGAAGCGTGCCAATAGCCTCTCTCTCTCTCTCTCTCTCTCTCTCTCTCTCTCTCTCTTCAATACAATAAACGCGTCAGTGGTTTTGAAGAAGGAGCCAATTAAACGCTTTTGTAATTTAGGAGCTCGTCGCCACCTATTTGACATTGAAATTCAAAACAACCCGACGGTAATCTTAACGCTATTTCAATAAAAAAAAAAAAAATTACAATATCTAATCTCAATTCTGAACGGAGTACCGAGAAGATGCCGTCCTTTACTTTTTGTCTCATATTATTCTAGAAAAAAACTCAAACGCTCTATAAATACAGGATTCATCACAGGAAAACAGAGAGAAGAAAAGAAATGGTAGGACCTGAGAGGCCACAGTTCGTGCTCTTTGGATCATCAATAATTCAGTTCAGCTACAGCAATGAAGGTTGGGGTGCTCTTCTTGCTCACATCTATGCTCGCAAGGTGTTCTTCTTTCCCCTTTTCTTTTTCCCTTTTCTTTTCAACGGGGATTTGAATTTGAATAACATAATAATAGTTGATTAAACCATATATAACTCGTAATTGACTATCCTTGTCAACGAGTTGCATTTCAATATATTTCTTCTCCTTCGAGAAATCTCGAATTGAAATTTTTTTTTTTTGTTATGAAAAAAGAAGATAGATAAATAGAGATAATTTTTTTTTTTTTGTTTATTGTAATATATGTGGTGTGAGAATTTTGCGAAATGCTATGATCCAATCCAACCGCCAATCATGTTGCTTTTACGTGAGCCGTTAAGAAGGTTTACGTGGATCATCAACACAACTTTCATGTCCGCGTTGCTGGGATCCACATTTCTTATCTTTTAGATAGTGCATGGATTTACAGTGGCTTGCAATTCTATGCCTTTATGGTTTATGAATTAAAATACATTAACAAAAAAACGAATTGAGGGGATGAAATTACTCTTCTCCTCCTTGTAGAATACTGTTTATTTTAACATGTTTTTCTTCTTTTCTTGCTTTTTAAATTTAGTTTTTTTTTAATTTTTAATTTTTTGATATTAGATTTATCGGATTGAGTTTGCTAATTTATTTTAATATATTTTATATTAGGTTATCTCAATCTCATAACTCAAGTTAATTACGATTTATGTGGGTTAACTCGGGTTTTTTTTTATCATTTTTTGTAATTGAATTTTTTTTTTTTTTTGCAATTTCATCTTTCAATATTAAGTTGATTGAGAATTTAAGTTTTATAATTTATTTTGGTTTTTTATGAGGGTATCCTAGTTTAATGACCGAGTCTCACAGTTTGATGGGTTAATCCAGGTTATCTCAGGTCTTTTTTTTGTCCTCTTTTTCTAATTGATTTTTTAAAAATTTTATCATTCATCAATGGATTGATTGAGAAATTAGTTTTATAATTTATTTTGATCAACTTTCTATTGAGTTATTTCAATCTTATAATCTTAAATTTATTAAATTAACTAGGTTGGCCTAGTTTTTTTTTTTTTTATTATTTTTTAAGTGATTTTTTTTAATTTCATCCTTTAACATTACATTGATTGAGAATTGACTTTCAAAATATTTTTTGATTTGTTCTCTATAAGGTTATTATGATATTGTAACTTGGAGCATGGATTTTAAAAAATATATATAGTCTTGAAATTTTTTCAGTCAAACTATATTTTTTATAGTTGTCTAAGTTATTTTAGACTTATCAAGTCAATTGAATCACATTAGATTAATCTCTATATGAATTATTTTTTAAAAAAAAATACATTAGCAATACTTGAATATTTTTTTATGTATAAAAAATTTAATCCAACCGAAAGCGCAAATAAATAATCTAATTAGACCTATATATAATAATAATATATATAAAGAAATAACAAAAATTATCCTAATAAACAATCTCTTGTGATTGGGTGTAGCACCAGGGAGTTTCTTTTCTTTCCTTTTTATCTTATAATCTGGAGCACAAGAAAAGAATTCCAATTTTAAAAGTGACATTATTTTTTACCATACATTTTTCTTAGATGTGATGACTACTATAGGATAAAGTTTTTCCTTCGCAATGACTACCTTTGGTTTACAAATGGGCGCAGGCAGATATAGTATTGCGAGGATACTCGGGTTGGAATTCAAGGCGTGCGGTGCAGATTCTTGACCAAGTTTTTCCAAAGGTGTTTCTTTTTGTCACCAACAGGGAGACCTGAACCAGAGTAGTCTTAGCTTAAAGAATTTGCCAGCGGTTTTGTTTTGTTTTCTATTTAGGGTTTTTCTTTTGCTGCTAATTAACTTGTTATAGTCATGCTTGGATTCTGATTTTCCGTGATTATCAATCAAGGATGCTGCCAAACAACCTTCCTTGGTAATTGTCTATTTTGGCGGTAATGATTCTATCGAACCTCATGCAACCGGACTTGGTCCTCATGTACCGCTTTCTGAGTACATTGAGAATGTCAGGAAGATTGCTATACATCTCAAGGTAATATGCTCGGAAAGTAGAACGTTGCTTCACCGGAGCACAGAATTGCACCCTCAAGCACTATTAGACAGAACACTGAATATTTCCTACTTCCCGTGTGCATGCAATTTGGTACGTTAACACTGTTGTCTGATTACCAGAGCCTCTCGGAGAAGACTCGAGTCATCTTTCTCACCACTCCTCCTGTCAGTGACGAACAAATTCGTGCCCATCTGAGGTGCGTTATTTTCATTCTGTCGTTTTCTGTGATTTGTTTTTGGTTTACAATACATTGGATAATGCTAATGAGGATCCATTGTTTTTTAAACAGTGATAGAATAGATATGGTTCGAACAAATGAGTCCTGCCGGATATATTCAGAAGCATGTTTAGAGGTGTGCCGTGAGATGAACCTGAAGGCAATTGATCTTTGGACTGCAACGCAGCAAATTGACAATTGGGAAACTGTTTGCTTGACGTAAGTTTATCTTTTAATATTCCATCTGGAAAAAAAAAAAAAACAAAACAAAACCAGAGATCACTTCCGGTTTCAGGCTTTATTAATCAAACCCCAGCCAAATCCATTTTGAGTACTCTCTCCTATCTCCTGCTGATCTCTGATACTTGTATGCAGGGATGGAGTCCATTTTTCACCGGAGGGGAGCAAGATAGCCGTCAAGGAGATTCTGAGAGTCATCAAAGAGGCCAACTGGGAACCAAGTCTTCACTGGAAGGCAATGCCTACTGAATTTTCTGAGGATTCGCCGTATGATCCGGTCAGTCCTGAGGGAAAGACCGTAAATGTCTCTGAGCTTGATTTGCTCGGGAATTTTCAGTGGGAATAGAACCCAACAATCACTATTTATTTTTTCCCTTTACTGGGAAGTGCATCATCTTGATGTTTAACCGTATCATTCTGGATATTTTCATCACCACATACTAAAACATAAACATAGCTCTCCGATTACAGGCAATAAATGAATGGATAGATACTACTAATAAATGTAGTTGTTGAAAAAAAAAAAAAGTTATTTCACAAAGAATATCTTCTTACTCGTTGAAAATCCAAGTTGAAGGAAAAGGAAAAGACCGTTTTAAGAGAAACATAATTATTGTATAATAGTTGAAAAACAGAAAAAGAAAAAATGAAAGCAAAAAAGGAAAGGAACTGATGCTGAAATTACAACATCCAGCCGCATAACTGCTTTCTACCATAGGTTGTCTGCAAGCATGTCTGGAAAATCAGCAAGTTTAACACGGGCAGCTTAAACATCTTCCATGAAATATCTACTGGGCATATCACTATAATTAATGAGAATGTTTTGATTTCATTAGGGTGTCAAGTCAAAGTCCAGTATGAATAATGCGGTCGCTGTCGGAATCTGCAAGCTCATTACAACTGTTGAGAATGTAGTTCGTATTGGGAAAGCTTGTCTAATCGGAGGAACTATCCTCTTTTTCATGGGAAGTTAAGCAATTCTAGTTTGTTTGAGCAGTTCTCTCTCTGCCATGTTCTATCTATTCTTTCTCTTGTTCTTCTTCCAATTCTAAGTATATACATGTTCCTTGTTAAGGACTAATCAAGACCACAACAAATTGATATCAGAGCTTGAAAACCTTGGTCACTAACAGAATCTTGAGATCTGTAGCAGTTCTAAAGGTGAACCAAGATGAAAAAGCAACAGGATTAAGGCACTAAAAGAGCATAATAAAAGGCTTGATGAACAAACACAAAGTATTTTCATTAAGAACTTTGAGACATTATAGCTGAAAACCGTTGGCAATGGCAAGAACAAACCAAAAGAGCTAAGCAGATCAATCTGTAAATGTAGGCTATGATGGAAACCTTAAAGTCATCCATGGCCATCCAGGAAGTAGAAAGAGGAAGAAGGGATAACTCACTTCCTGATGGGATAACACCTAATTATAGAGCTTATAATCGTGGGGAGATCATGGAAAACCATGGCAGCCATATCATTGGGTATAATGTGGCACTACCTAAGTTAGAATTTGTAAACCCAAATAAAATGGATTAATTAGGAAATATATAAAGAGATATTAAATAGATTGAAATGATTTCTTAAGGATTTAAAACTTCGTGTATATTATTTTAAAAATGGGTCGAGATTGAATAACCAGTTTGTAAACCCTAAGTTAAAATAATTCACGATATTAGTGTAGTATAAAACAATTTACTCGGTAATGCAAGGGTTAATTTAAAAAAAATGAATTAAATAAAGAGAGGGTGAAATTGAATAAAAAGAAGGACAAATAACACTAAGTTAGTAGAAAGAGAAAATCTTGTGCGGACAAAATAAAATATAAAAGGCAAAACAGGGTCAAACAGCAAATAGCCAAAAAAATAACTATTAATACCCCTCCCTTTCACTTATGTCCAGTGACTTTGGAAAACAAAAGGGGGCTTAGGGTTTTCTTGGTTAAATTTCATTAAATCTTGGAAAATTAGGTCAAAAAGGGTTAGTTTTAATGATCAAAAGAGATTTAAAGGAGACTAAAGTTAGAGAAAGTGAAGAATTTATAGGGTTTAGTGGGTATAGAGGGACGATTCTGGTAGAAGAGAAGAAGTGAAGGAAGAGTTGGTTCTTTGTTGATTTCTTTTTATTTCTCATTGATGAAGAGGTAATATATAATTTGAATTAGTTTTGTTGTGAAGTTATGCAATTTGTGAAATTATTACAAAAACTAAATGGTATATGAAAATCATTGTAGATCAAGAGAAATTTCACTATTAATTGTAATAGCAGTTTCATTTTTAATTTCTCATATTTTCGTGAGACGTTTTCTTGGCTCTCTTTTTCTTTCACGGTAAATGGGTGATGCTTATGCTATTCAGAAGGCGCGTGTGACGCTTCTCGTAGTCAAATATAATCATTCATTGACTCGTTAGATACATAGTCATGTCCTCTTCCACATAGTATGGCACGTGTAGACAGATAATGGTTAGATTATTGCCGGTGATTAATTGTGTGTTTTTTCTTTCTTTTCTTATTTTCCTGACAACTAAAATAAATAATTGTCCTCTTTGTTAATTATTTGTCAAATCAGGCATGTTTGTTGTACCCAAGCATATTGAAATGAGTGTCAAACTCAAGGTTAAAACAACGCACCTTGAATCTAGCATGATTTGTTAGACCCATAGTGCTTGAATCCATGTCAAACCTGTGCCTGAGTCTGCCACATCCATGCACTTGGGTTTGCTAAACTTCCGTCTAGATTTGATAACTTGGATTTACTTTAAATTTAGTACTTATGTCACATCCAAATAACTCGAACCCAAATAACTTGAATCTAGGGAGCATGTCAGCCCAAGCTGATTTAAGCAGGTGATAATTGATGTTAAGATTTATAATTTTTTTATTTTTTCTGAAAAGATTAAATCATATGAATGTTTCTGAGCCTGATTTTCCCAGAGATTTTACGTGGGAATCGAACCTTAACACCACTTCTTTTTTTAACTAGGAGACGCATCATCGTGATGTCTAACCATATCATAGAGGTTGAGCTTGTCCTGGCTGTTTCGCTGAGCGATAAAATAATTTGATTGCAAGAGCACATACTTTTTATCTTAAAATTAACCTCTACCCTTCTTTTTTTCTTCGAGTGCCATTTCACAAACATACCCTACACGGGAAAAGAAAAGAAAGAACTCGCAACAGGAATCATCAATTCGAATAATCTTTCTAGTAGCAGGGCTTGGAATGCTTTTGCATGTCAACATGGCAAAAACAGAAATTGGTAAAAAGGCAACAATATAAAAGCATACAGAAGAATGGAAATTGAACGACTTCTAAGATCTTTTGTTCTCAATGGTTATATTACATCGTCGGAAGTTGTACAAACCCATCTATGACTGCTGAAGATACTCGGTACATGCCCAAGCAAGGGTATAACACTAACTAAATAAAGAATAATACATACACAAGGGGAAAAAAAACAAGCAGAAACAGTCGCAACACTCACCATGCCGCCGCCACTCGGATGATATCGCCCGCTTTTCAACACCTTTCAACATTAACACAACTGGGCCATAGACATCCAAATATGAAGCAAACTCCAAAACAGATGATACAAATGAATTCCGAAGCCTCCAGGCAGGTACATGCACTTCTGGTAAAGACCATGCTTATGAGGAAAGTTGAAACCTGCCACTACGCTTTTTTCTTCTCCATCCCTAGCAATTTTTTTAAAAAAAGTGAATAGCAAAATTCAGATTTGTGTAATCAACAAGATTGATAACCATAACCAGAATACTAGTAATAAATACAGCAAGTCAAGGTGGAAGCTACTTACAAAGGCAGCATAATAAACAAAAGTCAAACCCGCCAGAACAACAAATGATATTTGGAACACGTTATACCTGTAAAGCAATCACCAATGTGTCCAACAAGATCAGTGGAGTGGACAGGGACAAATAGAATAAAAAAAAAGAGGCAAAGAATGTTTATGTTGGAGCTCACTTGTACAAATATTTAATTCCACGGAGTGACTGCAATGTGTGACCGAAAATTTCTTGGGCCGCAGTTGCTTGAGCATAGTAGCCAAATGCAGTGGCACAGAACTGAATCACGCTGAAATTGCAAAAGCCAATATATTTTTTAATGATTAGAAATTAATTTTCTATCACAAAATAATTATCTTCTGTTCTAAAATACAGAATAGAAGCATTCTCAAAAAAATATACACAATAAAAGTTGCAGCATAGGATGAAGGAAATGGAAGGTGAAGGGCAAGGTTTCATTGTGAAGTTCATTATTGCAAATAATTAAAAGACAAGGGACATATATGTTCATAGCATCATTATCTAGCAGATTCTCCAACCCTCTAAATATCAACTTGGATAATAAAATCATATGACCAAATGTTAGTTATAACCAAATCTTGCATTAGCTTTTAGCAACACAAACTGGAGAATATTTAGAAAACAAGATGCTCAGGGATCAAAGATGCGAACCTAATGGAGCATAGGAGAATGAGTCCCACATTGAAAAGAAAGGAGTTCATTAGAGTGGCTCCCCACCTGAAAACAAGTCCATTCAATTAACAAGCCATCAAAATACTGATAAAATTACATATCAACAGAGACATGATAAGATTTTTTTTTTAAAAAAAAGAGCTTCCGTATCTATTACTTCATGGGATGAATCGTAATGAAAACTAATCTCAGGCCCAGCATCATTGCCCCAGCTATGACTGCAAGCAGAAGGTAGAAACAGAAGAAAGCAAACGCAACAGTACCCAGAAGACCTGGCAAAGTAGCAGAAAATACATCCAAAGGTAAGATCACCAAGTAAGAAAGGAGGAAAGGGCAAACAAGGAAATACTAGAGTATAAAAAATTACCCCATATGTCATCCAACTTGATGAAGACCTCGTTCAGGAAAGGAGAAAGTGGTGGATCAACCAACAGGTATATGATAATATGAGCAACCCAAGCCACCGAAACAATCAACCTAATAAAAAAAGAAAGAAAAAAGCAACATCAAAGACAATTTATCTGTACTTCTTTCTTATTCTTCAACTTCCACATGGAGCATTTTCCAGTTTTTATAACAATATTATCCTATGTATGCTTTGAAAGAATGCTCTGTACTCATCTATTCTCTAGGATATCGGTCAGTATGCACTGCTTAAAGGAACTACTACTGTCTCCCATGGAATGGAAACAGAGAAACTCTAACGGTAATAGAAGAAATGCATAGAGCTTTGAATAGTCACACATGTGGCTGCACTTACCCTAAGATTCCCAACACAAGTTTTGCCAAGTAGCCAAGAATCGTCAAAGCCCAGGCTGTCTCAGCCTGAAATGACAGAGAAGAACATTAATGGTAAAATAGTGGTTCTGCTTCAAAGCTAGTCAGGGAGTTAGGATTATCACCTTCTCCCCTTGTGGGTACATCTCTTCTAACAGCTTTACATCTTCTTCTAGCTGAAGCAATTCCTGAAATTTAAACATGCATGAAAATTAAGTCCAGTGACCAAGACATGGATTCAAAATGAACCGACCAAACCATCAAATTGTTCGTAACCAAACACATTTTAAAACAAACAACAATGAAGCTTAGTAGAATAGATATGGTGAATAATTTTTTTTTCTATTAATAACCAACCAACTTATATTAAAATCTTGAGCTTGTACAGGTATTTGAAAGAATTAAAATACTTTGATTGAAGTTCCAAAACATTTTAACAATCATACTAAATCATATCATGGAAACAAAAATTACTTGATTTACACCCATCTTTTAATTCAGAAAATAAACAGAATCAACTAAGTTTTGTAAAACTCAAGTCTGAATCTAAGCTAGAATTCTCAAAGCTTTAGGGTGAGTAACACAGAATAAAACAGCCAGTCAGCCACAAATTCAAGTTCAGACCCTGCCTGCTTAACAGTATACTGAGCATGCACTGAACCCACTGCACAACAATGAAAGAAAGAGGGAGGGAGGGAGACTAATTAAAAGCATGTAGCACAGAGCTTCACAGTTACCTTTTCTACTGACTTGACATTTTTACGCCATTTTCTACCCTTGGAACCACTTCTTTCCTCCTGATGGAGTGCATCAGCTGCTTTCTTCAGTTCTCTCGCTTTTTTACCAAGTTCAGTTGCTTCCTGCATGATATTAACAGCTATCCATAAGAACCAGAAAATATATGCACTTTCCCTTAACTATTTAAGGTATGTAGTTGCACACTACTACTTGTCATGCAAGGAAGAATCAACCTTAATATACTGTGACCGCGTAATAACAGCCTTTGGACGCCTGATGAAAGAGAAGATAAGTCCCAGTGGCAAACAAGCAATCCCAACACCACCAAATATCTGAACAAATGAGAGAGCATATTATATATGATATTCTTCCACATAGACAAAGCTGAAAGGAAATTCACACATAAAGGAATTTTTATGACAATTGAGTATGGTCTTTGGAGACTTGTATGTATTTAGGCATCCACATGTTTTCATCACAGAACCTTTACCCAGGCACCAACTCTTTTCAAACCATTGATCTTTGATGAAATCATAAAGGGGCACTACACCACACTCAAAATTTGATTCCATATTTCACAAAAGAAAAGAATTTTTTAATAAAATCAGAAGCCAAAAGTTTGCATGAATGTTCATACCGCAAAGAGTACAGATCCAACAATTGTAGCAAGAGCAACAACATATTCTGGAAATGTGGCACGCATGGTCCAAGTTTTCTCTGATGAAGCATTTGCAAGATATGCAGAGCACTGCAACCAGAAAATCAAAAATGAGAAAAAAGAAAACACAGGAACATGCATAAGAATAAGTTTCAAAGTTCCTTAATTGCACTATTAAACTGCAATATAAGAAGCTAATACAGGTAAAATAATATACCACAACAACATAGCTAACCAACTATACAGAAGCAGAACCTGGTGTGAGCCACTTCCAATACATGGTTGACTGCCAGAGAAATCCCAAGTACTCGGAAAAGTAGTTGTGGTCGAAGAGAGATGCCTAACAGTGAAGTCAACTTTTCCAATAACCCCTAATATAACCACAAAAAGAATTAAACCAATAGCATGTAAATTACATCTAAATCAATCAACACTAACCTACTAAACCTTCATCTAATCATGTAACACACAGAAAGTTACACTCAACAACTAAGCACACACGCCCATTAAACAAAATCCTCACCCGAACATCATCTAACCATAAGAATTTCATGTAGCTGATTTAAATCATCATTTATTAGCTCAATTACTCACATTTCTAACTGTACCGCATCAATTCATGAACTCCAAAAAAATAATTCATACACCATTCTTTAGCTAAATATTTAAAACAAACCATCTCGACCACGCCTCAACATGCATTTTGGTTTTCTTCAATAAAAAATTACTAATTAAAAGCAAATATATATATATCAACTATACCGTATAAAATGCCGAGCACAAGACCACACACAATCGCCGTTGTTATAACCCACAATAAAGCACTTTTAATTCTTTTAGCAACACTCCTGCAGGCCAAAAGGAAAAAATTACGAACCCAATTAAAATGAGATTCAATTTACAAATTAATAATCTCCTAAAAAAATCAAATAAAAAAACCTACTTGTCCTGATCCCCTTCATAGTAAAACATCGCGAAAGGAATAGTGAAAAAAACAAGCACAGCATCAACAATGTATACAGCAATCCACAGATCCTTCATTGGCAAGGTAAGATTGCACGCGCCATTATAAATCGCGTGACGACAAGCTTGCCGGTTGGCTACGTCAGCCGGTAACATCAAAATCGAGATAGCGGCAATGGAGAGGCCAAAAACGACAACGAATTTGGGAAAATAAGCTTGATTCTTGTCGTCCGGATGCTGGTAATTGACTAGGAGGTAGACATTGAACAAGAGCACGATGATGCATACTACTACAGCTACGATTACCAGTGCTAAATTGAAATCTCCCATTTTTTAACGCTCTCTCGATTTGAAATCGAGAAGAAACTAGGGTTTCGTAATTTTTTTTCTTCTTCAGATTTGGTTTAAAATGGGAGGTTCCTTTTTGGGGTTTGGCTCCGGCGAGGTGCTTTGATAACGGCGTGTGAGAGGAAATGACGGTTTTGTCCTGAGAGAAGGGGGTTAATAGCGGAGGGAGATGATATGTTAAAGGTGGGTTTGGGGTTTTCGATTATTACTGTCAAAGAGTCTGTTTATTTTTGTTTTTTTGAAAACATTTAATTTTTTAATTTTAAATTAATTTATTTTATTTTCAAATTATTTTAATATACTATATAAAAATATATATATATTAAAAAAAATATTATTTTTAAATAAAAATATTCTAAAATATAACCTTTAGGACTGAAACCAAAGCCCACGGTTTTTTGAGGGTGAGGCTATGGGCACAGCCTCTGTATTGTCAAAGCCTTGAAATTTTATATTTAATACCCAGACTGCTTAAAACAATTATACTATATTAGTGTAAAATAGCCCCTACACTTGTGCCCTCTGCAGGTAGGTTTCAAACTTAATTGCTAATTGTAAAAGAAGAAAATGTCTGTATTATAGATATGTTTTCTAGTATTATGTTTTTTTTAATTGAAAAATAGAAAGACGATTTTTATTGAAAAATATATAATTTAATAAATAAATAAAAATTTGTTAATAATAATTAAAAACTAAAATAAAAAGTTCATCATCAGAATAGAAGTAAAAAATAGATACATATATAAATATTTTACTTTATATGTTATTTTTATTTTATTTGTTAAGAGATTAATTTTGGTAGCTACATACAAATAACTTTTGTTTTTTTATAAATGCAGCATGCAAATACAATTTATATATTTGCAATTTAAAAGAAAAAATTTAAAAATAAATTACAATAACATCTCTAAAAAGTATTATGAAATTATAGAAACAATTAAAAAGATTAATTGCTATTTAAAAAATAAACCAAACAATTTTTAAAATCAAAGAAATTATATATTAATTAAAAATAAAAATAAAAATAAAAGAGATAGACCCATGTAAATTGTATGAAAAGAGTGGATGAGGAATCACCATCCGCTCTAGAAACGTTGTCATCCATTATAGATAACGAGTTATCCATGAAATCATTATTTGATCACCTCTAATGATAAAATTTACTAAAAACATCTCAAAAATATCATAAAAACCTAAATAAAGAGATTTTCATACCAAAACATCTAAATTAAAAACATCAATAAAGATATTTTCAAATCTAAATCACCCTATAATCAGTTCAAAACATAATTTATTCTACAAGAAAAAAAATTAAAACATAATTTATGGATCCCGATCTATTTTTTATTCTGCATGTTTAAATGGAAGAAATCATTTTTATTTTCAAGTTGGCCTATTACCCACTCCAACACAGAAATATACCAATGAACCCACTGATGAATAAGAAACGGGGAAAAAAAAGAGCCAAGGGTTTGTATTTCTAGTGTGATGAGAGATTCATATCAGGGAAAAGATGCAAGAATGAGAAGCTTTGTTCACTATGCATTGTTAATGATTAAATAACAATGAAGAAGATGATAATCATGGGCGGGAACTGGGTTATGAAGAAATCACTCCCCATATCTCCATCGATGCCTTAGAAGGGATATCAGGTTTTCACACTTTAATATTTTATGACAAAGTCTTGAAGAAAGTTTTGTAATACTATTGGTTAATCTATGCTATACATTGCGATTTTAAACACGTAAAAGCTTGATAATTAGCCCTTAAATAAAATAAAATCGAACCATTTAGATGATTTTGAAAACCATAAAATTGGTTGGTATCAAGGTTGTCCGCGTTTTTGACTCGTAAAATCGTACGATTTTACGAGTCAAAACATGCATTACTGGTTGAATTGCTTGGAAAAATCGAAAATGGATAAAATCGAGTTGCAATCGGGTCAAATCGCAAAAATCGGATGAAATCACGCAAAATCGCGATATTAGGACCAATTGTGCGATTTCACCAAAATGAGGCGCTAAAAGTTTTTTCATGTCCACCTGACGCCTATTGGAATTTGCTTTTCCCTTGATGTGACTGCCTTCAGTCTTCACTCTTCACTTCTTCAGTCTTTTCAGTCTTCAGGCCGAATTAACGAACAAAACGCAAAAAGTCTTGTGCTCATCGCGGCTTCTTTTTCTGGTTATCGTGATTTTAATCTTGCAGCAGGACATCGGGAGTCATCATCAGTCGTTCAGCTCATCATCACTACTTTGTGCCGTGTAATAGATTTGTAATACAATTTTAATAACGAATTTAGTATGTTGCCCTGTTAAGACTGGAGTCACCGAATACAATTTTAATAGCAAATTTTGTATGTTGCCCTGTGAAGACTGGAGTCATCGGACCTGTAATTGATTTTGCCCGGTTATGTAATTTGTATATGTATAATGTTGAATTGAATGGAATTGATCAGGTGAGAAAATTGTTGAATTGAATGCCATAGTATATACTATATATGACTGAATTATGCAAAATATTACTCGGTGAAAATTGGACTGAATTGATTGAATTGGGGTGGAAAATTGATTGAATTGGGGTGAAAATTGGACTAAATTGATTGAATTTGACTGAATTTAATGTCATTTCAGTATTATAGGACTGAATTAATTGGATGAATTGTTATGTATGAATTTTTATTTAAAGCATGAATTTTTTTTAATGTATTTTAAAATTTCTTACGATTTTACGATTTTACGATCCGTTTTTACGATCCGAGTTTATGAACGACTTTCCGTTCTGTGTTAAAATCACGATTTTAACAACCTTGGTTGGTATCACCTTTTTGTTGAAGCTCCATTGCTAAGCAGATTAGCTAGCTTTTACCATTAGGTCAAATGGCCAGCATCAACGTTTTCTTGAAAACTCTTTTCATTGCCACTATGCTTGCCAACATGGATTAATTTATCCATATAAAAAAAATATATTTTAAAATCATGACTAAAATCTACTAAAAATATAGAGATTTAGATTGCATAAAGGAATTTTAGCATAAAAATTTATTTTCATTACCCCATTTTATTTATTTATTTATTATTGTTTAATTATTTTTAATTTGGGTTTATTCTTACCTATTAGACAATGTTTAGAGGTTTATTTCATTATTGAATTCATATTAGTTGATTACTAGTTTAGAACCATTAGCTTGCAATCCAAAAGAGTTTTATTATTGGGTTAGAGTTCTATCATAACTAATTTTTAACTTTTCATGTTATTATTTACTTCGTTGGAGATTTATCAAATCTAATTTTTAAATTTTCATGTTATTATCTATTTCGTTAGGGATTTCTTGACCATGTAATTAAAAGTTCTCCTCATAATGAATATCTACTTCTTAGCCAAATAAAAGCATGTTTACTAACTTAATAAGAAACATTAAGCACGAGGAACTAAAGCAACCATACAAGTTTATGGAAAGACCTTCAGATGTGCATACAAAGAAAATGACTTCTCTTATCATTTAAAAAATAAAAGGATCAAAGTGAATTTTTCAACTTATTTTTAAACTGCCACTTATTTTCTTTAACCTTTTCACTTTGATCTTCTTTCATTGAATCTTGCCATTTATCAACAAATTTGCTTAAATTAACCATCAATTTGGGCTTATAATGGCACGAAAAAAAAAAAATAGAGCATTATTGCAATCCAAAATGCTTTGTGTCTAAATGAACAATGATAAACAATATTTTTGCACAATCTTTTAAGTAGTGTTTGATTACTATTCCGAGACAGAAAGATGAAGACAATAAAGATAAAAATATGTTTAGTTGGAGAGATAGAGACAGAGAAATAAAAATAATTATGTCTCTAAGATAATTTTGAAGTGAATTTATGTATTTTCAAAATAGAAAATATAGAAGGAATATATCTCCAGAGACAATATTTATTATTTTTCATTCCTAAAATATCTTTGTAAAAAACTCTTAATTTCAAATTTCTCAATTAAACATATAATAATACAAATGATTATTATCATAGTTTCAAAACCAAACTCGGGGGTTGATCCAGGGCAAACCTCAGGTCACTAATTAAGGTATGGGCCACGAGTCTGGTTGACCTGAGTCAGCTTAAAAATAAAAATAATTATCATTATAATTTTTAAACTCAATTCGGAAGTCAACCCGGGACAAGACTAGCATCACAAATGAGGTTAACTGTTGACACGAGTCAATGTAAGAAAAAAAATGGTTGTTATCATAATTTTAAAACCCAATTCAGGGTAAGGCCTGAGTTGCATGCAAGAGAGTCAACATAACATAAAAATGGTTATTATCATAATTTTTAAACTTGATTCGGGTGTCAACCCGAGATAAGGCTTGAGTCATGAACCAAGATGGTCAACTTGGGTCAATGTAAGGATAAAAATTGTTATTATCATAATTTTAAAATTTGACTCGAGGGTCGACTAGGGCAAGACTCAGGTCATAAGTCAGGAAGATCACCACAAGTTGACCCGAGTCAACATATGAATAAAAATAGTTATTATTATAGTTTTAAAAATTAATTCGAGAGTTGATCCAAGGCAAGGTTTAGGTCATAGGTCGGAAGAGTCAACTCAGTTGACCTAATTGTTTTTTTAAAAATAATTAAAGCAACCTTGTTTTGACTATTTTTCAACAAAAAATCAATAGGTTTTTTATTCATGTTTTATCCCAGGTCGACTTAGATTTTTTATAAGGTCAAGTTGAATCAATCATTTTAATATTTTTTCTTAAACTGAGGCTAGATTAGACCCCAGGTCAACCCATCAAATCAGTTCCTGGTTTTATAATTAAAGTTATTATAATATTATTAATTTCAATACTTAAAATAAACTAAAGTAAAAAAGATATTTAATTACTTTTTAAAATATTTAAGTTTGATAATAATTCACACTAAGAGGTAAAATTAACTTTTTTTATTTGACAACAATACATATTAACAATAAAATAGATTTTTTAAATATTTTATTATGTCTTGTCCACTATAATCAAATACAATACAAAATAGTTATTTTATCTTATATATCATTACCAAAAACAATTCTATCTTCATCTATTTTTCTGGCTTGTCTCTAACTAAACCTTATATTAGTGTTCATCAATTATTAATAATTCTTTTAAAAGATTTGAGTTCGAATTTATTTTTTGAAAAAAAAAAAACTAATTCTTATTATAGATGCCCTAATTCAAGTTTTAAAAGTCCATTTACCAGGACAGAAATCATATCCCAGATGGCCAGACTAGGTAATCTAGCCCACTGAACCTGGCCCCGAGGCTTTAAAATCCAATGTTTCACAGACCCAAAAATAAAAAACCTCACTGATGAATAGCTTCCCTGCAGCAGCTGACTAGAAAGAAAATGGACATAGCTCTCTTCTCTCCTTCTTCACTTTTCGCGGACGATGATGACTTGTCTTCTGGTACTCACTCTTCCTACCAACCTCTCTTTTAGATAGCTCCTTTGCTTTATATTACATGTGTTTTATGTTTAATTTATGTAAAAAAGGTTTTTACCTTTTACTTTCGTTTTTTGTCGTCTGTTTATAAGAGGAAACAAAGGAGACCCAACAGAATCATGTAGAGAGGAGGCACAGTTTTCCTGGAATGGTAAGTTTTGTTCATTTATTAGAATTACTACAGAACTGGACTTGGTTTGGTTAGTTAAATTGTGCAAATTCTGTTAAGGAGGTGGGGTTTTTATCTCTGTCTTCTTCCTAGTAAAAGATCGAATTTTTTGTATTGGTCTTTGTCATTTGAATATGAGATCATATAAGGGTAGAAAATGATTTCTTAAGTGGGATCTGGGTTGTTTGCCATATAATAGTGTCTACGTACTGTTTGCTAATAAAACATGTTGAAATTAAGTTCATTTTTTTACTATAATAGATACGCTAAATCTTGTTTATGATTTGAACAGATTGAGTTTTGTACATGAAAGTTAGGGTCAATGTTGTTAAGATCATGAGTTGACTCGTAAATCATATGATTTGATGAGTCATCATATAATTATCCTGCAGAATCGTTTTAAAAACTCAAAAACAGATAAAATCAGATTGAAATCGTTCTAACTCAGTAAAATCTGTTAACTCGCGAGTTTAATATTGATTTTACAAGTTCATGTGAAATATAAATACTGCCTACTTTAGCCCCCGAAACAAACCCTATCTTTTCATTGTATGTGCAGCTGCCACCCCTCATTTTAACACCTCAATACCTCATATTTTGCTTGCAAGTTGTGTTGTCGGTGCATCCTAATTTCTTCTCCTCTTTCTTCCCAATCCTTTATCGAAAACACAATTGAAAATACACACTAATTACTTTGCGAAGCCCAGGTGCTAAGGAAAATTCTTGAAGAAGATTTTCTTCTTCTTCTTGCATACCCGAGGGTACTTTGCTAACCAAGGTTTTTTCTTTTGATTTCTTCTTTATTACATGAGCTGGAAAATTATTAATTATTTTGCTTGTTCTAGATTTATATATATTATATGGGCATATATAGAGTGAAATTAGTAGAATGTTGGGAATGTTTATAACATTGAAATTTGAAAGTAGAGTTGTTCTTAGTTCTTAGCACAAGTGTATGGATATATATATATATATTTATTTATTTATCTTGATCTTTGGTGATATGGGTTTTAACAGTTGTATAATTGGCCGAAAGTTACACGGATTGAAGGAAAAGGAAATTCAAGAATTGTGTAAAGGGCTTGAATGGAATGAAAAGAAATTTGAGGAAAGGTGCAAAGAATTTAAAAGTTGAGGGGCAGTGTGAAGTGCTCAAATTGAAGAAGTATCAATTTGAAGAATTTTTCAAGGAAACTGAATTGGAAAGGGAAAAGATTATGAAGCAATATAGGGAGCTTGAATCGAAGAAGGAATTTGAGAAATGGTATAGGGAAATTGGTTTGAAAGATAAAAAAATTGTTGATGCACTTGTGAAGATTGATCCAATTGATAACCATATGGTTCAAAATGCTATAGATCTTAGTGATGCTAATCTTTGTTCTTATGTGATTATGAATGGTGAGGCCTTGTAACTATTCTTAAACGAGTATTGCAAGGATCATGGTACAAGGAGTGCATTGCTCTTCAAGTTTTGTCAGACCCTATGATGCTTGTTTTGAATGCAATTGAAAGCATTTGAAAAAGGGAGATTTGGAGTTTGAAGCTAGTGTTGTTATAAGGAGTTACATTCTCTTGTTAGAGCAATTGATGAAAATATCACCAGAAATTAGGCCTCGTCAAAAAAGGAAGCAATGGAAATTACCTTTGATTGGAGTGAAAAAATAATTGAGAGTTAACCCTACGCATTCTTTAGAGGTTTTAGGATTTCTGCAGCTACTAACTTCTTATGGACTGGCCTCTGATTTTAATTTTGACTACCTTTTGAAGTATTCAGGGATTATTTCACGGCATAGCCAAGCTCCTAAACTATCTATATCCTTGGTGAAGGCAATGAGACTAGTTTTAGTTTACATGACACATCAACAAATTGTTTGTTTTAGGTTTGTTAATTTTAGTTAATGAAAATCTATGGACATGGATAATTGTATTGTATTTTTAAATTATTCAAACTATTAATGAATTTTTACTTGAACCGTGTATTTTAAGATGCTTGAACTATATATTTAAAAAATTACTTATGATTTTACAATCCAAGTTTACATTGTATTTTCCGTGTCGTGTTAAAAATGCGTTTTGACAACCTTTGTTTAGAGTGGTTTCTTGTATATGGGCTTAGGGACTTTGTGTAGTGATTTTATAACAATGGAAAGCAAAAGAGTGGTTGCTATATTTAAGGGATGCTTGTTGTCAAGACTGAGGAAAACCTCATGATCTTCTAACCTTTTCGTGTTTTGACCTGTTTGCAGGAGTTGCTCATTAGAGAATTCTCTTTTCACAAATTGAATGCTAATTTGCTCTGGCCAGGGACATTTGCATTTGCAGAATGGTTAGTTCAGAACAGGCCATTGGTTGAAGGGCGGCATTGCATTGAATTGGGCAGGTATCATTCTTGCTCCTTATCTCTGATGGTATTAGATTTTCAGTAGTATTGCTCAACCTTCTTTTACCAAAGGCTATTTGAGGTGATAATTCATGGTTAAAATCCTATTATTTACCTTCTTTTGCCATTTCATGTTTGGCCTTACTTCAAGTTGATTGGTTTACTGTGCATCAATGTCAATCTATTTTTAAAAACTCTTATAAAATGGTGGAATCATAACTGTGAGGTATTCTACTGTCTAATAAAGTTAAATAAATATATATTTTTGTGCTTAACGTCTGTGGTCAAGTCTTGTATGTGTGCCCCTTGAGTTCCCTACACTTTCCTACATATTTTTTAGCCATTAATTTGGAGATTTGAGCCTTGAAGCAAGGGGCCAAGGTATAAACCTCCTTATTAGGATTATTAACTGCAGTTTCGTTTTCTTCAATCTGCATCACAATGTGTCCTGTGTTATTTTCAATTGAGGGCCTTAAATTTTGTCGTACCTCGTAATTTACCAGCTGCTCCACCTGTTTTTTACTTTGAAACCATGATTCTTCTCTTGCTGATATGGACACTTCTATTTGTGCAGTGGCACTGGAGCTTTGGCCATTTTTCTTTGTAAATCATTCCATCTTGACATCACTACATCAGACTATAATGATCAGGAAATTGAAGAAAACATAGCTCACAATTGCAGAGTGAATGGAGTCACACCAGTCCTTCCTCACATTAGGCGTGAGTTGCCTCATCCTCTAACTAACAAAGAAAGATATTACCTGTAATCATTCAGTAGACTCTAGTAAGCATATGGTTCTTCAGGGTTCCTAACTTTCTTGTGCGTCTGGGAAACTAAATGTTCATTGTGAATCAACTTGATAGATAAGTTGGCTATCATAATCTCTTCCGCATGATCCTATGCAGGCTATCAGGTGGGTGTGATCATCCACATGGTGACCTTCTTTCTTTGTGATGATTATGAGAGGCATAGTAGTAATCATCATGACTGGAATTTACAACTGGTTTCTTTTATAGATATAGAACTTTTAATCGTCTTGTTGATTCATAGCATTCTTTTAATTGTTTATCATTTATTGTATTTTTCATTTTATATGATTTTTCTGGGACTGGATTATGTTCAACAAGAATGTTTCTGTTTATCTAGATTCTTGGGGGGACACCTTTCCAGATGCTGATCCTGACTGGGATCTGGTTATAGCTAGTGATATTTTACTGTGTAAGTTTCTAATTTATCACCTGCAAATTTAATAATGCCCTTTACAGAAATGAGAAGTTCCGTGATTCAATTAATTATCTGATTGACATTTTCCTTTTGTGATTGAAAAACACCATTCAAGAAAAGCAATGAAATCATGATCCTGTAAAGCATAGGAAGACCCACAAAAACTCAAAAACCAAAAAGAAGATCAAGTTTCTTGTTGATATAAATGCATCACTAATGCCCCCCTGAAATTTCATTCTTGATGGTGCAATTATCTGATGGTTCAGAATAAAGAATTTTTTTTTTTTTTTATTCATGGGTAACCAACTTCGTTGGAGATTGTTTCATAGTTGATACTGTACTTTGGACCCTAGATCTGGGAATCATGGATCTTTATTATTCGTTGGTTTCTTAACTTTTATGCCCCTTTATTAAGTGCTTTTGTTATGGATTTAGTAACTCAACTCGTTTGATTTACTTTAATTGTTGCAAAGTGAAAAATAGAACCATATTGCAAAGTGACTCGAGTAAGCAGAATAGTTTTTGTGTGATTGTAGAGAACAAATAATTGAGTATTCTGTCTTGTAACATAACATTTCATGTTTGATGCTCAAGAAATTGATATCCTGGTTATATTGAAATTCGTCCATATTTGATTGAAAATTCACTTTTGATTTCTTGCATCTCTCTCTCTAAGAAATTTCGTAAGAATTTTTTGTTCTCCTTTATTCTGTGCAGATGTGAAACAGTATCCAAACTTGATAAAAACTCTTTCCTTTCTCCTCAAATCTTACAAGCTGAAAAATGACAGAGCAGGCTCTATCATGGAAAATGAGCAGCATGGAGGTATTATGCTCTCCATTTCAAGACGTGAAAGTAGAATGTCAAGTTCAAGAATTTGATGATTGTTTTTGGTCTTGATACTGGCAGGAACACATAATATCGGGTTGCCTAGGCCAGCTTTTTTAATGAGTTGGAGACGTAGAATTGGCAAGGAGGACGAATCTCTCTTCTTTGATGGTTGTGAGAGCGCCGGGTTACAAGTGGAGCATCTTGGATCCCGTGTTTACTGTATCACACCCAAAGATCAAGTGTCAGGATACCAAATAGAGTTAACCAGGTGAATTACCCGCCCGATGCCGCAGGTATAACAGGATATTTAAGAGTATGAAACTCAAAAACATTGAAAGCATTTGATATTCAATGGAGCAACCATATCGCGATGGCGAGTTGATTGGTCCAACTTAGAAAAAAAAAAAATGGAAATCCAAAAACTGAAGTGAAAAGGCATTGCAAACAAATTTGTAGGGTGTTCATTTTCTGTCATTGCAATATGCAATAATCATTAGTTACCTGTAATGAAAAATGCTAATGGATGTCTTTGAATCCTGATGTTGACTAATCTGATCATGCTTTATGCTGTCCAAGAGATTTTTTTGGGTTTATTTGGGGGGGTTGGTCCATTTTATTTGGATGCTTCAGAAACCATTTCAATTTCAAACAAACAAAAATGTTTTAAGAATTGGCAAGCAAATCTCACAGGTTAAACACAAAAGGACAACACAACATCAGAAGAAAACAAACCAGATTAGTTGTTGCAAGTCATCCAGTTAAAACAAACCAAACCGAAATGCAGCTTGATTTAGGCAAGCCTAGTAACTCTAACGATAAACAAATTGTTTGACAACTGAAAGTCAAGCAAAATCCTCAACTAATAACAAGTAAACCTCCATGCTCTCCCAATAACAAAAAAAAACCCCAATCTGTACAAATGGGTTCTGCATTTAGTGCAGTATAATGAGAACTCAAACAATTTGGAAGAAAGTCTGCCAAAATCATGCGAGATTTTCTAGGTTGATGCCCATGTTTTTGTTCACCTTTTGAGGTGTGTTCTTGGTTCTTGATTGAACCTCGTTTCATTTGGGCAGGCTGTCCCAAAATGTTTATACTAATTTTTCAATACCTGTTTTCCCTCCTTTCTTGCAACACTGCCCCCTATCTAATTTTTACTGCCTCCTACATGATCTTGCTTTCTTCCTTCCTTTTTTTCCTATTTCTTGTATCTTTCTTGCCTTATTTGCTGCAGTATTTTCAGGTAATGAGTATTGGAAATTAAAAAAAAAAAAAAAAACTACTTAAAAGGGCAAGAAAGCTAAAAGGTTGCTTGAATTGTCCTCATCATCGTACTAGATAAGATGCTAAAATAGTTTATCATGGAATAATTCAAAAGAGAATAATTACTTATTCTAAATAAGATATGTCTTGTTAAGGATGTCTGCTCTAAAACATAAATGAAAAGAGATAAGAAAGAAGTTATTCCATATACTTTGTATATAGGATTTATAATATATGTTATGTTATGTACAAGACTAGATGTAATTTATACTTGGAGCATAAGTAGATACCAATCTAATCCAAGTAATGGTCACTAAAAGATAATTTTTTTTTTTAAGTACTTGATAAAAACTAAGAATGTTTTTTTGGTATATGGGTGAGATGAACTAATAGTTCCTGGTTATTTGCATACTAATTTTCAATCAGATGTTGAAAATAGAAAATATAGTCTTGTTTTATTTCACTCTAAATAATAAAGTTGTGAGTTATTAAAGTTTCAAAAAAATAAAAATCAAAATAGTTTCTACAACTAAAATTGAGTACACATTTGCGTTTGAGAGGACAAGAGATGATTTTTTGATCAAGAAATTCATTACTAAATTAGGTGTGGCTCCTAATATAGTTGATCTAATAGCCCTATACTATAATAATAATGGAGTTATTGCACAAGCAAATGAACCGATGTCTCATCAATGATAATATATATACATACTTAAAAATTATATTTTATTAGATAATCATAGAAAGAAAAGATGTAAAGATACAGAGTACCCACTAAAAAAAATCTTGCAAATCCTCTTTCTAAGCCACTATCCTAGTAAAAGCATTATCATCAAGCATAGCGATATGGTATTTGATACATAAATGATTGGCTTTAGTCTTAGTGGGAGATTGTTAGTGTATATACCTTACAGTCAATCAGTTAATTACACGTGATATTAATTTTGTTTATGCAAACATATTTAATTTTTAATAAAGACTTTAACTATATTTAATATTCATCAAATATTTGATTAATGAATCCAGAATAAAGATAAAGATTTTAGGACAAAAATGTTTTGCAAGGAAAATTATAAAGTTGTTATAATTGTGAAGATTTCTATTGCATAAAAGTATTGTTCTTAAATATTTTTGGCTAATGCTCTATTAAAACTGAACATTAATTAGAATTGTTGATACTAATACATATTATGTTTTTTTCTTAAAAAAAAACAAATATTCTCATAAGCCGAGGTATGAGGGATACCTAGAACTAATATATAGGTGTTTGTAAGATTACATTACACCAAACTAACCCACACGAGAATTTCATATGGAGAGATCACTTGTGTCTATGGAAAGGCTCACATGATGATTATGTAAATGATTCTTAAACTTGAGATCACTAAATTATCTTATATAAAAATGTTATGCTTTGATCATGCTACATGTTGTTCTAATTAATGGGTAATAAACAAGTAAATATCAGGTATAACATGAACTATATAAAAGTATTTTAGTAATTAAAAAAAGATTTATTATTGTAGACGAATTAGAGAAAATGTTATATTTGTTTTCAAATAATATTGATTGTAAATATTTATGCAAAGTGGAATGAGATTTAAAAAGAGTTTTAAATATTATTCAAATAACCAATAACTATGGTATTAAGACAAACATAATTTGATAGGGTAGATATATTTCATGTTATAATGTACAAATCAAAACAATGTTGAGGAAATGAAAATAATTACAGTGAGAAACTAGTCATTAAGAGATTATATCAAACCACTTGTGTCTATTCTAATATTTAGGATCATGAGACATTGTTAGACATTATACGTAATCTTCAAATATAAATAAATAAATTATTGAATTGATAATAAATTATTCATTTAAGTCAATTACCCATATAAAACTATATTATGTTCGATCCACTTTGGACAAACAAATCAATTATAGTCCTAAAACTCACTTCACAAGAAATCAATACAAGATAATATTGATGTTCTCCACCACGACACCTCCAAGTAATATTAACTTCAACATCATTATAATTCTACCCAAGTCCATGGCATATAACTTGTTTAATATATGTATACGACATGCTTAGATTAGCATTCAACAACATATTGGTTTTGTCATTGTAAGTGATATTATTGTTCACTTCAGGAATAATAGTACCACTCTAATGACATAACATAAAAATATTTAAGACATTTTGTAAAATACAAGAAAAGTGATTCAGATAAATTGGACACAATTTAAATAAAATTGCATAAAATCAATCACAATTACATCAATTCCTAGCTAATTTATCACAGATCAAACAAAATCTTTAATTTTGAGAAGTAATTCAGAATTCAACACAAAGCTTAAATGATGAAAAATTTACCTAGTTTATGTTATTTTTCAAGCTCAATTGTATGAAATCAATCCTAATTGCATCAATTCTTAGCCATTTTATCACAATTCAACAGGATACCCAATTACAACAAATAATTTCAAAATTCAACACAAAGCCTAATTGATTAAGATTCTACTTAGTTAATGTTATTTTCAAGTTTAATTGCATGAAATCAACTCTAGTTGCATCAATTCCTAGCTTATTTATTGCAATTCAAACAAATCCTCAACTTTGAAAAGTAATCCAAAATTCAACACAAAGCCTATTTGATCAAAATTACACCTAGTTGATGTTATTTTCAAACTCAAAAGCATGAAATCAACCCTAATTGCATCAATTCTTAGCTAATTTATCTCAATTCAAATAAAATCCTTAATTTAACGTAATTAACCCTAAGATTCAATGCAAACCCTAATTGATATAACTTCTACTTAATTGATGTTATTTACATAATCAATTTCATGCAATCATACCTAATTACAATAATTAAATCGTATTTTATCTTAAATGAACAAACTCTAATATCAAACTCAACCCTAAACAATAATCTAATAAAAAACTTAAACAATCATAAATTAACTATGAAACTCACAAATTTAAGAGCAATGTACGATATTTATCTTGATTTATTGACTAGGGACAACTAAAATGAGGTTTGGAGACTAACAGGCCGTTTAGAATTCTTGGAATTGAATTCAATTTCCAGGTTAAATCAAATCATGTGTTTATAATTAGGGTATTGATTTGAATTCCAAATGAAATTCAAATCATAAAAAATAGACAAAAGTAAATGAGGGGAATTAATTTCTCTTAAAATTAAGATCGAAAATACTATTTTATTTCAAGTTGTGCATTAATTACAAACAAAAAACACGTGAACTTCTTTGTTATTTTCTTCCGGATCCAACTATAAAACATATTGTACTCTAATCGGGGAAAGAAAGAAAATGGATGCCCTCTGTATCAAGCTCATTGTCCAACTTTGTGTTTTCATAGCACTCCGAATCATAAGCAGAAGTTCACCATCAGAGTGAATGGAACTGCAATAGTAGCTCTCAAGGGAAATGCATTGCTTGGAACAAGTTTTGTAACCAGCAAACAGAGGGGCTTTATCTCAGCTGCATATATTATAGAATTCACTCCTCTCATTGACAAAATAGTAAAAATTTGTTAATTTAATTCAATAGTATAACTAAATGTAATTATATAATTTATTATTTTATCCTAAATATAAAAATTATAATAGTTCGATGCATTGAATTCAAATTATTCAGTTCGGCAGAGGTTGCGTTTCTGTTTAGCTTTTCCTTCATTTTCATTGTCCTTTCCATCAACTACTCATGTCTGCGTAAACTGCCAGTATGACACGTAGTTTTGAGGTGGGCTCCACTGGAAGATATTTCAGCTGTGACATCGGACAAATTCAACTTGAGAATCAATGGTCGGTCTTTGAAGTTTGAAGCTGTTGCGTACTACGTCGTATATACGAATGTCTTAAACCACTCGTTGAGTTACCCCATTGACAGGAAACCTAAGCTGTTTTAAGACATCTGTCATCCTTCGATAACATGCAAAGCAAACAAAAGGGTGGGCCCTGTCTGCCGACCTTTATACGAAGACGAAACTTCGAGGAAATTGCCCGACCTCGTAATTGTTGTCGTCTCAGTTTTGTGTGTGTGTGTCTGTACGCACTCTAACCATATGTGATTTGTATTATTCGACGTGTCTATTTCTTAAACACAATATATTCTTGCACGGATTTGTCTTCTTATAAACCATGTATTCCGAGACTACTATTTTTATTTTAAATTTAAATTTTTGGGTGTTTTTAAATATATTAAAAATAAAAAATATTATTTAAATATACTTTCAAAGTCACAATACCTAACATAACCTGATTTTAATAACATGAACTTGATAATCACATATAATTAGATAACCATAGTATACATCTACATATACCCCGCTGCCCAAAAAACAAATCCATTTAAAACAAACGGCTTCCACCAAGAGACCTTTATGTTACGTACCTTGTGAGAATTAATTTGATTAAAAATTAACACATCTAGCATTCCTGTATCTTTTATAAATAAGTGTGGGTTTTTGTTTCAAAAATTGGGATTTTAGAAGTTAAGCCAGGATTTGGAAGCAATATTACCTAAATTGAGGGAGGGAGGGAGGAAGCTTCGCAGAAGCTGCTTGCCTAGGGTTCAGCACACATGCATGTAGGGCAAACATTGGGATTTGGCCTGTGGGATATCGTAGGGTACACGTTAAATATGCAAGATTTGGATGGGAGTATTATACAAGTGGTGCTTTTGGAATTAATGAGTAAATTGAAGAAACTTTTGCATAAATTAATTATGAAGACAACGACCACAAATTCTATTTTCTCTTTATTGCCTTTCATTCCTCACCTCCCCAGGCTTCCGGATAAGAATTACAGAGCAAATGCAAAGAAAAGAGGGAGAGAAACAACAATATTTATTTCGTGATTATAAAATAATTAAATAAAAATAAAAATTCACCACCCAAAAATATTTGTAACTGCATCATATAAATTAAATTATATAAGAATAAATCATACCTCGAGTTACCTAAAAATTTTTTTTAATTGTATGTTGGACGAGACTGATGATTTAATTTTAAATAGAAAAGAGTGAGGGGTGTTAGAATTTTAACTCATAATTGTTTTTGTCAACGAAACTTCAAGGGGTGAAAACAATTTCGATTTAAAAATTAAAGTTGCGGATGAAATTTCCAAAACAATTTCATATTACTTATCTAATATTATATTAAAAAAACACAAGATTATAATAGCGTATATGCATTCGGGGGAGGAATGTTGACTTGGGTGTTTTTTAGTGAGGGCAGAGGAAGTAGATTTTTTTTGTTTTTTTTGATGAATAGCAGAAGTAGATTAATTATAAACTTAGTTCACTTCAATAAAGGAAAAAAAAGAAAAATTCGGGTAAAATTTTCTCATAGTAATTGCTAAAAAATTGATAATTGCATTACCCACATGGATATATAGGTCCCTCAGTGGCTGGTGTAAGAACTTCTTCGGAAAATCTTCAGTCTACCAGCTTTGTAGACCCCCCGAAACCCTTCAATATATTTTGTGGCGAGACGTTTAATTAATGACGGAAAGCTTCTCTATGATTTTCTACTCAGCAGATCACACCATAGTCAACATAAAACAGGAATAAATAAATAAATAAATAAAAAGAAGTTAAAATTCATGGCAACAGAGGATGTAACTAGAATAACTTCAACGGCTGTGCCCTAGAGAGTGGCGAAGAAGGAATTGAGATTTCAGGTCGGCGAAGTTGCACTATAAATTTCTCAACTTGCTTCGTTGGTAAATATATAGGCCATTGGAAGGCTTAATTAATCCAAAAACTGTTCATCGGAAATTTCTGTCTGCCTTCCTTGACTTGGCTTTTTCGCTTTTTAAAATCGGTTGGCCACACATCTCGTATCAAGAATTTCTTGCTAACGCAAATATTCAAATACAGTTCTTTATACACACATGCACGCGCACGCACGCGCTATAGGGTTCAAATAGATTCTTGACACCAGGTAGATGTTATTAATTATTGCACGAAGCCAATGATGCATTACATATTTAAGATTGAGTTATCACTAGATAATAAAATATAAACTGCATGTGTTATAACTTTGAGAATATATACCTATCAATATTATAGGACTCTTATATACTATATATTTCTTAAATCATATCCTTGTATAAATTAAAATTTCATCGGCGATAAAATACCAATAATTCTTACGTGTTTCCATGCCTTTTTCAAACCTTGAATGGACAAATTCTTTTTCTTACAAAATCATATGAGATTTACCACCACAGAGAAATAATAATAAGTACCCCATTTTTCTAGATACTTACATGGATTTTTAGTTTAATATTTATATTCAATAATTGTGGTTATTCACAAGAATATATTGGATCAATTATTTGAATTTATATTTAATAAAATCTATTATAAATTACAAGTGTTTTCGCTGCTCAGTCTAGAGTCTTTAGAAGTATGTTTGGCAGTATGGTAGCGGTTACTTTTCAAATAGTTTTTCGTGCCGAAATACATGTTAATAATATTTTTTATTTTTTAAAAATCATTTTTAACATCAGCACATCAAAACGATCCAAAAAGTACAAACCAAACTTAATTTTTTTAAAAAAATTTAAAATTTCAGCAAACACAAATTCAAACTCACTACCAAATAATCTCTTAGTAACTCGTTACTTTCTTGGAGGATACTGCCACAACATGAGTGTCTTTTTTTGCAAGAATTATTGCAGCAGGATAATGTGAGAATGATTCAAAAGATATCACGTGCGAGTTTAGAGTTCCCAAGATTTAGCTCAAGACCACAGGTTATAATTAATCACGCAATAATAAGGAAAATTGACAGATCAAAACCAGCCCTTCATCTTAAAGACAAATCTCGCCGCATTAGATTAGTCAATGTGGTTACAACACACTGACAGTGAGAGGTGGTGATGTCATATTACAAAGGGATAAACAACTTTTCTTTATTTTTATATTTTAAATTAATATTTTTTAAGAGTTTTTAAATGATTATAATATATTGATGTCAAAAATAATTTTTAAAAAATAAAAAAAATATTATTTTAACATATTTTTAAGTAAAATTCATTTAAAAAATAAGTATAATTACACTTTCAGACACGTTGCTATCTATCTCCTCGCCGCGTCCATGTCTTTTGATTTTTCTTGGTTGTCTTACTTCGGAAATTAAGAAGATGAGAGTGGAGGTCATTGGTTCTTGATTCTGCCTTGTTTTTTTTATTTCCATTTTCGATGTAGTTGTAGGAAAGTTTTAAGCCATATGCATTAAGATTTTTGACTTGTGCTCATTAATGCCTATGGGGTCACAATCGACACTAGTTGTAGAATCTGGACGTGGCGGAGTATGTAATATATACGGAACTTGTGCTCATTAATGCCTACTACATCTTCTGAAGTCGGTTATTTTGAAAAATAAATTTAACAATCATTATTATTTTTAATTCTTTTTCTATGATATCAAATCGTGGATTTTTTCTTCATTCTTTAAAATACATACACTGACAGAGCTTTATTGAAATTATTTTAATAATATAACTAATTTATTATTAATTATTTATATAAATTTAAATTTTCATAGGTTTACTAAAAATTTCAACTCAACAATAAAATTAACAAAATATAAAACGAACATATTAAATAAATCATTATTTATTTCATCTCACAAAACATCTAAATCACAAATTTAAATTAAATTCCATCAATTTACTAACAAATACAATTTTATAAAATTTCAAACAAATTTCAAATAATCATACATTCATACGACAAATTTCTATAGAAAAAAATTATAAAATAATTAAACACCCAAACAATATACATAAACTACAAAAATATACAATAAAAAATAACATTTTAAAATTGAGTTCAAATAAAAAATGAATAGTTTTGCTTACTTGAAATGAGAAATCCTTAATAAAATTTAAATTGGAACATAAATGCTGATAAAATAAGTGTTGGGGTAGCTGGATTTGTAGTGAAAAATTGATTTGTGATAAAATTAGGAAAGGTTGTGATGTTTGTTGCATAACAAAATGAAGGAAAAAAGAAAAAATGAAAGAGGAAGAGAGGAGAGTAATTTATCGAGTCATAAATTAAATATTATTGGTAAATTTATTGATAGATTTAAGTCTGGTGGTAATTTTACCTGTAAAAATAACAAATCATTGTATCTTTTGGGTTTTTTTTTCATTATAATTTTTTTAATACATATTGAGAAAATATTTTATTAGTGTTTATTGATAAATAATATTCAGTTTACCATAATTTATCAATTAAAATATTTCATTAATATATATCTTTTATATTTATCAGTTTTCTTAGCTATGATTTATAATCCTAGAGCGCAGCTCTTTTTAACTTCACATTGTCATCTACAATTATTTATTTCTATTAACCGAAAATCAATAATTCATCAATATAATTTTTTTTTTCTCACAAAAAAATCATAATAATTGAAGAAATTATCGTACCCTAGCCACGTCTGCCAACATGTATGAGGACAAAATACGAAATTTCCTGGAAGGTGCAGTATATATGCATACAAAAGTAATCGTAATATTCCAGCTCCTATTTATAACTGTATCTTTCAAACCCTGAGAACAAAGAGAAACAGAAGAGTCCACTGTCTTGCTTTACTTCTTACAATTTAGTGATATCGATCATTGGTTTTGTTGCAAGCCCAGCATGGCTTCATTGCAAGAACCATGGCTTTTGGAGAATGGCAACCTTAAGGGCTCAAGCAAGGAGATGAGACATGGAAGGACTGCACACAACATGTCATCCTCATCACTGCGCAAAAAATCAGACCTCACTCTTGTGTCAAAAGTAAAATGTGGAATGCTTAGACTCTTGTTAACTAATCTTCAAGAGGTCATTTTGGGGACAAAACTTTCAGTTCTTTTTCCTGCCATTCCACTGGCCATTGCTGCTCAATGCTATGGCTTTGGGAGAGTAAGTATCCATTTCCCTATATTTCAGTAGCTTTTAGGGTTTGCACAATAAAAGAGAAAGGTTTGGGCACCTTGGCGTGTGAGGCGATCATTTTATGTGATCAAATCATCTTAATTACATGTCTATGGCGATTGTCTCAAATGGAACTTAATGATGATAGACTAATTAGAATTGATCCACTGATCAGCACATTAATCCGATAACTAATTAAAGGAAAAATGAGCTGTTGCATTTGCACTTGAATGCACTGCACCGCACCACCCCTTCAAGAATCTGTTGAATTCCTGTCGTCAATCATATATATGACCGAGGGCTCTGTGAAGCACCGGGTGAAAATGTTAAATTCCTATGATTTATTTATTTTGAGTATGTTGTAAGATCTTAATATTAAATATGTTTGCTAATATTGCCATTCATATGAACTAAGACGTAATTGAAAAGATTTAATTAGTTCTGTTCAGTTCTTTTCCTTTACTGGTTTCAATCTAACAGTGTTTTTTATTAATTTCACGTACCAGCCCTGGATTTTTGCTCTGAGCTTACTTGGACTGACCCCACTTGCCGAACGTATCAGCTTTATAACAGAGTAGGGGACTATTTATATCATATAATATTAATTGATTTTCAATCTTATAGCTGCACACAACCATGCTAAAAGTAGAATTGGGATTGATCGTTTTCAACTTTGTTTCCAAAAATTGCAGGCAAATTGCTTATTACACCGGTCCAACAGGTACTGATCAACCTCTCAGTTTTCTTATCTGTCTTCAATACATGGCTGATGATTTGCATTTTGGATAAAAACTGTGTGCATGGAAGCCAAAATATATATATATATATATATATATATATATATATATATATATATATATACACACTGTTCTAGTTATGTAAGAGGAGGCCAACATTTCAACATCAAATTATTTTAATTAGTCATTAAGAAATCAGCATAGATGGTCTCGTAAATCATTCAGAGTTCAGGAATCAAACTAAATTAATTTAAAAAATGATGGGATCCATTCGGTTCTAAGCCTTTCTCGTGACAAGAAAAATACAAAAACTGATAGTTGTTTCTTGGGGATGTGATTCAGACTCCATGAGGAATTCAATCTACCAACAGAAGAGATTTTGTCACGTATCATCAAAAAGCTTCTTGCTATGTCATTTTCTTTCAGTCATCTGCCACTTCAACAGGATGAAGAATTCTTCACATTAGTATAATCCCTAATCTTTTTAGCCATATACATGTTAATTATTTCAAAGATCCTAGACAGAAAGAAGAAGACATGATTAGCATCGTTTTTGGACTCCCATACTTTGCACCAATAAAAAAGGCGATGTGCCCACACCCAGACTCACAGATAGTGAGCCTGCACCATGAAAATAATGGTTGATCAATGTCCTTGTTGATCCTAATTGGCTTTGTCAGCCTTGCAAATAAGAACCCTAAGCCAGTAAAAATCCAGCCATCACTGGTGCATTTGTATAAGGTTAATCCATGTACATGAAAAACCTTGCTGGAATTGGGCTTGTAATAATACATCATACATGCTTGTGTGGAAATTTCAAAATTATTGAAGGAAACTCAAGTAACCATGAATTCAATTCCTTTTTATATATCTTTGTTTTTGCAGTGGGAGGGCTACTGAATGCAACATGCGGCAATGCTACAGAACTGATAATAGCAATTTTTGCACTGTGGCAACACAAAGTCGGAGTGGTGAAATATTCACTCCTGGGTTCCATACTATCAAACCTGCTATTAGTTCTTGGCACCTCGCTCTTCTGTGGTGGCATTGTCAACCTTGGAAAGGAACAAAAATATGATAGGGTAAGCTAGCTGCTGTAATCTGAAAAGTTCATTAGTTCTGAATCCCTCCTCTTCTAATTATATGAGGGCCAAAGTTTGATCATAACATTGACATGGTTATAAATGAATGAGCAGAGACAAGCTGATGTGAACGCACTGCTTCTGCTTTTGGCATTGCTGTGCCATATGTTGCCACTTTTGTTTCGGATTTCTGGAGCCTCTGCTTCCCTCACGGCTGTCCCAACACTGCAGTTGTCGAGAGCAAGCAGCATTGTAATGCTGGTTGCATACATTACATACATCGTTTTTCAGTTAGTGACACACCGACAATTATTTGAAGCACAAGAGGTGATTAATTGGTCTAATAATCCGTTTCCATCTGAATGGTGTGATTAAAATGTATTTGAAGTTTCTTCAAGATAGATTAGCTGAGATATTAATTACATGGTGCAACTCATCAGGATTCGGAGGAAGACGATGGTGATGTGAATTCAGAAGAAACACCTGTGATAGGATTCTGGAGTGGAATAGTTTGGCTGGTTGGAATGACTGCTGTCGTGGCCTTGTTGTCAGAATATGTTGTGGGGACAATCGAGGTAGCTACTAAACTAATAAGCATCTTGTAAAAGTAAGCTTCTTAGCTACTTTTAATATTACTGTGGCATGAACTGAAAAATATACCTTTTTTATTTCACAGGATGCTTCAGAATCTTGGGGCCTTTCTGTCAGCTTCATTAGCATTATCTTGCTGCCAATTGTTGGAAATGCGGCTGAACATGCTGGAGCAGTCATTTTTGCTTTTAAAAACAAGTTGGATATATCTTTGGGTGTTGCACTAGGTTCTGCTACTCAAATTTCTTTGTTTGTGGTGAGTTTCATAATTAAAACTCAAAGGGTATCGATCTTCCGACCTAACCTTTCTCCTTTTCTGAAAAAATGAAAAGTCTGAATCAAGTCATAACTTATATTTGCTATATGACTTTCAGGTTCCACTCTGTGTAGTTGTTGCTTGGATGTTGGGCATTAATATGGATCTTAATTTCAATCTCCTTGAGACTGGTGCTCTTGCGCTATCAATAATCACCACAGCCTTCACCTTACAGGTAATATATGCTACTAATTAACCAATTCTTTATCAGTTAAGCTAATAACACCAAGATTACTTTTTAGAATACTGATTAATGGAATCTCCCGTTTCTATTTTTAAATCACTGAAACTTGATATAGCTCATTTTATGCAGGTTAGCCCTTTGATTTTTAATGAGATTTAATTGCTTTATTTGTTACAGGATGGTACTTCTCATTACCTGAAAGGATTGACTCTATTGCTGTGCTACGTTGTTATTGCAGCATGCTTTTTCGTATCCAAAACACCACTGAGTAAGGCCTTGCAAAATTTGTAGAGGCTTTGTTAAGAATTTAAAATCTATCCCTTCCATCCATTGCAATTCCATTTCATAACCAGATTTTGTATTTTTATTCTTTTTCAGACCACGGGAATGTCATCGACGTGGGTACTGTCAATTCCGAGGTCGGAGTCATCCGAGGTCGGCCTTTTTAGGGTTGCTCCCAGAATGAAGATCCCAGCATCAAAACATCATCAACAGATTGGATGAATTTGTTATTCTTTCATTTTGCTCCACCTGTCCTGGCCTGCATGCCTGCCTGAAAGCAAGCAATATTTTGCATTTTGCTTGTCGATGACGTACTTGTGATCCCTTCAAAGCTTAAATGCCAGGCGCCATTGTAGCTTTAAGAAGAGAGGCCACAGCTTATGTAATCTATAGATTTCTGGGTGTTTTTGCAACCGAGTTTTTGTATCTTATGCCAATATATAGAAGTTGGCATATGGCACAAGGGTTATTAATCAGTCTTGTAGCAAAATAATTAGTCAATGAGAAGAGTTAATTGTTTGTGTTTGCAACTTGATTAATCTATATTGTTGATCATCTTTTTCAAGAACAGATGCTAGCGATGTAAGAAATGCCATGTAGAGATCCCAAGAAGTTGTAGTACAAAAAAACACAAAATTAAAATAAAGTAAAAGGAGTATATAAACATTTTAAATGATCTGATAAACATATTGGGTTCTGCCTAAAATGAACGAATAGTTTTATTTGTTTTATTCTTTCATCCTTTAATTCTGCTCTCTCCTATTATGAAGTTGAATTTCAGAAACTTGTTGATGGAAAAACACAAAGAATACTAAATGAGTGGCTCATGCCGTAAATTAATTAACCCTAATGTTCTTCTGATAAGAAGAAGAAAAAAAAAAGTTGGGTGTGGTATAATTCCAAACGATCTCAGGGTTCAAGTTTTGGTAAAATGGCACGCTTTCAAATTGGGTCTCAAAAATTTGGCTTGGAGGAGTTATTTTATAGTCCTTTCATTTATGTATCTTGAGAGCATCTCTAATTGCAAAAATCATTTGAAAGAGCCAAACTATTAATATGATATTTTAAATAGTATAAAATATCACCTTTTTTATATGTGCACTCCATTGAAAAATGTTATTTTAACAACTCATTTGATAATATACAACTACTTACATGGAACTATAATATAATCATGTTATTGATTATACAATTAATTAATTAATTCAAGTAATTTATCATAATTAAATAATTAATAAGGTGATAAGACAGTTAATAGATATAATTTTAAGCTCAAGAGGAAAGAATGGGGAGACTGTGAAAAGATTGTTCACAATGCCATTTTTTTATATTTTTTTTTTCTAATTTCGCTTTTATTGAACCAAATTATAAGCTAATTTATTGTGGGAGAGTGAGATTGAAAGATTGGGGAACAAATTAAAAAACACATAGGGAATTAGTGGTTTTAAAAAGCTTGGGCAAAATATATATTTTAGTCCTTATACTTTACAAATTATAGATATTGGATCTCTTTAGTTTTTAAAATTAAAAGGAAAATTAATTTTGATCCTAAACTTTATTTTCTTTATTTTTTGGTCCTAATGTGAAAGAGGTGAGAAAGTCACCAAAAATCCGACACTAAAGAGAAAAAAAATTTGTTAGCACCAATTTTGACCATCAAAACGGTTAAAATTGATGTCAACTTGTTTCTTTTAATGAGAAGAGCTCACATTAGGGAGGTTTTTTACCTTAAAATTGCCAAAAAAAAACATATATGATCTTGGTAAAAAAATTTGTTTCGAGTTGATTTTGAATTTTGAGATTGTTTTTTAGGTATTTTAGGTCATAAATAGACTTATCAAGTTGCCTATGATATTTTATATGTGTTTTGGGTAAAACAAATAAGTCAAAAATTTAATTTTTAGGTTGAAAAAAACCACAAGCCTTGTTTTTTTGGACACTATAGTAACCAAAAACTAGATAATATAGACGGCACATTATCTAACTCATTAAAAAAAAAACAAATTGGGGCGGGTGCGAAAACAAAAACAAAGGCCTAACCCTAACAAAGTCGGCCAGCCCAACAAGTCCATTTTTAAATTATTATTTTTTATATATTTTTAATTAATGATTTTTTATATGTATTTAGATTAATACCTATTTCTCTCTTTTATTTTGTTTATAGAGCATCTATTAAATGATGGTTATTTTTTGTTTATGTTGTATGCATTTGAATTTTTAAAAGGTTTTTATGATTTATCTATGTTTTTTTTTTTGTCTTTTATATAAATGAACTTTATTTTTAAAATAAAAATATTTATTTTCATATAATATTTCTAATACGTGTAGCCTTACATAGTATTGTTTTTTCCTTTTATTTATTTAATCAATTTAATGTATATGTCTATTTATATTATCGTTAATTTGATTGAATAAAAAAATTATTTTAATAAATAAATTTAGCAAAAACAACTGAATAAATATCTCGTCTTGCAAAATTAAATATTTTAATCTATAATTTGTCTCTTGAGTTTTTCAATTTTATTTTTAGTTTCATTTATGGATTTTTTCTCATTTATTAAAACACATAATTCTTAATTTATTTAATTATATGTATACACAAACTTTTTTTATTATCTTTTTAACTACAAAAACATGTGTATATAATTTGTTTTGTTAGAAAAAAATATTTAATCCATGACAAATCCCTGTTAAAGTATATAATGTGCTGCAAAAACAGGAAATGATATGTTAATTGACAATTTTTTTTTTTCTTATGGCTTTTGATTTGGCTCTTGGGCTGGAGATGCCTTGAGTGACATATTTGTTGGTATAGTTTTTAATGAATATAAAAAAGAAAAATTGTTGAAAAAAAAAACATATCTTTCAAAGTACAAGACTATCTTATAATAATATAATAATTAATTAAAAAAAAATGTTCTCCTAACAGTCATAGTCTTTTATTACACTATACATTAGTTTTTTTTTTTTTTTTTTTTCACTTATGAGTCATGACAATGTAGTCTCATATTTGCTTTTCATTTCATATTTGTTTTTATATTTTAAAAATATATTTTTTAAAAAATTTAAATTTTTTTTTATTTTTTTGTTTTAAATTAATTTTTTTTTGTATTTTTAAATTATTTTGATATGTCAAAAAATATTTTTTAAAAATAATAATATTTTTTTAAAAAAATATATTTTGAAAAGTAATTTAATCTACAGTTAAATGGAGCACGTCGCCACCATCTCGAAATTAAATGAAGCCGGCCTGTGTGGCCATCGTTTTCAAAAATCTTTTTTATTATTATTATTTCAAATTATAAACAAATGAAGAACGAACAAATGATTTGTCATTGCAATTTGGTCGTGTCCAAAGGCTGAACAACCAAGAAGGCCCAAAGGCGCGCATAGAGGGGGCAAAATATTAATAACATTTTTACTCCCATGGTTTCTCAATATTTCATTTTTGCTCCCAATACTTGCACATTTCCATATAATACACGTGTTAGAATTCATTACACTTTCATAACAACAATACAAAAAAAATACAAAACATTTTTAAAAAAACCCTCTAGTTGTTGCCAGGATTTTATAAATTCTTTAGAATATAGAATTGAATATTAAAAATGTTAATATAATAGGGTGAGAGTAATATTAAAAGCTTTCTTGGGGTTTAGGGAGCAAATTGAACAAAAAGGGTTAATATTGAAAATGTTTTAAGTAATAGGATGAAATGAAGCATATATAAACTTATAGGGGTTAAATAAAAACTAAAATGTAGTTTGCCTATCTCTATCAATGAAGAAATATTTCTAATCAATCAGGCTGTGTGCTTCATCATCCCTAGATAGACCCGCACACACCAAATCTTTAATAAAACAAAGGCACTCACTCTACTCTGCTTAAAAACTTAAAAATCCAAAGAGATCCTTCTGTTTAAGTTTGCTCTTCTCCCTCTCTCTGCGTTCTGCTACTATCTTTCTACCTTATCCCTTCTCTGCCCCTAACAAACTCTCAAGCTTACCATTTCAAACCATGAGAGAAGAAGAGAGAGCCATTTTATCCTTCCAGACGTTACCAAACTTAAAGACTTCCCACTCTTCACTCTCTGAAACCACGTACGACCGCGAACCTCTGTGGAGAAACGCGCAATTCAGTTGCAGAATCCGGAGTGGTGGCAATAATGGAAGTTTTGGCAATTTTGCTTCAGTTTCAATGGCGGAGATGAAGGAAGATGGAAGAAATGAGTTCGCACCTAGTTCGGCTCAGCTATTGAAGTATCCGTTAGCAATACTGGCTTATGTGCCAAGAGATGCTGCGATTTTTGCCGCTGGAGCTGTCGCTGGTGCCGCCGCGAAGACTGTCACGGCTCCGCTTGACCGTATAAAGCTACTCATGCAGGTGTTGTTCTTAAGTTTCTGTGCCTTCAATTTTTATCACCTGTTTTTCGAGGTCCCGAGTCGTCAATGTTGCTATCTGGTTACTGAGAAAATGGAGTTTGAGCAGTTAATGTAGAATTCTCTAAATTGTGGATTTTGTAGCTTCTATTTTGGTTACTGAGAAAAAAAGTATATGGCATTATTATTATTATTATTATTATTATTATTATTATTATTATTATTATTATTATTATTATTATTCATGCTAAACAGTAGAGGTTTCAATTATCGACAAGGTAATTGCTAATTAGTAACATTATCAATAACGCTGATAATGCTAATTTGATGTGTTTATAGACTCATGGAGTGCGGGCCGGGCAAGAAAGTGCTAAGAAGGCAATTGGTTTCATTGAGGTATGTAGCAAATTTCAATGTCGGTTACTTGTTTTTCTTAACGAAGTTGCATATTGGTCAATTAACTGCAGGCAATAGTGATGATAGGGAAAGAAGGAGGAGTTAAAGGGTACTGGAAAGGAAACCTTCCTCAGGTGCTTGGCAGATTTTTAACTTTCTTGAATAATTAGGATAAGGTTTTGTTTTCCAGTTTGGGATTTATGGTGAATATTTCAGGTGATTCGGATCATACCTTATAGTGCTGTCCAGCTCTTGGCTTATGAAACTTACAAGGTAATACTAGTGAAAATGTGTTTAAGCAAGTACTAGGAAAGTGTTATAAATAATGGAGTTGCTATTATTTTGGGCATTTGTTTGATTTATTTATTTATTTATTTTTGTATGTGAATTTGTAGAAATTGTTCAAGGGAAAGGATGGTGAGCTTTCAGTTATTGGCAGACTTGCTGCAGGTGCTTGTGCAGGCATGACATCTACTTTTGTGAGTAATTCATCAATGGAAATGGAGATGGAAATGGAAATTCTCATTATATTGCTATCTGTTGGGATAGTGTTTGTGCTCAAAGAAGTACATGAATTTGTTTCTTAAAAAATTTACTGTGTGCATAGACATCCAATTTTGTATTGCTCCATTTAAAAAAATGTAATATGTATCCAGTACTACATGCCTTTGAATCTTAAAATTATCTTACTGTGTATATTTTTTCAGGTGACATATCCTTTGGATGTCCTGAGATTACGCTTAGCGGTTGATCCAGGCTATCGCACTATGTCTGAGGTATTATATTGATTACTAGACTATGTTTAATGACAAGATAATCATTTATGAACAGAAGAGTATTGATGATGTCCAGATTGCATTGACAATGTTACGAGAGGAAGGAGTTGCGTCATTTTACTTTGGTCTTGGGCCTTCTCTTCTTGGCATTGCTCCATATATTGCCGTCAACTTTTGCATTTTTGACTTGTGAGCACATTAATGCCTAGAGCTTCTTTTATTTATTTTTTATTTAGTTGTTTTTGGAAAAGAAAGCAAACATAAAACGAGTGTTGGATGTTACTCCCTTTGGACAACAGGGTGAAGAAGTCACTGCCGGAGAAATATCAACAGAAGACTCAGTCATCTCTACTGACAGCTGTGGTGTCTGCAGCCGTTGCAACACTCACGTGTTATCCTTTGGATACAGTAAGAAGACAAATGCAAATGAAGGGCACCCCTTACAAATCAGTTTTGGATGCCTTTCCAGGTAAGGTGCACAAAAATGTAGAGAACAGACATGCATGGAGATGTTTATTGTCTCTGACATTACCATAAAAGGGTTCTAGTGGTAATGAACCAAGATACATTGTGAGTGAGTAGACAATGGGACACTTAAGAGAGGCTTAGAGTGCAAGCAATGCTAATATCAGCAGAGCAAAAGGGCCATAAATTACATAATAGACAATCTAGCTTTTCTCATTTGTTAATGCTTATGTTTATTATTGATTATTGAGCCCATCATTCACTCCACAAAACTCCAATTTAGCCACTTGTCTCTTGAGCCGATGCCCAAGGGCATGTTAGTTCATGTTGAAAGAGCCTTAAATCTGTTTGTGTGCTCATGATATGCTATGGTCTTAACCCAATGCCAGGGTAATGTTAATTCAAGTTAAAAGAACTTTTAAATCTGTTTACAATACCTGTTGAGCTGCATTTCTTTCTCTTAAATACCTTGGTTCTGAAAATTTTAAGGACATCTCTGGGACTGCTTCTATGCCTACTTGTCCAAATATTATTAAAAAGAAAACATGTTTCTAGTTTCTGACTGGATGAAGCATCTCAAATTCTGTGCTGTTTCTTGAGGTTCTTAATGATGGAAGTGAAAGGGTATTTCAGTCACAGTTTGTTTAGTTAGCTATTTCTGTTATTAGTAATTGGTTTTTCAATTTGTTTTCTGTTATTTTCCATTCCAGCTCACATGCGTATAGCATGTCAAGTTTTTCCCTTGTTTTCTCTGCTCGGTACTTCTATATAAACCAGAGCAAAAGCCTAATGAAGATTGAACTATTCATTGTTAATTTCTTGCGTCTTAAACATCCAGCTTTCATCTATTGTGTGATTTTCTGTCTGTGCATTCAACAAATTGGTATCAGAGCCTTCATAAACACCATAAAACCCAAAACACCGAGTGAGGAGAGATGGCAACAGATTCAAACAATTACGCACAAGCTTATATCCCAAAGTTTGATGGAGATTACGAGCATTGGTGCATGCTCATGGAAAATCTGCTACGATCAAAGGAATATTGGAGCGTCATTGAGACAGGATGGGTGGAAACAACACCGATAGAAGCTTTGACGACAGTACAGAAGAAAGCCTTGGAGGAGATGAAATTGAAGGATTTGAAGACCAAGAATTACTTGTTCCAGTCAATTGACAAGTCAATCTTGAAAACAATTGCCCAGAAGGATACTGCGAAGCAAATTTGGGAGTCTATGAAAATCAAGTATCAAGGGAATGCTAGGGTTCAACGTGCACAACTCCAAATCCTTAGAAGAAATTTCGAAGTATTAGAGATGAAACCTGGGGAAGCAGTGACTGATTACTTCTCGAGAGTACTGTTGGTGGCGAATGATATGAGGAATCTTGGAGAAGACATGACAAATGGGAAGATTGTTGAAAAGATACTGCGTACTCTAACTGAAAACTTCAATTACATCGTCTGCTCAATTGAAGAGTCAAACGACATCAACAAGCTTTCAGTAGATGAGCTGCAAAGCTCATTGCTCGTGCACGAACAGAAATTTAGAAGGCACAGAAGTGGTGATGATCAGGCATTAAGAATTTATGATGATAGATTTGGGAGTAGAAACCGAGGGAGGAGTAGTTTCAGGGGAAGAGGCCGTGGGAGAGGACCTCAAGTTTACAATAAAGCAACAGTGGAATGCTTCAAATGCCACAAACTTGGACACTTCCAATATGAATGTCCAAGTTTGAACAGAGAAGCCAATTATGCAGAATTGAATCAACTGGATGAGATGTTGTTGATGGCACATGCTGATTTGGGGAACAAAGACCCATGTTATACAGAATCGAACCAAGAACATGCCAATTTGCAGAGAAGAATTGATGAGGAGAACAAAGGTTCAAGGTACACAGAATTGAATCCAGAAGAGGAGAGGCTGTTAATGGTACATGCTGGGTTGCAGAAGAGAAACCGAAATGATGTTTGGTTTCTAGACTCAGGCTGCTCAAACCATATGTGTGGGGAACAAGGTATGTTTACCAACTTAGACACTAGTTTTCTGCATTCTGTCAAGTTAGGAAATAACAACCGAATGAAGGTAATTGGAAAAGGAAATGTGATATTGGTTATAAATGGAGTGAATCATGTTTTGAATGAAGTATATCATGTTCCTGAACTCTCTAATAATCTGTTGAGCATTGGGCAACTTCAAGAGAATGGTTTAGCGATTTTGTTTAAGGGTGGATTTTGCAAAATTTATCACCCTGAAAGGGGACTTATAATTGAGACCATGATGAGTGCCAACAGAATGTTTATTCTGTTGGCTGAGACGCAGAGAGCTTTAAATGTTCATAGGTGTTTGCAAGTAGATTCCATGGACTTACCTCGTCTGTGGCACAAGAGATTTGGCCATCTAAGTGCCAAGGGATTGCAGCTGTTGCAACAAAAGGGAATGGTCCGTGGATTTCCCCATTTTAAAGTTGCAAGTATGACATGCACAGAATGTTTTGTAGGCAAACAACGTAGGAATATAATCCCTAAGAAAAGCATATGGAGAGCATCACAGCCACTAGAGTTAATTCATGCAGATATTTGTGGTCCTATCTCACCAAGGTCTAATGGGGGGAAGAGATATATGCTATGTTTTATTGATGATTATAGCAGAAAGTCATGGGTATATTTGTTAGTAGAGAAGAGTGAAGCATTTCAGAAATTCAAAGCTTTTCATAAGCTAGTTGAAAAGGAGAAAGAACTACCTTTGAAGTGTTTAAGAACAGACAATGGGGGAGAGTTTAATTCAAAGGAGTTCATTGATTTCTGTAAGCAAAATGGAATCAAAAGGCAGTTAACTGCTGCATACACGCCACAACAAAATGGCGTGGCTGAAAGGAAGAACCAAACCATGATGAACATGGTCCGTTGCTTGTTGGCAGACAAGAAGATGCCTAAGAGTTTTTGGCCTGAAGCTGTAATGTGGAGCTGCTATGTGTTGAACCGATGTCCATCTGCAGCAGTGAAAGAGGTGACACCTCAGGAGGCATGGACTGGGTTGAAACCTACTGTGGAACATTTTCGTGTGTTTGGATGTGTTGCACATGTCCACATTCCACACGAAAAGAGGGGCAAACTGGACAACCGTAGCTTCATTTGTATTCTGCTTGGATACAGTGAAGAGACCAAGGGCTATAGGTTGTATGATCCTATAGAAAAGAGGGTGGTGGTGAGCAGGGATGTATCTTTTGAAGAAGAGAAGGAGTGGGATTGGGGTGAAAAATTCCAGGAACAGATTCTGTTGGACCTAGAATGGGGTGAGCATCAAGAAGGAGAAAATGAAGGGGCTGTTGAAACTGACAGTGGGGAAGAAAGTGAAGAAGTCAGCAGCAGTGAAGGCCAACAAAGTGTGAGGGAAAATGAAGTTACAGCTGAAGTTGCAGCTGAAGTTGAGGTAGAAGGAAATGAAGATGTTACTGCTGTGATAGAAAGGGGTAATGATGAGACTGAAGGGAGAACATGTCATGCCCCAGCATGGATGACAGATTATGTGGATGGAGAAGGTTTGAGTGAAGATGAGGTGTATGTCATGCAGATGGCAGCAGAGGATCCAGTTTACTATGAAGAAGCTGTGAAAGAAGAGAAGTGGGTACGGGCAATGGACAATGAGATTCAGTCCATTGAGAAAAATAACACTTGGTCACTAGTAGACTTACCAGCTGATGTCAAAAAGATTGGGGTAAAATGGGTTTATAAAACCAAGTACAATGAAGATGGGGAAATTGCAAAACACAAGGCGCGCCTGGTGGCAAAAGGGTACTCGCAAAAGGCTGGTATAGACTATACTGAAGTATTCGCACCAGTAGCTAGAATGGATACAGTGAGGATGATTATATCCATGGCTGCGCAGAAGGGATGGAAAATAGGCCAATTTGATGTGAAGTCTGCTTTTCTTCATGGGGAGTTATGCGAAAATGTTTACGTTGAACAACCAAAGGGATACATAAAGAGAGGAAAGGAGCAGATGGTCTACAAGTTGCACAAAGCCTTGTATGGGTTAAAACAGGCTCCGCGAGCTTGGTTTCACCGGATTGAAGCATACTTTCTTAAGGAAGGATTCCAGAAATGCGAAAGTGAGCAAACATTGTTCACAAAACAAGGTAAAGGGGGTAAGATTGTGATTGTTAGTGTTTATGTTGATGATCTAATTTTCACTGGTGATGACTATGACATGTTGGCTGAATTCAAAAGTTCAATGTTGAAAGAATTTGACATGTCTGACTTGGGAAATATGCATTTCTTTCTTGGAATTGAGGTGGTGCAAAGGGAAGATGGTATTTTCATTTGTCAACGAAAATACGCATTGGAGATTCTAACAAAATTTGGGATGTTGGAAAGTAACGAAGTGAGCAGTCCAATTATTCCGGGAGTTAAAATCAGCAAAGATAAGGATGGAACTCCAGTAGATGAGACACATTTCAAACAATTAGTGGGGAGTTTGATGTACCTCACAGCCACACGACCAGACATGATGTTTGTCACATGTTTGGTAAGCAGGTATATGGCAAAACCCACTAACTTACATCTTCAGACTATAAAGAGAGCACTTCGGTATTTGAAGGGGACAGTGAGCTATGGTATCTACTATAGAAAGGATGGGAATGGTGAATTACGGGTCTATACAGACAGCGATTATGCTGGAGATGTGGAGGATAGGAAGAGTACAAGTGGTTATGTCTTCCTGTTGAATTTTGGTGCAGTATCATGGTGTTCAAAGAAAGAACCAATTGTCACTTTATCCATAACTGAAGCTGAATTTGTGGCCGCGGCAATGTGTACGTGTCAAGCCATATGGATAAAGAGGATATTAAAGGAGCTGAGGTATAATGATGAATATTGCACTCGCATATGGTGTGACAATAGTTCCACAATTAAGCTTTCAAAAAATCCCGTGATGCATGGACGTAGTAAACACATAGATGTGAGATATCACTTCTTGAGAAATCTCACTAAAGAAGGGCTGATCGACTTGGTGCACTGTGGAAGTAGGGATCAATTGGCTGATATAATGACTAAGCCCTTAAAGGCTGAAGATTTTCAGAGGCTTCGAAATTCACTTGGGGTTTGTGATCTTGCAGACTTAAGCTAATTGTTGCTGCAGCAATTAGGCTTAAGGGAGGGTTTGAAAGGGTATTTCAGTCACAGTTTGTTTAGTTAGCTATTTCTGTTATTAGTAATTGGTTTTTCAATTTGTTTTCTGTTATTTTCCATTCCAGCTCACATGCGTATAGCATGTCAAGTTTTTTCCTTGTTTTCTCTGCTCGGTACTTCTATATAAACCAGAGCAAGAGCCTAATGAAGATTGAACTATTCATTGTTAATTTCTTGCGTCTTAAACATCCAGCTTTCATCTATTGTGTGATTTTCTGTCTGTGCATTCAACAGGAAGGCAGCTTATGCATTTCTCATTTATCAACTCAACATAGATTTCCTAGGTCTTATGAAATAATAGTGCCTCTTAATTTTTCATGTGGCTGTAGCCCTTGTTTGAGTGGTATCACTTAAATCCTAAGGGCTCTTGGGTAAAGGTTCAAGTCTTGATATAGGTCATATATCTTAAATCGAACCAAAATCATATGCTATTAATTTCCTCTTGCAATTTATTTTGGTGACTGAGGGATCAAATCTAATTTGGTCTTGTTGATGCAGGAATCGTGCAGCGTGATGGAGTTATAGGCTTGTATAGGGGTTTTTTGCCCAATGCATTGAAGAACCTTCCAAATAGCAGGTTCGCTTACATTCCTGTTTCATTATTTGATATATTTTCATGGAAACATCCTTCAATATGATGTCTTATTTTGTTTGGAAACTGATGAGCTTCTAGTTTTCTTTGATCCGGGAATACTAGATCATTTGATAGTTAGCTGATACTGTGTTAATCACATCTGGCATAGAAAATCTAAAATTATGGAACCCACATATAAGAATAACCGTGCCATATTTGGCTTTGCAACTCATCCATTGTGCTGTCTGTACCTGTATCAAAAGGCACATGTTTCTTTCTTTTGTAAAATTCTTTGGTCCATAGGCACTTTGACTTTTTTAATTTGTACCATCTAGGTTTATGAAACTTAATTTCATAGACACTCTTAACAGTGCCCTAATGTTGTTGGCACTGTGGAGATTATGTGTTCCCCGTACATGAAGGATATATGGGCCCACCACAAAACGAGTTCATTTCATAACAAATTTCCTCCTTTGCTGACATGAATCTACTTTCCTCTCTTCCGCTGCAGCATTAGGCTTACCACTTTTGATATCGTGAAGCGTCTAATTGCAGCCAGTGAGAAAGAGTTTCAGAGAATTGTGGAGAAAAACCGCCATAAACAAAGCCAGGATGCCAGTAATTGAACCATCCCGATAATGGATTTCTTTGAATTGTTATGAACCGTTATGGTGGTTCCACTCTATTTTTGTTGCAGGCATCATCTAGCGCTTGAGGAACATGTTCGTGTAGGAATTATGATTTTGGCAATTGCATGCAAGCATGATTTGCTAGGATTCTTAGCTGCCGGTAAGTTTTGCTGGGGCTTTTTTTTTCGCAAGATGGTTACGTGCTAGTCAGGGTAGCTTATAATATAGGCCCAGTCGATTTGTTGTATTCATTGCATCATCAATGAAAAATGTTTTTGTGTAATTGAGGATCTTAGATTCAGGTTTCCTAACAGAAGAAGCTGATTTCTTTTTTGAAATCAGCGGAAACGACTTCGTCTAAAAACAGAATTTACTAAATTTGATATGCAAATATATTGTTAGCCTAATAACTTTCTTAATTTAGATGGAGTCATACTGCATGAAGATGAAAGAATGGTAAATTCTCTCATTTGTTCGAGATGGATGAATGAGCTTCGTTGTTTCTAAACATAACGGTTATAATCTTCTTTTCAAATAAAAGAGAAGTGTATCAAGGAATTTTTTTTCCAAAATTCTAGAATTAATACTTTATTATACTTGTGCTTCCTTATTATCTTGAGATATTTTATTTTATTGAAGAAACCATTTTTTATAAATAATAAAATATTTTCAAGTTGATTTATAAAATAAATAAAGAAAAAAAGAGTTGAAGAGTCCTTTTCCCAGTTAAGCAAGCATTCACGTTCACCAGTCAACGCTCTCGGGTCTCTAAGCTTTCTCCACAAAAGAGGGCCTTTGGAGTTCCGAGGAAAAGGCGGTCACTCATCTATGGGCTCATTCATGTCAGGCATGCATACTTGGGCCAGAACCCGGGCCTGCACGCGGAGGTCTGCCCGTAAAAATAAGAAGAAGAAGAAAACCAAAACGACGTTATTTGAGAGAAAAATCACTTCAATTATTTGACAGTCAGAACTCCGTTTTGAATGAAAGTTCAATTTTTTTTATTTTTTTATTTTTTTGAAAAGGATGCTTGAATGTGAAGCTAGAGAGAGCGTCTCCTAGTAGAAACCGAAAATTTCGTATTATAAAAAAGAGAAACGGAGGACACACAAAAGAGAGAGATTCCTATACAGGTGCATTAAGTTAAATTTTTACTGATGTAAAAAAAAAAAAAAAGTTCAGACGCTTTTTTTTTTTAATAAAGTAAGAAAAATATTATATCTATTAATGATTTAACTGAATTTAATAAATTTAATTTAATTAATAATATAATTTAAAGTTGACATCAACACTAAATAAAATGAATAAAAACTTTGGCAATACATGATTATAAAAATGAAATATCAATATCATATTTAGAATAAGAAAAAAAAATCAGCCCATAAAATATTGTTTCCAATAACCATGAATGTTTTTAGAGAGAGAGGAAGCTTCTCTGCTTCATTTTTCTTAAAACTTCCTTACGAAATCCACTAAAATAGAGAGATTATGTGAGATAATGGAAGAAAAGAGGGAAAAGAAGGATTTTTGAGCTGGGTTTGTGAGGTATACAAAGAGACAGTGACAGCAAGAGAGAAAATGGACAAAAGCATCGAGAAGAAATACCAAAAAAATTAAGACCATTTAAAATAAGGATAAAAAACACTTCTCAAACTAAAACTTCTTTGTCCCCCATCTCATCTCTCTCTAGAACATTTATTTTTTATACAACATTCTATAAACATCTCAAAAATAAATTTTAATTAAAAAATATAATCCTAATAATTTTAATGTAAATATATTAAAAAATATAAAAATAGTATAATATTTATATAATGTGACAAAGATATTTTGAAAGTTTCATCAAATTTAATTTTACCATCAAAATTGAAACTTTCTGATTTGAGTCCTTGCTTAACTTGAAGTTCAAATTAAATTATCCAGGGATTGATGAATTAAAAGGCAACACAAAAAAATATATTGATAAAAAATTTTGGTTCAATTGAAAAGAATTCAAGTAATATCTTTTAAATATATAAATATTAAGTTGACAATATATTAAATCAATTTCGGTTAATTTGTCAAATCCGTGATTCATGACATAGACTCGACTAGGTTTAATAAGTTTATTTTTTTGAAACTATTCTTATTTAATTATATTGTAACACAAATAAATAATAGTAATAAATCAATAAATTAAATATAAAAAATTGGCTATTATGAGCTAACATAATGAACACTTGCTAAAATTATATAAAAAAAAATCCATAATTTTATTGGATGATAGAGTAAGAATTAAGTGTTATTTAACAAAATATCATTTAAAATACATTATTAATTAATCTAAATTTTTTAAAAAATATACCCAATATATTTCAATTATTTAATTCAAAAGAAATTTCATCTAAATTACATCAATTATTTTAATTTAATCTAATAATTTAATGTTTTTCACAAGAGAGAGGAGTATATTTTCCGATATGCTGAATAATTCCTCCGTCCTATTAAAATGCTGTGCTCGATCAAATGACATGTCGTGTAATGCAAGAGCTGTCTAGATAGAAACTGGCTATGAAGAGAGAGATATTAGCGTCTTCTCTGAAAATTGCGGGCCAAAAAATCCTCTCAAACTCCAACAATTTTGAAGCTGAAATGTCGTACCCCTTGCAAATCTCATCCCCTGGACTCGCTTTTGAATCTTCGAAAACCCGCACGAGAAAGAAAGCGCACCACTTCCAAACTCTCTGTTGTTCCTCCGTACAACATCCCAGTCTTCAAGAAAAGCCTGATAACGAGGTGATTTTGTTGGAGAGATATGGAAATGGAACTGCTAAAAGATATACATTAGACGACGCCGTGCAACTACAAGGTTTTCTTGAGAATAATGGCTCTGAAAATCATAGCTTCGAGGATTCACGTTTGTCTGAAGCCGGATTGTCCTGGCTTCCGGATATTCTCAAAGATTTTATTCTACCTGCTGGCTTTCCAGGTCACCATTCGATAACCCCTCTTTTGTTTTTTTTCCATGTAATAGCTTTGTTTCTTACTATTCTTCAATCTAAACGCAGGGTCGGTTTCGGATGACTACTTGCAGTATATGGTGTTACAGTTTCCTACCAACATTACTGGGTGGATATGCCACACTTTAGTCACATCAAGTCTTCTTAAGGCATGTCAATCTAACTCAGGCAGTTAATTTTGCATGGGTATGTTTTCTAGGATCATACTCTTTCCTAGTTTACTTTGTTGCTTCACATTCTTGTTCTACACCTTAGGTCATGATCCATTAGGGGTGTAAGGTGTTCTATGTTTTTTTTTTCATTTTCTTTTAATTATTGCGAAATATCTCAAAATGTGACTTTAGCTCTGGCAATATTTATGCATACTGATATGAATTTCTATGTACTACCTTTTCAGGCTGTTGGTGCTGGCTCTTTCACAGGAACTGCCGCTGCTGCTTCTGCTGCCGCTATCAGGTGAATTAATGTTTATTTGCATCGGTTGCTTAGATATTCAACGCATCAGACTAGTGTTCATTTTTTGGAGTGCAAAAAATTAGTCTTTTATTGGACTGAGCTGTAGGTTTTGCAATTGTTTCTGCAGATGGGTTTCAAAGGATGGCATTGGTGCTCTAGGGCGGTTATTCATTGGTCTGAAAATTATAAGAAGTGTTTTAGGAACAAGTAATTGAATAAATACAGGTTCTGTGTTAAATGGTTTCAATGACTATTGTATGTTTTTCTAGGTGGACGGTTTGGAGATCTTTTTGATGATGATCCAAAACAATGGCGCATGTATGCGGATTTCATTGGCAGTGCTGGGAGGTTTGTGTTCTAGCTTTTTGTTTGAGTAGAAGAGCATCAAAATGAAATATGCGCACAAGATTTATCAATGTTTTTTGTTCCATTATGCAGCATCTTTGATCTTACCACTCAAGTATATCCTGCCTATTTTCTACCATTAGCTTCTCTTGGAAACTTGACCAAGGTATTCTCTTTTAAAGTTCTTTATTTATACCCTCCATCCTTTGTTATTTTTTATAGTTTTCAGCGGAAAAGAAAATGCACTTCCTAGGTAGGCTTCTTTGCATGTGGTCTCTACTGCAATCCATCCCGAGCTTTTCTTTAGCATAGCACATTATATAGATCACAAGAAACAGTGTGAAATGTTGGACATGTCACAAGTGTCAGGGGTAGGCTCAAATGCAACTTGTACACATGGTAGAAAGTCATGCTTCATTGCATAGGGATGTATTTTTTTTTTTTCCATTCTGTACTGAGATCAGACACACATACACTAGAAAACACAGATTATCTTGGAAACATGGTTTTCCCTTTTTGTTAAAACAGAAAAATCTATCTTGCCAGACAGACATGGATTAGAGAGGGAGAAGAAGAGGTGATATGGAAGCCAGTTTTGTCTGTTGAGTTCAGAGCAACCAAGAGTTTTACTTAGTAGTTAGCTCTCTTGAAAGTTATGGTATCTGTAGCTCTTAAATGATATTTAGACTCACCTCAAGTAAGCTGCATTCCCAATCTAATCAGGGTAGGCTACATGCATCTTCCTTCATCATTGGCAATATCAAGGACTAAAATCTCCATAAGTTATGATATTGCGTCCTTTTTTGTCCACCTACTTGAATTTGACTGCTCTTCTTCACCAATAGATCCTTAGGCCAGTGTTGGATATGGTCAGGCCATCGCAGCCAACATCCATCAACTCATCCTCAATAGGTGACATCTCCACGTTTCCATGAATGCACTCATTTCTAACTTACCCCTTTCTCGTGTTTCCATACTTCCATCTATGTCATGTTATGAAAGTGCTGCTTCTAACAATATTTATTTATTTAGAAGACCATCAATGTATTTGCTTGAAACCAAACCATGATAATAAACACAACTATCATGCTGTTTCTTAAATTTATTTTTAGTCTTCAGCATTGCCATTGATGTGCTAACTGGAATCACATTATGCAAGTTATTGAAGAAACTACACCCTTTATTAAATTGTGTATAATGGTTACAAGATAAGTCTGTTGGGAGCAAAACATGGCCAATTCTGTGCATCAGAAGTACCCATTATTTTTGTAGAAATCAATTTCTCCACGGTGTGATTGTCTTTTTTCTTTTAAATACACTGTTCAAACATGCATAATAACTGATAAATAATCTATAAAATGTACCATGGTTTTAAACAGGCTGTAGCAAGAGGACTGAAAGATCCTTCATTCCGTGTGATTCAAAATCATTTTGCGGTCTCTGGAAATCTGGGAGAGGTAGCAGCAAAGGTATACTTGGATTTACTGTAAGCTGGACCGTTTCCTTGTTGGTTAAAAAAAAATTACTTTTATGTGAAAACAATATAATATAGTTAACCAATTGGTATTGGGTGCTTACTATGTTCTGATTCTCTGAACTACCTTGCAAACATTTGGAAATAGCATGTATAAGAGTAAAATTTAATTACATTAGCATCAGAAGTGTTGCTTAGGATGCAAGGCAACAAAAAACCAATATTAATGTTGATATTAATATGATTTTGTTGTTGACCGCTCAATGAGTAAAATTTAATTTTGGAATCAGTAGAGAAGTTTTCAAAGTGTAAAGCATTGCTGAAGCTGCTTAGTAATGGGGAGAGTGTTGTAGTTTGTGGCTCATAGACAGAAGCCAGTGTGGAGCGGAATGAAAACATCTGCCTTTCTGGGATGTTATTTACTTTTTTATTGTCAGGTACGATTGATAGGTTGGGGGGTACGGGGGCAATGCCAGTACGGTAAAGGAGTATTATTAGAAAATTACCATACACCCTAGGCAGTTTAGGGTTTACTATAAATATACATTATGTAATCCTAAATTGACATATAGTGAAATAAAATCTCCTTGCTCATGTGGATGTAGGCACATTGCCAAACCATTTTAAATCTTGTGTTCTTTCTTGTTTTCTCTTGCTTGCAATATTCATCAATAATTGTTGTAGGTTACTCAACAAAGAGTAATGCGGGCTTCATGTTCTGAACCCTGGAGTATTTCTTGACTTTAGAAATATTGATGCTCCAGATGTATTGTGCAATTATACTAGGATTACTGTTGTTCTATTTGTTGAAAGTATAAAAGGTGATTTATTTTTGTTGAAAGTACAGAAGTTGATTTATTTTTGAATCTTTTGATAGAGGAAATTGTAAGCCTTATGTTGATATTTAAAATGTTCTTTTTTTCACTTCTACTTTTCTACTTTACTATTGGAAGAATACAAAGGGAATATGTATATGAGCTGGACTTTGACTGATATTTTCTGTCTTGAATCAATGATGTATGGGTTCTCAGCAAAACAAAACATAGTGTTTTCCTGATGATTATGGATTGAATGTGTCAGGAGGAAGTTTGGGAAGTAGGTGCACAGCTGCTTGGCCTTGCACTGGGCATACTGATCCTGGTATGTGTTATAGTTCCGGAAGATGAATTTTTATTTTTTAGTTAGTAATTTCAGTTATTAAACAAATATCATGGTTTTTTTATGATGCATTTAATTGAGTGTTAGAATTGTGATATATGAATGCAGGATACACCTGGCCTTGTAAAATCCTTTCCATTGCTGACATCAACATGGATGAGCATGCGGCTTCTGCATCTTTGGTTGCGTTATCAATCACTTTCAGTTCTGCGATTTGACACAGTAAGAAAGCTAAATGTTCAGTTCTTTTTCTCCTGGATGCTTATGGTGGACAACCTCTTGTGAGGCAGATGGATTGAACCACACTGAACGTGGCAATCTGTTCACCTTGGGGAATTATTAAACTTTCATGTTTGAATCATTGCTGAGATATTCATTTTGGCTTGCTCTTTTATAGATAAATCTCAAGCGTGCTCGTATATTGATAAAATCACATATTTTGCAATCTCGTGTTCTGGGTAAATTTCTTACACTTTCAAGTCTCTTGTTCGCATAAATTTGCTCATTTTGCAACAAAAATCAAACTCTATTTGTTCAGGTTGTGTTGATTGCAACCAGGATGAAAACATTTTATCATGGGAGACATTCACTAGACCACGAATTATTTTTGGTGTGCCTTTAGAGGAGATGATTGGTGGTGAGAGATCTGTTGCCAAGGTGTACCTTTGCTTACCTCATCTATTATAAATGAATCCATCTAAAGCTCCATGGTATGTTTTGAGGGGGATAGACATGAATTTCACAAGACCCAGTGAATTTCTAAGCATTTTCTTTTACCTTTCTTTTTTCTTCTGATATATAAGTTTTTTGCCTTTGCTATTAGATACCTTGTAAGCTTAAAGTGTGTGCTAATCAAATTAATAACTGCTATTCAAATAAAACATGAAGTAGTTATAAAGGTAAATCAACAATGTTGATAAAGTCAGCTTTAAGCTGTATTGTTTCAACATAGGCTTATTTGTAATTTACCAAAGCAGTTAGGAAAGGCAACTTTATGTCTGCAGAAATATTATTGCACTATTACGACACACTTGTTCTTTTTGTATGGCAAGGTTTTCAATGCCATCTCCTTCATTTGAACTTAGTTTGAGATGTTTTCTCATGCATGGTTATTTTTATTTTTTTTCCCGTTAGAAACTTGGAAGAGAAATATACCTCTTTGATCATTGAAATAATTTTTTGGAGAAGAGCTTCTTATCGTAAAAGCTGAGACCATCATGAATAGGAAAACTTTTATTAATGAAGAATGTTTGGTAACTTAAGCAGCAGAAAAGCAGAGAATATCTCCATTTTGGGGTTCGGTGGGGCATTTTAAATGTAGCCTGTTGAAGCTCAAATCTGGATCTCTAATGTTCAGGTTTCTTTTTGTCCGAACAGATAAAGATGCTCCTGAAACTATATGCAAAGGAGAAACATTTTCTTGTTGTGAACCAGCTGAAAACAGACTTTGAGGTCTTGGTGTCATTCAAGGTACGCAAGAAAACAAGCTGGAATGATTTGTGGGTGAATAAGTGATTAATATCCTCAGCTCAAAGAAACCTCCTAGTTCCATGCAGGTAGGAGCTACTAGTATGTCCGTTTTGCGCAGCGTGTGGCAGACTTATTGGTTACATGAAAACTGGAAAAGTTTTGACAACCGCAGTTCTGATAGTGATTATGATCAGCTTGCACAAAGCCTACTGGAAATGGAGGTTAAGTTTGAGGATTTCATGCAGCAGCTAGATGCAGCTGGATGGGATACAAGTCAAATAAATCTGAAGGTCCCTCGAAAAATCTCCATTGAAGAATTGGGTCCTGTTTGATTCTCAAACGTCAGCAATTGATTTTTAATTTCTATGGTTATTATCAAGAGCCACCTCCTGCTGTGCTTGACATGTGGTCCATCAGCCAGAGTAGACATGCTGTTGGCATAGTTTCATTTATGATCAGGCTGCTTCTGAGATGGTCCAGCTGCACGTGGTTTAGCCCTGCTTGAAAAGAAACAGAGATTTGCCAGCAATTTTGCCAGATGGAAGGGTCATAGGCTAGTGGGAAGGTTCTCGTTGAGTGTTCACTGCCATTGTGAACCAGAGGAAAGCTCGTTCCTAGCTTCCATATAGTTTCGAGCTTTTCGTAAATGTTACAGGATTCTGCTTGTTTGAAATCTTGTGGAATTTACATCTCATTTACACAAATCTTTTAGATTTACCAAATAGTCATTTTTGCCTCCATTTTCTGGTTAAGTCTCTTCTAGTTCTACTTGCTGCTGCTTGTCAATAGAACCTTTAAAAGTCCAAAACGAAGAGATACGTCTCAGCTTGTGTGATCTAGTTTGCCAATGATTTTGTCAAATGAGGTGGTTTAACGACATGTTTGGCAAACAAGCTCGTAGATCTATTTCAACAGCTTTGTTTTTAAGGAAAATATAATTTTGCCAAACATGGCCTTAAAAAAATAATTTCATTTAAAAATTAAAAAAATTGATTTTTGTACACAGCCCAGTACTTGCAAAAATTGCATTTTAATTATCAAAAAAAGAGAAAAAAAAATGTTTGTTTAGCTTGGTTTTAGAAAATACTTGTGTTGATTTTTCTTTGTATTTTTTGTTTGGAATTTACAACAAGTTTGTAAAATTTTTTAAGGATTTGGTCAATATTTTAACTACACTAAAAACATTTTTTCATGAAAATTAATGATCAACATTTTGATATTAATGTTGGACCTACAAATGGACTGATATTTAAATATTAGAAGTTGACTAATAAATTTTCAGAATTATTTTAGATGTTCACTAATTTTAATTGGGAGTATTTTTCACCATAATATACGAGCTGTGAAAAACTCTTTCATCTTCCAAGATAGATGAACACTGTTAGGGCACCTACATAGATTTTTCCATAAAAATTTATTTGGATATACAAGCCTATAATAAATTTAAAAAGTTAGATTTATTCATGAGCGTAAATCTTTATTTTAAGCCTTAGGAAAAACATCAGTTAGGAACCCATCAATAACTTTAAGTCATATTTAGACCATAGAATGCAGTTTACCTCAGGTAAGGTGCACTAGAGGTATTAATACATTCTCTAGCTATAACCAATCCTTTACCCTAAAATTTCATATAAGATCAATCCATCTAAGTCTCCTAGTGACCCTGAACCAAATAATTAGGTGACGACTCCTTAATCCCGATGCCTCGCCACGTCAGCACGCCATGTGTGACAAACATCATGGAGCTTCAATGTTTATATAAATAATGAAGGACATTTTTTTTAAAAAAAATGTTTTCAAACTATTTTATCATTTTAATTACATCCTTCTACAACTTAATTAGGTGGAATTAGGTTTTGAATTATAGTAAAAATACCAAATTAAATGTTAGAGTACTAAAAAGTAAAACGAATAGAAAAGATATTACTATACCAAAATTCATTGCCTTTCTATACTTTAAGATCTGGCATGCTCCAATTTGTTTTTTCAATTCAACTTTTTTTTTTTTGTCATTTCCCTTTTTTCCCTTTCAATTTCATCAATTTTCTTCTAAATTTCATATTCATACTTTTTTAATAATCGTTTGGGTTGTCTTTAGACTGATCAAGTTGATTGGATCATGTTAGAGTAACTTTCACATATTTTAATTTTAAATCTTGGCTAAACAAAGAGTCGGGTATATAAGTCTTTTTTATACCAATCTCATCGTTTTTTCTCAATTTCATCCTCAATTTTTTTTTTACTTGTTGGTCGGGTTGCCTTTGAACCATCCAAGTTAACCAGGACATGTCAAGGAAACTCCCATACAGTTTTCATTTTAAACCTGGGCTAGGCAAGGAGCTGTATCAATAGTTTTTTTCTGTCAATGTTATCCTCTAACTTTTTTTACCATCGATTGGTTTGCTTTTAGACCGGCTAAGTTAACCAGGTCATATCAGTGCAACTTCTACACGTTTTAATTTTAAAGTTAGGCTAGAAAAATAGTCATGTAGAGAGATTTCAAAATTAATCAATTGAAAAATGTTTAATAACAATGCTAAATAATTTTTCATAACCTAGACATTTTTTAGTAAGTTAATTTTTTTTATCTGACTCATAACAATAAACTAGAAACAACTAAATATAGTAGTAGGATTTGGCCATTGAAGAACCGAGATCTCAAACTATCATGTTAATTTAGACTAGTTCATGGCCAAGAGGTGGTTCTGTCTGGGTTGAAAAGAAATGTCATAATCTTTTTTTTTATACCCTGAAATTATTTGTGTATTTTTTTTCTTAAAAGTTGAAAAAAAAATTAGATATTTAAAACCAAAAAATATATTTTTAGAATATAAGGAGATAAGCCTTAAACCTCAGAAGATTAAAAAGTTGGAAGAATAGTCAGTTTGGGACACTTCGACAAGATAGGTTGAGAAAAAAATTGATTTGAAGCAAAAATTTAAGTTTGAAATCCTAGTTGACTAAAATTAGAAGAATTAGTTAAGTTTAACAACTTAATTAAACTTTTAATGGGTTTAATTGAGTTAATTAAGAATTTAATTGGAGTAAAAATGAGTTTTAAAGTCAATTTGGCCAAAATTTAAAGAATTAATTAAGTTTAAGGACTTAATTAAACTTTTAATGAGAGTTAAAGATTCAACCAAAGACTAAATTATTAAAAATCAAGTTTAGATACTTAATTTGGGTCATTACACAAAGATTGAAAGATTAGGGACTTAAATGAAGCTTGAAGGATGCAAATTGTTGTAATCAAAGGTTTAATTAAAAGAAATTTAAAGTTTGAAGGCTGATTAAGGGTTTAATTAAAAAATTTCATGTCTAAGGACCAATTTACAAAAACACGACTTTGAGGATTGAAATTGGTGAAATCAAGGGTCAAATTAAAGAAAATTAAAAGTTTAATGGTCGTCTAGGAGTTCAATTGAACAAATCAGAAACCAAGAAACAAATTGTAAAAGACACTTAAATTTGGGGCTGATAAATGAGTTTGACATGGATGAAATTGCATAAAATTAGGAGTTCAAGAGGAAATTACCGGTGAAATTAAAAGAAATTGAAAGAATAGGGATTAAATTGAAGTTTTCCAAATCCCAAATTAAAAACCCTAATTTTTAAGGTTTAGCGTAGATGACGCGTCGTTCGGCTATTATGCATCTTATTCTTCGGTTGTTTTGGCTGATGAAATAGGCATTTTCAGATGAATGAATGTGGTGTTTCTAACCACTTTTCAAGCTATAACCACCACCATTCAACTGAAAAATACTCCCTCAACAACTCTATTTCCATGAAATTAAACATTTGCATCCCATTTTCTCCAATGATCTCAACATTTTGTTTATGATCAACCACCACTATATTTTCATATTCCATTCTGATTAAGTTCATACTTCCAAATGAATGAATGTAGAGTTACAAACCTTTAAATTAAGCAAGAATGGATTCAGCATAAATATATGCACCTCTCTGCCAAGTTTAGGTGGATTCAGGCAATGTTGACGTTAGAGTTACTTTAATGAAGCCACGAAAGTGACCAAACCAGCTAGCCTTAACTGAGACACTCATTTGCACAAAACCATCAAACTCTTTAATGTGTTCACACTTAAAAAAACTCCCAGATGGTTCTTATCAAGGATTTAAAAACCTTTATCTCAAGATCAAAAGGCCAAAAACACTTCATCTTAGCCTCCAAGTTTGTTACAAAACTACCTAAATTCAAAACCATTGATCTTATGGTGAAACCAACCTAGTTTTATTTTGTTAAAATCCTAACAAACTCATCTAAAAGCTTTCAGTTATCCTATGAAATAAGAGGTAAATAAAGGAGAAATAGATGGGGGAGAAATGAAGGAAAAACAATGGGAAATAAATTTTGGTTAAGGTTTAAGTAATCCAATCAAGTTCATGATCTCAAGGATTCGATTTGTTTTTATTGGGTTTGGAGATAAGAAAAAAGAAAGGCAGCATTAGAAATTCATTCTTATTTGAAGATTTCAAGTTTGGAAGGTATATCCTTGCAAACCTTAGAAATGAAGTCCATAAGGCCTGCTGAATTGATTTTTATTATTTAAATACAATGTTTTGAATGTTCTATCATGTTGCTGATTGTCTTAATACATTATGTTTGCATTTGAGTTTGATTTGAAATTTGTCAAATGTGGCAGCAAGGTTATGATGTTTCTCTGGTTTAGTTAATGCATGTTTCTGGGTTTTTAAGTGTTATTTGGTTCTTGTTAAGGTTTAGAAAGATATTTTTGAATCCTAAATTGCCTAAATATGTAGGTTGTATTAGATTAAACAGTTTTGGCAAATGAAATTTGATGCTTTTTATAATGATTTGTTGTTTTTTGTGAGTCTTTTGATTCAAGTATGCTTGATTTTGGTAATATGTCTTATTGGAACTAAGAAAAACATGTTTTAGAGGTAAAAAATAGTGATTCTAGGTTTGGACAAATGACTGGGTTTTTTGAGTTTAAGTCAGTGTTCTTTGTATTCTTGAGAAGAACATTGCTTTAGCCCCTTGATTTAAACTATTTTTGTCCATTTCCTTACACATAAACTTTTGATTAATCAATAATTTGGTGTTCATTGTCATTAACAACATGTTTTAAATAGTTTTTAATATTAGGATTTTGGTTTTGAACCGAAATTCATTGTGCTAAAATCATGATGTTTGAATAATAATCGAAGCAAATTAACACTAGATTTTTTTATCCATGTGTGATCATGAATAAAACCATGCCTTTTATTGCTTGAGATCTGGTCTGGTTTGATGTTCATGTTGTTGAGTTTAGGTTTGAATGTTCTTGATGTTTTTCATTCTTACTGTGTTTGATCTATTTTTTCTAGAGAAATTTTTTCAGTTTTTATATTGTTTTTATGTTGAGTATGTTTTGGTTTTGGGTCTTTATTTTGGTCAACCCAATCGAGTCAAAACCAGGTTAATCATTAAGTTTTGTTTGTTTTGCCTTTTTTTTGTTATTGTTAAAGTTTCTTTGGTTTAAGGGTGCGTATGGAAAACATCCCTTAGTTTTTGTTTTGAGCAGTTTTATTTCAAAAAAATAGGTTTTGCTAAACATGACCTTATAAAAATACAAAAAATAAAAATATCTTTGCTTTGCATGTTACATACGACCAAGTCTCTCAAGATAATAAGAAACATACCTTATTTAAAGAAAATAAAATACATGGTGTTTTTAGTATTTCCATACAGAATTCAAAAAATATATATTTGCATGCATTTTAAATTTAATAATCAGTTTATTGATTCCATGAGAATTTGACCAATATTTCAATAACTCAATAAAATTTAATTCATGAGAATTAATGGTCAAGATTTTGGTATAAGTATTGAACCTATAAGTAAGCTAATATTTAAATATCAATAATTGACTACAAAATTCTAAGAATTATTCAGAATATTCATCAATTTTAATTGAAAGTATTTTTCACCACAACACATGAATTGTGAAAATCCTTTATGTCTTCCCGGATAGGTAAACCTTGTCATGGCACCTGCATGAACATTTTCTACAAGAATTCATTTTAGCACACAAGCCCATAATAATTTTGAAATACTAAACTTATTCACACAAATAAATCTCCATCTTAAACCTTAAATACACCACCGCTTAAAAACACATAAAAATCCTTATACCATATTCAAATCACATAATGCAACTTATCTCATGTAGGGTATGTTAAAGATGATAATATTTTTTTTTAACTACAATCAATTTCTTATCCTTAAAATCTTTGATAAAATCAATATAACTTGGTTTTTAACAACCCTGAACTAAATAAGAAGATAGCAACTCCTTGACTCTCCAACACCGTGTATCCACGTGAGACAAGAAAGGAACTGAAAATGCAAAAGAAGAAAGAAAGAAAAAGATGGGAACTACAAGCCCAAAAGAGTGAAATCAACTATTATTAGTCCCACTAATTTCCTAAGAATTGTATTCTCATTTGTCGACCAATGACCAAAAGGGTCGTGGACTTCTGGCTTGGGAACTCAGCTTACAAAACATGTTCAATGTCTCCAATCCTCCATTTTAAATGACTTCGTCGTTCTTTCTTTATCTATTGTTGAAGACATGTCGGCGATATAAGCAAGCAAAATGGCTGCTTCTCACTCTTCAACTGCTGTCAATGATTTTATTTTGGTTTGTTTTTGCTTCTACGATATTTCCTTAGAAATTAATCTGTGGATTGTGAAATTAGGCAACAAAAGCCTGCCGACGATAAGCAAGGCATCGTCTAGTGAAAGCTTATTGACAGGGACCTCTCCTTGCATTGGAGGGTTCTGTCATGTCATGAAAGAGTCGTTCTCTGAATGTGTCCATCTACGTTTCTTTTCTTTTTTCTTTTCTTTTTTTTTTTATAGAAACTGCAGGTCTTTTTTCATATGTTTGGATCTCAATAGGATTAATACTAATTGAATGTGTGGTGGTATGATTTGACCACCGCTATACCTTTGATCAATTCTACATTATTTTTCTCTTTAATGGGCCCTTTCGAGAGTTAAAATTGCTGCTGGATACATGATGATTACTTATCAAATTTGGTTTCCACTTGTGTAATGACGTTAATAAGTGGGATGGTGGCTTATACTATGGTACAAACCCCTGGTTTAGACGACAAGTGGGGGAGGGAAACAATAGAAAGTCAAATAATAATAATAATAATAATGTAATTTAATCTTCCAAGTGGCCTTAAGCTTATCCACAAGACTCCCTTTGTCACGCTCTAAACATGATTAGTATGGGTTAGCACTACTGGCAAACCAATTACTTGCACTTCTTTGTTTTCTTAATCAAGATTTAAAAGGTAAATAAGTTGATTACATCTTTGAAAACTTTACTGCATTAGTAATCAAAATTTAAGATTACGAAAAAACTATTCTAAATTACTCAACGTATCAAAATATTATTTATATTATTTTACTTGTTGGTCGGGTTGCCTTTGAACCATCCAAGTTAACCAGGACATGTCAAGGAAACTCCCATACAGTTTTCATTTTAAACCTGGGCTAGGCAAGGAGCTGTATCAATAGTTTTTTTCTGTCAATGTTATCCTCTAACTTTTTTTACCATCGATTGGTTTGCTTTTAGACCGGCTAAGCTAACCAGGTCATATCAGTGCAACTTCTACACGTTTTAATTTTAAAGTTAGGCTAGAAAAATAGTCATGTAGAGAGATTTCAAAATTAATCAATTGAAAAATGTTTAATAACAATGCTAAATAATTTTTCATAACCTAGACATTTTTTAGTAAGTTAATCTTTTTTATCTGACTCATAACAATAAACTAGAAACAACTAAATATAGTAGTAGGATTTGGCCATTGAAGAACCGAGATCTCAAACTATCATGTTAATTTAGACTAGTTCATGGCCAAGAGGTGGTTCTGTCTGGGTTGAAAAGAAATGTCATAATCTTTTTTTTTTATACCCTGAAATTATTTGTGTATTTTTTTTTCTTAAAAGTTGAAAAAAAAATTAGATATTTAAAACCAAAAAATATATTTTTTAGAATATAAGGAGATAAGCCTTAAACCTCAGAAGATTAAAAAGTTGGAAGAATAGTCAGTTTGGGACACTTCGACAAGATAGGTTGAGAAAAAAATTGATTTGAAGCAAAAATTTAAGTTTGAAATCCTAGTTGACTAAAATTAGAAGAATTAGTTAAGTTTAACAACTTAATTAAACTTTTAATGGGTTTAATTGAGTTAATTAAGAATTTAATTGGAGTAAAAATGAGTTTTAAAGTCAATTTGGCCAAAATTTAAAGAATTAATTAAGTTTAAGGACTTAATTAAACTTTTAATGAGAGTTAAAGATTCAACCAAAGACTAAATTATTAAAAATCAAGTTTAGATACTTAATTTGGGTCATTACACAAAGATTGAAAGATTAGGGACTTAAATGAAGCTTGAAGGATGCAAATTGTTGTAATCAAAGGTTTAATTAAAAGAAATTTAAAGTTTGAAGGCTGATTAAGGGTTTAATTAAAAAATTTCATGTCTAAGGACCAATTTACAATAACACGACTTTGAGGATTGAAATTGGTGAAATCAAGGGTCAAATTAAAGAAAATTAAAAGTTTAATGGTCGTCTAGGAGTTCAATTGAACAAAATCAGAAACCAAGAAACAAATTGTAAAAGACACTTAAATTTGGGGCTGATAAATGAGTTTGACATGGATGAAATTGCATAAAATTAGGAGTTCAAGAGGAAATTACCGGTGAAATTAAAAGAAATTGAAAGAATAGGGATTAAATTGAAGTTTTCCAAATCCCAAATTAAAAACCCTAATTTTTAAGGTTTAGCGTAGATGACGCGTCGTTCGGCTATTATGCATCTTATTCTTCGGTTGTTTTGGCTGATGAAATAGGCATTTTCAGATGAATGAATGTGGTGTTTCTAACCACTTTTCAAGCTATAACCACCACCATTCAACTGAAAAATACTCCCTCAACAACTCTATTTCCATGAAATTAAACATTTGCATCCCATTTTCTCCAATGATCTCAACATTTTGTTTATGATCAACCACCACTATATTTTCATATTCCATTCTGATTAAGTTCATACTTCCAAATGAATGAATGTAGAGTTACAAACCTTTAAATTAAGCAAGAATGGATTCAGCATAAATATATGCACCCCTCTGCCAAGTTTAGGTGGATTCAGGCAATGTTGACGTTAGAGTTACTCTAATGAAGCCACGAAAGTGACCAAACCAGCTAGCCTTAACTGAGACACTCATTTGCACAAAACCATCAAACTCTTTAATGTGTTCACACTTAAAAAAACTCCCAGATGGTTCTTATCAAGGATTTAAAACCTTTATCTCAAGATCAAAAGGCCAAAAACACTTCATCTTAGCCTCCAAGTTTGTTACAAAACTACCTAAATTCAAAACCATTGATCTTATGGTGAAACCAACCTAGTTTTATTTTGTTAAAATCCTAACAAACTCATCTAAAAGCTTTCAGTTATCCTATGAAATAAGAGGTAAATAAAGGAGAAATAGATGGGGGAGAAATGAAGGAAAAACAATGGGAAATAAATTTTGGTTAAGGTTTAAGTAATCCAATCAAGTTCATGATCTCAAGGATTCGATTTGTTTTTATTGGGTTTGGAGATAAGAAAAAAGAAAGGCAGCATTAGAAATTCATTCTTATTTGAAGATTTCAAGTTTGGAAGGTATATCCTTGCAAACCTTAGAAATGAAGTCCATAAGGCCTGCTGAATTGATTTTTATTATTTAAATACAATGTTTTGAATGTTCTATCATGTTGCTGATTGTCTTAATACATTATGTTTGCATTTGAGTTTGATTTGAAATTTGTCAAATGTGGCAGCAAGGTTATGATGTTTCTCTGGTTTAGTTAATGCATGTTTCTGGGTTTTTAAGTGTTATTTGGTTCTTGTTAAGGTTTAGAAAGATATTTTGAATCCTAAATTGCCTAAATATGTAGGTTGTATTAGATTAACAGTTTTGGCAAATGAAATTTGATGCTTTTTATAATGATTTGTTGTTTTTTGTGAGTCTTTTGATTCAAGTATGCTTGATTTTGGTAATATGTCTTATTGGAACTAAGAAAACATGTTTTAGAGGTAAAAAATAGTGATTCTAGGTTTGGACAAATGACTGGGTTTTTTGAGTTTAAGTCAGTGTTCTTTGTATTCTTGAGAAGAACATTGCTTTAGCCCCTTGATTTAAACTATTTTTGTCCATTTCCTTACACATAAACTTTTGATTAATCAATAATTTGGTGTTCATTGTCATTAACAACATGTTTTAAATAGTTTTTAATATTAGGATTTTGGTTTTGAACCGAAATTCATTGTGCTAAAATCATGATGTTTGAATAATAATCGAAGCAAATTAACACTAGATTTTTTTATCCATGTGTGATCATGAATAAAACCATGCCTTTTATTGCTTGAGATCTGGTCTGGTTTGATGTTCATGTTGTTGAGTTTAGGTTTGAATGTTCTTGATGTTTTTCATTCTTACTGTGTTTGATCTATTTTTCTAGAGAAATTTTTCAGTTTTTATATTGTTTTTATGTTGAGTATGTTTTGGTTTTGGGTCTTTATTTTGGTCAACCCAATCGAGTCAAAACCAGGTTAATCATTAAGTTTTGTTTGTTTTGCCTTTTTTTTGTTATTGTTAAAGTTTCTTTGGTTTAAGGGTGCGTATGGAAAACATCCCTTAGTTTTGTTTTGAGCAGTTTTATTTCAAAAAAATAGGTTTTGCTAAACATGACCTTATAAAAATACAAAAAATAAAAATATCTTTGCTTTGCATGTTACATACGACCAAGTCTCTCAAGATAATAAGAAACATACCTTATTTAAAGAAAATAAAATACATGGTGTTTTAGTATTTCCATACAGAATTCAAAAAATATATATTTGCATGCATTTTAAATTTAATAATCAGTTTATTGATTCCATGAGAATTTGACCAATATTTCAATAACTCAATAAAATTTAATTCATGAGAATTAATGGTCAAGATTTTGGTATAAATATTGAACCTATAAGTAAGCTAATATTTAAATATCACTAATTGACTACAAAATTCTAAGAATTATTCAGAATATTTATCAATTTTAATTGAAAGTATTTTTTACCACAACACATGAATTGTGAAGATCCTTTATGTCTTTCCGGATAGGTAAATCTTGTCAGGGCACTTACATAAACATTTTCTACAAGAATTTATTTTAGCACACGAGCCCATAATAATTTTAAAATACTAAACTTATTCACATGAATAAATCTCCATCTTAAACCTTAAATACACCACCACTTAAAAACACATAAAAACCTTTATACCATATTCAAATCACACAATGTAACTTATCTCATGTAGAATATGTTAAGAATACTAATATTTTTTTTAACTACAATCAGTTTTTTATCCTTAGAATCTTTGATAAAATCAATATAACTAGGTTTTTAACAACCCTGAACTAAATAAGAAGATAGCAACTCCTTGACTCTCCAACACCGTGTATCCACGTGAGACAAGAAAGGAACTGAAAATGCAAAAGAAGAAAGAAAGAAAAAGATGGGAACTAACAAGTCCGAAAGAGTGAAATCAACTATTATTAGTCCCACTAATTTCCTAAGAATTGTATTCTCATTTGTCGACCAATGACCAAAAGGGTCGTGGACTTCTGGCTTGGGAACTCGGCTTACAAAACATGTTCAATGTCTCCAATCCTCCATTTTAAATGACTTCGTCGTTCTTTCTTTATCTATTGTTGAAGACATGTCGGCGATATAAGCAAGCAAAATGGTTGCTTCTCAGTCTTCAACTGCTGTCAATGATTTTATTTTGGTTTGTTTTTGCTTCTACGATATTTCCTTAGAAATTAATCTGTGGATTGTGAAATTAGGCAACAAAAGCCTGCCGACGATAAGCAAGGCATCGTCTAGTGAAAGCTTATTGACATGGACCTCTCCTTGCATTGGAGGGTTCTGTTATGTCATGAAAGAGTCGTTCTCTGAATGTGTCCATCTACGTTTCTTTTCTTTTTTCTTTTCTTTTTTTTTTTATAGAAACTGCAGGTCTTTTTTCATATGTTTGGATCTCAATAGGATTACTACTAATTGAATGTGTGGTGGTATGATTTGACCACCGCTATACCTTTGATCAATTCTACATTATTTTTCTCTTTAATGGGCCCTTTCGAGAGTTAAAATTGCTGCTGGATACATGATGATTACTTATCAAATTTGGTTTCCACTTGTGTAATGACGTTAATAAGTGGGATGGTGGCTTATACTATGGTACAAACCCCTGGTTTAGACGACAAGTGGGGGAGGGAAACAATAGAAAGTCAAATAATAATAATAATAATAATGTAATTTAATCTTCCAAGTGGCCCTTAAGCTTATCCACAAGACTCCCTTTGTCACGCTCTAAACATGATTAGTATGGGTTAGCACTACTGGCAAACCAATTACTTGCACTTCTTTGTTTTCTTAATCAAGATTTAAAAGGTAAAATAAGTTGATTACATCTTTGAAAACTTTACTGCATTAGTAATCAAAATTTAAGATTACGAAAAAACTATTCTAAATTACTCAACGTATCAAAATATTATTTATATTATTTTATAATATATTACTTTAAATAAAAGCTTTGAGCAAAAAATTTGTATAAACCTATATTATTAGATTAGATCTAAATATATAATTTATATTATTTATTAATACACCACATTAAATAAAAGTTTATTTAAAATTAGAACTTGTACAAACTTATATTATTTTATATTTTACTTTTTATTAAATAGAATAAAAATATTAAGATTTAAACTCATAATATATTAATCAATAACACTATAATATCTTATTAAAAAATCAATTCAATATAATAATTAAAACTTTAAAATGAGATTTATATTATTATCTTACAACAGATATAATTATTACAAGTCTAACGAGTAAATCAACGCATATATCGCTCTGAACTCTCAACCTCATAAATGTAGTAAAGGTCTTCATCAGATATCTTTCTTTTAAGCTTAGTTAATTATTTTTGTTATCCAATGCAAGATTTTCATGGTTTGATCAGTAGAGCTTCTGGGCAACAATCTAGGTCTTTGGTGGGGTCCATCTCATTTACCAATCAGAAAACGTGGCACTCCAAGGATCTAAAAAAATTAATCATAAGAAACGTGGGGCCATTGTTTAACAGGTAGATCAAGCATGCATGCCTGCCACGCGTCGGCAGATGCCGCGAACATCGTACTCGTGTCTATGACGACAAAAATAACACTCCGTAAACATCATCCAAACCGCCACCCATAACCTCATAGCTGTTGACCCACACGCACACCCAAACAAGGGAAACTTCAATCTAGCCCCTTATTTATATCTTATTATTATTTAGTTGTCTCAAAACTCTTGCTCTTATCAATTTTATCCTAAATATAATGGACATAAGATAATGTCACTTCCATACATGGCGCAAAAATAAGATAAAATATATCCTAAAAAGATTATTTTAGTATCAAATCATATTAATTTCTTTTATCCAATTCACTAGCTTGTATAAAAAAGAAATTTACAATAATTCAGCGCTAACACTATTCATTATAATAGGTTGGGTTTATATATATATTTAACTAGAAACACTTAGCATGAAAATTGAAAACAATGTTTACTTATCATTAAATGAATGGATTAAGAAGTGACATATTTTAATGTGCATTACTTTAGGGTAAGTTTGATAACATCGAAAGACTTGACACCCGACTGTGAATAGAATAATATTAAGGGGTTAAAATGAGCTTTACCCAAGTAACCTGACGTCACAAACGTGACTGACCAGTGAGAAAGCAGAAATATCGGGGAGCGGGTAAAGTATAAATTTCGAGGCAAAATTATGGGTAATAACGTAATTATGCTAAGTACAATCTTCTTCCTTCAAGCTTCTTTGGTTTTTAATGAGTAAAACTGATGAGAGTGACCATTACGTGTGCACCAAGCGAAAAGCCCAACGCAGTAACCCTCACTCTTCTTTCTGCTCCTTTATTCTCTCTCTCTCTCTCTCTCGCCCTCTCTACCTGCCTCAGTCTCATAATTGTTCTTATTTTTATTGTTTTGGGTTTTCTTTTGGAGATGATTTAAAGGTTTTTATGTGAAAGAAAGAAGGAAGGAAAAATTTTTAATGGATGGTTTTTGAAGGAGTGGTGGATTTTTGGAAGAGAAATGAAAAGGGAAATGAGGAAATCGTTTAAGGATTCTCTTAAAGCGCTTGAAGCTGATATTCAGTTTGCCAACACTCTGTAATCTCTTCTCTCCTTTCTCTGTATTTTTCCAGTTTTTTTTTGTTTGTTTGTTATTTGTATTTTCTGTGTTTTTTGTGTATTAACTGAATTTGGTGAGATATTTTGGGATTTCTGAGAAAATTGTTTTGGTTTCTAATTTTATTTCTTTTTCAAGTTTTTTTTATTATTTTTTTTAATGACATGTTTGTTCTTGTCTGTTTGTCTGTCTGGTTATTTTCTTTTTGTTTAGTGGGCTAAGTGGATTGATATTCTTATCAATGTGGATAAGGTATTTATTGAGCGGGAAAGCATAATTTTTTTTATTTTACCCCAGTTTAAATAAATTTCCTCCATCTCAGAAAATCAAAGTTTGTAAAGGAAAAAAGGGTAGAACTAGCTGTGGAAGTTGGTATTTTTACTTTCGACCCTTTTGTATTTCTGGTAATTTAGTTCTTCCTGTTTCAGGTATTTATGTCAATTAAGCTGTGAACTGGAAAAAATAATGATTAACTAAAAAAAAATTGTTTTTTCTGGGATTTCTCTCATTGAAGGTTGCTATAATGATGCTACTTTGTGTCACAGACATTTTCTTTGCTCTATGTTGGCATGATTCGTTCAAGTGTTTTTGTAATTTATCCACGGAAGAACCATCCAGGAGACTACATTTGATTTTTTTAGAAATTAGAACACTTGATAGCCATTGTTGATTGAGAGCAAATTGCAAATTTAAAGGATTACTGGGACAGTGAATAGACGGTGAATTTGCCCGTTTTGTCTTTTTTGTAGCCACGCGAGACTTCACATGATGCGGTTGTAGATGGGCGAATGATGCCCTGCTAGATGAATTGCTTTCTTGTTTGAAACTGGTTTCGGATTTTTATTATACTCTGCATTTGTTATCATATTTAGTATGCATATCAGTTTCTGTTTCAGATAGGCTTCTCAATGGCTCCCTGTTCTTTCCCTGGCCAAGATAGAAGGTTTAATAAGCTCAATACATGGTTATTAACATCTTTGTGGTTATGAAATTTTCTGCGTTGGACAATTTGTTCCTCAGAAACGAAGTTAGAGTGTGTGTGTGTGTGTGTTTATGGGGCTCTTTATTATGATGCCCAAAAATATGGTTTATTTATGTGTTTTTCGTGATGCAGAGCTTCTGATTATCCCAGGGAATATGATGGTGCCTGCCTTCAAATGAGATTATCCTACAGCCCTGCCGCTCACCTTTTTCTTTTTCTTGTCCAATGGACTGGTTTTCACCTAGCTGGTGCCTTGGGATTGCTTAGAATTCTTATATACAAGGTGGTTTACTTATTCTTTTCTAGTTTATGTGAAATTGTTTTTAGTGGCCAAAAGTCAATTTATGATTGCTGAACTCCCTTCTGCTTGCAAATTTTATTATAGTAAAAAACAAACGTTGCCTAATCCTTGATGTATTATTATCATGTTGAGTCGCAGGCTTATGAGGATGGAAAAACAACCATGTCTATTCATGAAAGAAAGGCTAGCATAAGAGAGTTCTATGGTGAGTGAGGTTTAAAGAAGTCAATAACTTCAAGTGTATGAATCAAAATTTTAAAGCATGCTGCATTTGGTTTATAATTTATTTTCTTTGAACAGAGATACCAGCAGTCCAATCCATTCATCACCTTTTCTTTTTGTGTTGACAGGGGTGATATTTCCTTCTTTACTGCAACTTCAAAGAGGAATCACTGATGTAGAAGACAGAAAGCAAAAAGAAATCTGTGCAAAGTACAAAAAGAAAGATGAAATGGACAAAGGAAAGGTCTCTGAAATTGATTTAGAGAGAGAAGAAGAATGTGGCATTTGCATGGAGATTAATAGCAGGGTTGTATTGCCCAAATGCAATCATGTAATGTGTTTGAAGTGCTATCGGGATTGGTAAGTTAACTTCCACACACCAGCAAGCATGTGCACATGGACACACAAATAATCACATAGGAGGACTCAATCAGGGAATGTAACTTCTAAAATCATGCAGCTAGGTACCTTTTCTATTGATGCTTTTACATTATCCAGTCTATTTGCACAGGGGATGAAAATTGATAAATACTTGGTAGACTAAGTTATCGCTCTGAAGTTCAAGAGGTTGGCGATTCTGTTGCTGCTTGACTCATTTCATTATTCCATAGAAACCACCATTATATGGATCGATATTGAATGCAGCAATTTCTTTAGCTGTTGTTTTTCTTGGTAGTTTTTCATTATTTCTCTCAACATATAGAACTCATGTTGCTTGATCATATTGCTAAAAAAAGATCGTCCCCTGGCAAATTATTTGGTGCTGTCTTCTTTTGGGGTCGTCCTTGTCTGCCAAAATCATCTTGTCAAATACGGCCAGGATCAGATAATTATGTCTAAATTCTCTGCTAGTTCATGTAAACACCAATGAATCGTAGTGTGCTTTTGGTCCATGCTCACATTACAAGTTTGACTTCAAATCTCTCTTCTTGCTGTGGTTGCTTTAGGCGTGCTCGCTCTCAATCATGTCCTTTCTGCCGAGACAGTCTCAAGAGAGTCAACTCAGGTGATCTTTGGATCTACACCAGCAGAAATGAGATTATCGACTTGTCTTCAATCACTAGACAGAATTTGAAGAGACTGTTCATGTACATTGACAGGTTGCCTCTCATTGTTCCTGATCCAGTGCTTGTTCCTTACGAGCCCTGTTACCGGTTTTAGGGTCTGGAGTTTGTATAAAATTCTGGTTGGTTGTATATGATTCTTGCTTCTCTCCTTCCAGGAGCACATTTTAACGCTGTAAATACCTTTTCATTTTTAGCACGCTATGATTTACAAATTTATTCATTTAAATGTGTAGAAAATTCGTGCTGACGACAGGTACGTGGGACTGTCTTTGCCCATTGATCATTGCGCGATCATCCTTGAAGGGTGATCCGGAGTTTTGATCATCCGTGCTTATGCAAAGATTAGTCTTTTCAAAATTACCTTGAAAATGTATTACTGTTCATTGAAGCAACTTTTTATTTATCTCTCGTTCTTGTCTCTACTAGGATCGGTGCCCCTGTTTCTTTACTGGCCAAATATAATAAATAAAAAAATTGAAAAAGGATTAAATTAAAAAATAATAATTAATCAGTGTAATGAAAGAATATTGTCATTGTACTGATATAGGTTAACATGCAAGATTTTATAATTTGGATTATGCGCACGTTTATAAAAAGTTTTAAAAGTTTACCAGGTCACATCCTTTTGTCATCAAGCATCAACACGGGAAAAAATCATGCAGAAAGTGTAAGGAAACAAGTAAAGTTGTGTTTAGAGATTTCTTACTGCTGCTACATAAAACTATGGAGTATCAAAAAGAAATCCCTGTCAAACTAGTTGCAATTTTTTTTTTTTTAAGGTGATGAATGGAAATGGAATAATGATTGTTTTTTAATGTATTTATTATTAAGAAATATATTAAAATAATATTTTATTATTATTTTTAAAAAACTAATTTTTAAATATCAATACATTAACATAAAAAAAAAAAAAAAACTAATTTTTATAAAATGGTGTCTGTGCAGTGGTTCCCGACAGAAATCCTGAAAGATGATCAACTAGATTTTCTCCGGCCAACATCAACCACAAAAAGATGGCGCCAAATGTTACAAGCAAAGCACAAGTCACCAGACCCCACATTCAGATAAGGCAAGATAAGGTCTCTACTTTCAGAACCATCAGATGGATACGCAACTTGATCCAACGGCCCCTAAATCACCAGAGAGGATAAAGCATCAAACCTTCATTAAAAACCAGTAAGAACACAACAGCACTACCAAAATCACCACTGGCACTCCCCATTCCGCAACTCTCCAAAAAAACATACGCGGTTAACGTTAGACTCCAGCCATGGCTGCCACCACAGCTGCTGCCGCTACATCTTCCTTCATGGGAACACGTCTGCCCGATATCTATTCAAACTCGGGTAGGATCCAAGCCAGGTTCGGATTTGGCGGCAAGAAATCACCCAAGAAGTCTATTAAGCCTAGTACTCCAGACCGCCCACTTTGGTATCCAGGAGCCAAGGCACCTGAGTACCTAGATGGCAGCTTGGTTGGTGATTACGGATTTGACCCATTTGGGTTGGGCAAACCAGCTGAGTACTTGCAGTTCGAGCTTGACTCTTTGGACCAAAACTTGGCTAAGAATCTGGCTGGAGATATTATTGGGACACGTACTGAGTTTGCTGATGTGAAGTCAACTCCATTTCAGCCTTACAGTGAGGTTTTTGGGTTGCAGAGGTTCAGGGAGTGTGAGCTCATTCATGGAAGGTGGGCTATGTTGGCTACTCTAGGTGCACTCTCTGTTGAGTGGCTCACTGGAGTTACCTGGCAAGATGCTGGAAAGGTATATATATATATATGTCAGGAATTTTTCTTGGATGTTTTTTAAGGAATTCGATTATGAAAAGTTGACTTATATATGATTTTTGTGTTTATTGTTTCAGGTGGAGTTAGTTGAAGGCTCATCATACCTTGGTCAGCCACTACCATTCTCCATTACAGCATTGATCTGGATTGAGGTTGTCGTTATTGGATACATTGAATTCCAAAGGAACGCAGAGCTTGACCCAGAGAAAAGGCTCTACCCAGGAGGCCAGTTCTTTGATCCTCTAGGCCTAGCTTCCGACCCAGAAAAGAAGGCCACCCTTCAATTGGCAGAGATCAAGCACGCTCGCCTTGCCATGGTAGCCTTCCTTGGCTTCGCAGTTCAAGCTTGGGTTACTGGAAAAGGTCCCCTCAACAACTGGGCTACTCACTTGAGCGATCCTCTCCACACAACCATTATTGACAACTTGTCCTCTTAAAAATTGTGCCTTAATTTGCCCTGGGAATGTTCCACTCGGTTTTATTAGTACAGTAGTGTTTCACTATGGAGTATTAAAATATTTTTTTATATTTTTATATTTATTTTTTACATTAGAATACTAGCATGATATAAAAATACAAGAAAAAAATAATTAAAAAGAAAAACGCAAAAAACACACGCCCTATAGCTTCCTTGTCATCATGTAAAAATTATAACCTTCGATCGACAATTCAAGCACATTAATTCTTGTTGCATGCCCTCTATTACTTCTAGATATTGTTAATGCATGTGTGATAAGATCATTCAAGTAGTTAAGTCAGAAATGGAGGTCGCCCTAGGAAGCAAAAGGACCGCGTGCAGAGCATAAACTTGTTTTTGTTTCAGAAATGAAACGAGGATTAATGAAAGAGAGAAAGGAGAGGAACTTGGTTAACCTAAATTTGAAAATATGCCTCTTCTATGTTTTTTACATGGGTTAAATGATTTATGTATTAATATAGGTAAATTAATAGAATGTCCGCTCGAAATAAATATTTTTAAGAATTTCAACGATTTAAATTACAGAAAAAAGTATTTTTTTTTAGTCATAATTCCTTTCTTTTATCAATGTATTATTTTATTTTTTAAAAAAAAACAAGTATATTTTTGTCAGTAAACTAATTTTTTGAATGAAAACCTAACACAATTAAAATAAAATTGCAACGAATTCAATTGATTTAAATCAATGAGGAAAAAAATCAATATTTCTTTAGAAAAAACTCCTTTTTTCATTTTATTCCTAGCAATAGCATGTTTTTTTTTTTTAATTAATAGAAGTTTTTTGAATAAAAAACTTAGTATCATATAGAAAGAAAATTTCAATGAAAAAAAATCATGCCTTGATAACTCTAATCCAGAGACATAAAAAATAAAAAATAATTAATTTGGAGAAAATTATATAAAAAAATAAACATAAAAATAAAAAATATTCTCATTGAATATTCATCAGCATTTTTTTTTTTAAAAAAAAAAAACTGCATATTAGATTTATATTGTCAATATTACCATAAAAAGCTTAAATTTTAGTTGAAAAGTAAGGTATAATTGGACTTTTTTAAAAATTTTATTGTAATAATCTTAATTAAAAAGAAAACTACAATACAACAATTAAATAAAAAAAAAAAAAAGTAAAAGGCCATGCGCTTTAGACTTTGGAAGGCCAGCCCGTACTCTTAACCTTAGAAAAATTCATGTAATATTGTGAACACAAAAAAAACACTAACATTATAAATAAGTGTTTTGGTATAATGAAAGTTTTTAGTTGAGAAATGGAAAGACAATGTTTATGCTTAATAAAATAAATTAAAAAAATATATGAACTAATAAATCATTACAAATTATTAATATCAATTAAAAACTAAAGTGAGAAGCTAATCTTTCTTGTAAGAAATAAAAGATAAATGTACATACAAATATTTTAACTTTTTTTTGTTCTTTGCATTTTAATTGTTTTCTCTTATTTATCTTGGAAGTTATTTTTTATTAATAGTATAATTATTTGAAAAAAAAATCTTAAAAATAATTAAAATAAATACCTATCAAAACTCAAATGATTTAAATTAAGTAAGATAAAAAATATATTTTTTTTGCCGAAACTTCATTTTTGTTATTTATTTAGTTCTTTTTAATTTTTGAGGGAACACTTTATTTAATTAAAACCATGCTTATCATGATCTATAAAGCAATTATAAAGTAAAAAATGATAAATAATGTTTCTATAAAAAAATTAATTAATTAAAGGGAGCACTATAAAAATTGACAATAAGGAAAATATATTATATTTTCATTGAATATTTATGCACAAATATTTTATAAAACGTGTGCTTATAAGTTTCATATATAACCATAAAAATGAAATATTATAACAAAAGGCTAAAATAATATTTTAAAGACATAAACTAATAGAATAATTATTAAAATATAATTATTTATCTAAATAGGGTCTTGTTACAAGATATATAAAAAAAATAAAAAAATATAAGGAAATAAAAAATCAACAAAATGCATGAGGCTTGAAACTTTAAAACCGGTATCTATTTATTTTTTAACATGTTATATATAGAAAAATTACTAATTACATTTATTTCATCAAAATTTGAATTTGAAGTCAAACTAATATATGGAAATTAAAAAAATAAATTTTTCTTGAATTTTAGTCGAATCTAATAAAAAAAAACTTAATTAATTATGAAATTATTATAACACACCATTAATCTAAGGAGAGGCAAACAGAAATTAGTTTGAATTAAAAATTGAAAAGATCAAGCGGTCCTAAGCTGTCCTTCCTATATCGCCACCTCATCACAATCCACGTATCCAATCCCTTTCAAACCTCCACTTTAGCTGGCCTACAGGCGGAGGGCAAAGTTATCCACACACACTCACACACACATAAAATTATTTACAAAACACAATGAATTAAACTGCCGCATTCTCCTATAAATACACCTCCCCGCCCTGTTGCCTTTCTTTTTGAAACCACTTATAGACAGAGAAGCATCAAGTTGAGAGAGCGTCTGTGCGCCTCTAAAGGCCTGACAGGAGAGACCAGCAGAAGTGAGTCATAGAGAGAAAACATAGCAAGTCCGCAGGCATTGCTGTTCCTGTCACTTTATCATCATTTACTTCTGCTAATTATTCGAAATTACTGCTGGTAATTTCCGGCGACGGAACAGAAATTCCAGTTCCCAAACAACGGGACTCGAATCCACCACATCTCTCAACAAAGTGAGCGCTGTCCTCCTCTTTCAGTTCTCCAAACAATCTCTCCATTTTCCGTCCGTTGCAAGCTCGAATCGTCTTCTCCTACGGAACAGTCACATTTGATCAATCTTCATGCCTCTTGCTTCCATGAAGTCAAGGTCTGCATTATTTTTTCTTTTTATTTTCCCCTGATTTAGAGCTTAATTGATTCAATTAGCTGAAATTTTTGTGTAATTAAGCATGCTTAATTTTGTAGTTCTATTTAAGAATTGAAGAAGTGAGAATGAGATGATCTTGACATTTTTTTTTTGTTATTATAGACTGCTGTGGTTTTAATTGGAGACGAGGAGATTCATTTAGTGGCAATGCCAAGTAAGCAAAAGAAGTTTCCGTGTTTTTGGTGCTTTGCGGCACCTGTAGCATTGTACAATTCGTGTCTACGGATGCTCAATATGCGTTGTCTTTCTATTGTGTTCGATCTTGATGAGACGCTTATCGTTGCGAATACGATGAAGTCGTTTGAGGATAGAATTGAGGCTCTTAGGGTTTGGATCGCACAATCAATCATGGATCCGATGAGGGTATTGGGAATGTATGTAGAGATGAGGAGGTATATCGATGATCGGTTGCTTTTGAAGCAGTACATAGAGAGTGATGTTGTTATGGATAATGGAAAGACGTATAAGGTTCAATTGGAGGAGGTTCTGCGATTATCGGATGGCCATGAGAGAGTTGTTAGACCTGTGATTAGATTGCCAGAGAAAAACATTGTTCTCACTCGCATCAATTCAGAGGTATAATTTGCTTGATGTTATTTGTTTATTGAGGTTTTTTACTATTATTCACTTGTTCCGTGGAATTGTCTACTTGTTATTTTTATGACATATTTTTTTAAAAAGTGTTCGAATAGTGAGTATTTGATGTTAATTGAGTGGAAATGAGGATGAGGTGTGTAGCTTGATTACATTATTTGGAACTATTAAAGCTTTTACATGCCTACTATTACTTATCATAGTTCTTCCTCAAGCTAGGAGAAGATCAAATCAAGTGTAATTGTTTTCATGTTACTTGCTTTCATCGTCATGATGTCATCAGGCAGTATAAAACTTGTACCTGATGTGATGTGTCTATATAAAAATAGATGTATTTCTGTATTTTGCTTTGGTATTTACATTTTTTTTATTATATTTTCACCCATCTGTTAAATTATACTTTCTTTTAGAGAGTTCTCAATTTTCATAGAATAACTTTTGATTTTGGCCAAATTTGTACAGCCATTCTTCTAGATCGGTTGACCTTACTTCTGTGCCTTCCCAAAAGTTTTTAGCTTGGAAGGTTTCATACTTCTCAAGGCATGGCTTGATTTTACTTTTTAGCTGACATTTTTTTGTCACTTTTCTTGCAATAAAGTAGGAAAGTGACTTCTCCTTGGTTTGTTGTTAGCCATTCTGAGTTTTCTGATATGAGAGGCAAGTGATTACTGGTAATTTGTTTATGTAGATTCGTGATACAAGTGTGCCTGTGAGATTAAGGTCTGCATGGGAAGATTTGAGAAGTTATTTAACTGCAAAAGGACGCAAACGGTTTGAAGTTCATGTTTGTACGATGGCTGAAAGAGATTATGCCTTAGAAATGTGGCCATTCTTTTTTAAATGCCCCTTCGAATAGAAAATAGATGAGGAAGAAAACTTGCATAAAACCTTCATGGAAATTGGGTGGATGTTAGCAGATCAGTGGCAAAAGTTCAATTTTACTGGAACTTGGAATGAGCAATGCCATGAAATAATCTCCTTTTTGTTATATTTTTTTCTGATCATTTGTAAAAAGACTAAGCGATTATCATGCTGCTTTTTGACACCAAGAAACTCATTTCGCTGACTTAAATGATTTAGGTTTTGTTCACTGGTGAAAAGATAGGTGTTGGAATGGGTAAAACAAGGAAGGATGCACAGCAGCAAGCAGCTGAGAATGCCCTTAGCAGCTTGGCAGGTAAATCCATTCCCCAGCTCATTTTTCTATCACAATTCTCCTTGCTTGATACTTTTTATTTTTTGTAATTGTGATACCCTTTTTCTATTGTTTCTTCTCTCAATGAACGTGGAGTTAAATATTTGCAAGTGTGAATTGTTCATTGATTGGTAAGCACATAGACATTGATTGATTTTTCTCTTTGTTGCTGTCTATGTCTTGGTTCTCTAGGGAGTGTCTCCTTGTTTCATTTGGTGTATCTAGGATGAAATAAGAAAGTTCTTGATATAGTCATAGGGTTGATGTTATGCAATAGTTATGCATATGCATATTGGTTGCTAATGGACATTTTAGCCGGGCTTAACATAAATTAGATAGATGCAAGACTTATGATTCTTATATCAGCATATATTCCCTAGTTGATTGTGGCCTTGAATACTGACCCACATGTTTTATAAGAAAGTACTGAATATATTATTGTTTTCAGAAAAATATGTAGCACATGTTTCACCCCATCCTGGTGCTTTTGATCGAGATTTTGATAAGCTTTCTATTGGATACAAGAATGGATTTGTATGGGACATTACAAATCCTGGATCAAGTGACGTGGTACAAGAAGACGGGTTAGCTAGAGAATGTCCTCCCAAGGTGAGGATTTTTTTATGATGTTTTCAGTAGTTGGTTTGATTCATTTGTTTAAAAACATAGGCGATGCTCGGATAAAGGGTATGCTGGCAAGAAATTTCCAGATTGCAAGTGGTTATCTGAACTGAAACTACACCCTTTTGGAGTTTGCATTGCACCAAGATGTGGGAGCAAAAACAGTGAAGGGGGAGTGAGCTAGCTTCATGTCTGCTACTGTGGCTTTAACCAAGCTCCTCTTATTCCTGTTTAAGAGGTAAGACTTGGTGGTCAGGCCCATTATCCAAGTACTCCCATGTAGTTGAATCAGCTATCCCTTTAGAGTTGATTTACCATTTTATTGTCATGTTCATTGGGAGTGTCTATTTACTTCTTTATCTTCCATAATTTTGAAGCCAGCAATTATTTATTTTAGTTTTCTTCTGACTTCTCATGTGGCCCATTGTATCACCAGTCTTTGTTGGTTTCAAAAGCCTCTCTGTCTTGTTATGTGTTGGAAAATCTTTTTGTTTTTGTTCTGGGTGATTTGGCACTTGACTGAGTGTGAACTCGAAGGACTAAATATTTTTGAACGTGTAATTACTATTTTAAGTTTGTTAATGCCTTTTCACTTTCTAGATTAATAGAATGCCATAAGCAATCCCTTTCTATTACTTTACATTGTCTGTATGCCTAATATGCATCTGTTATATTCTTGACAAATGATTTGCAGGTTGCTGATGCTGAACTTGGAAGTACATCCAATATGGTAAATAATCAACAGCAGAAGCGTGTCAACTCCCCTGGGTAATGTAAAAAAAATTCTTCCTTTTACAGCGAATCGATTGTAAATTTGATCTCATAATGGCAGTTCGCTAGATGGGGGTACAGATTCTGCCACAGAAGCTTTGGAGTGACCGAAAACAATTACGACTGAGCAATTGACATTCTTAGTTCATAATAAGATCATCCAAGATTTCAGTAACACGAACCGATGCAGAGAAATCAAGCAAGCCATTTGTTATTACAAAGATTTGAGTGAGACCCAATTGATCAAAGGGAGTAGGGCAGAAACATTTTTCCAATGAGTTTTTGAGGAGTGGGATTGGTGTGACTAGTGATTGTGTTCGAACCAATAGTTTGACTGTGTTTTCAGTAAATTGGATTTCATTTCTTTTTTGAGTCATGCAGTGGATTTATTTGAACACATGGAATTCAAAGGGCTCTATAATGGTGAATTTAGTCCTAGGTTTGGCTTATTGAGGTGGTTTGGGAGTTGCGAAGCTTGTGTTAAGTGCCTCACAGATGGATTTTTCTTGCCTTTCTGAACGTCGTGTCTGAAGGATTTTTTTTGGGGTCATGTCCTGGGATTTTCACACTTGCACATTCATATATACTCCTTACTGCACCTTTTTGCCCTGTCTTTCATTTTTCTATACCTTATTGTGGATCTTCTGCATGCTGTCTTGTACCATTCGTGTATGGCATGTGCTTTTTGAATGTCATCCCCCATGGAAATTAGATTCATTTGGAATTATGAATCTATGCTACTCTCTGGGGTGCAGGTTGGAAGGAAATTGTAGGGCGAGGTGTTTCTTTTCTGATTGATTTGATGCATTGTCATGACATTTTTGTACCTTTGTTTGTGATTCTTTCATAATCTATCATCAAATCTTTGTAGAGCATGAATTATTCCTGGCAATTTGTGTTGTTGTGTACTTTTTTTTTTCTTGATGTGTATCTTATGACGAAATCTGGTCTAGGCATTTGCATTCTTGTCATGGAGAATTTTTGCATGTCTAGTTTGGAGATACATGATGGTGAGTTGGTCATTTTTTGGAAGCCTGGTTGCTTCCTACTTGAGTTGCTAGTTGTAGAAATCTAATTATTGTGCATGCCAGACTGATTTGGTTGCTTAATCTTTCCAGATTGCCTCAATCTATACCAAGTAAACGGTTAAAGGAAGAACTGCGCGGTTTACAAAGTCTACCCTTTCAGCAACCCAATAACGGGAATCATGTTTCGTAAAAGCCATAAAAATTGGGAAAATGAGGAATGGTCAAAGGTTTTACTTGTTTGGATCTATAATGCTGCACCTGGATTTTCTTTTCTTTAGGAAAGATTCGCACATTTTATCCTTGTTCTCCCTCTTTCCAATTTTTGGTGGATGATGAGGGCAGAGCTTGGTTTAAAGATATACGGTGCCGTTCTGGCAAAAGCAGCTTCTCCCGTCCATTTGTTACAGTACCTCTTCTTGTCTAGTTTAGGTAGCCACTGGATTTATTTATTTATTTTTGCGGCTAGTATTTCTTATAAAATAATTCATAGCTCATCAATTGTAAATACTTTTGATTGCTTGTAAGATGGCAGCTTAGTGCTTGCAAATTCTTAAAGCATTTAACCACCAACTGATCGCTTTTTATTTAGCAGTTCAATTCTATCAAAAGGCAAGCACATTTTTGCTCACATGGATTGGTCTACGCCGATCCTTGAGAGAGAACGTGGCTGGCCGGTTGCCCGCTGCAACACATTCCATTCCTTAGCCACATCTGGAGGCTGAAAAGTCGAATAGCTGTTAAAGCCTGAGATTTGAAAGGGCCAAGGGTCGTTAATATCGAGAAAACTTGGTATTGACTCGAGGACCTGGTGTCAGGATCAACAGGTCAGATGGTCCTTGCTGGGAGAATCAGTAACTCCAGCTCTGTTAGAACCTAATTTATTACAGTGATAAAATGCAAAAAAGTTTCTATGCGTCATTATTTCGCTGTCAGGTGATGAAAAATGATTTGGGGCAGAGAGCTTTCAGCGGAGCACCTTAAGAAAGCAACGGTGGTTTAACACAAATGTTGCTGCATATGGAGCTATTGAGCCTGTGAGTTACCCGTGGGCATACCTAGATCTACTTAAAAAATGTCAATTTACCATTGATGTTTGCAAGATTATTATTTTTTATTGGTTTCGATTTTAAGATTTTCAATGCAGACTACAGAGGATGCGTCTTTGGTAACAGAGCAACATTGTTTCAAGTGCATGGTGATATCATATTACTATGATTATGCTTCTCTGCCCCTTCAAGACAGAATTAATAAAGGTAATTATTGCCAACCGGAGCAAGGGACAAGTTCCAGAATCTCCGGTGACTTATCACTCTCGAGGTTTCCTGCTGCTTTCATCTTTTTATCTAGGAGGGAAGTGTCGGTCAATTGCTCTGCGATCAGAAACATGCGCTATCTATCATTACAGAAGAATCTACCATCAATTATGTGTTGGTGCAGGATCCTTGCCTCATGGAACTATAATTAGATGACAGTAGCATTTCCATGACTGGACAGAAAATGAAGCTTTACAGGTAAAATAGCCCCTTCTGATGATACATCAATTTTATAGTTTATACTATCATTTCTTTCAATACAAAAATGCATCATTATTTTCAAAATCCTATAATTATGGAAATTACAACTTCTTAATGGAATAAACTTAAATAAAACAACCAGCAATAATGATAAAAGGTTAGAATAATGTTCTTTTGGAAATTACAATAATGTTCTTTTGGAAATTATATTTTATATCATAAAATTTATAATTTCATAATATTTTATATCCCCATACTGACATGCTAAAAAAAATCAATAAAAAATTTAAAATTATTTATAATATTGTCATCATATGCTATTTGATGATTAAAGAATTATTGTAATATTAATATTACAACTTTTCCATTAAATATATAGTTACGACTTTGTTTCTAAATCAATATCACAGCTTTGCCAAAAATTAGAGAAGAGTTAAAATTTGATAGCGATATTTCATCAAACACTTCATTTGCAATGCAAAATCAACCAAACTGCGAATTCATGCAACTTAGATCCTTGAATGAACACCACAATAACTAAATTTCCCCCATTTTTATCAGCAACCTTGTATAACCTTCCTGGAATTTGTTTGAGGATTACGAATAAAGCAGGAACACCCCCCCTGAGAATTGCATATACACCAAGGCACATGTTCCTAGTTGTCAGATACATCCCCCGGAAACGAGCGATATTATTTCGAGGCTTTCCTACATTTAAAAAATAAACATGTTCAACTTGTTTTACAACAGGAATCCACCCCACAAAATACAATTCATGTATAAAGTAGGATCCACTGTTTCAAAACTAGATTTTCTACCGTTCTCCCCTGTTTTCTCACCATAAAGTGAAGTCAGCTTCTTGTATTTTTGTTGACGAAATCACGAGCAACATGCTGACTAGAAAATCATTCAAAAACTAAACTCTTCTTTACATCGTTGTCTTGTTTATACCACTACTCCAACTAACTAACTGAATCTGTTACAATCTTTAACTACTTTTATTCCCATGCTTTTTCTATACCAGTCAACTATTGCATCTTTTCCCGCCATTCTTCTTTCCTGTTATTTCACTTCTTTACTTCCAGCTCACGTTATTACTTCTATTGCTTCTGTAACAAATTATGGGTTTTAATTATTTTTGTAGGTGAAGTTTTGAGACGAAGTGAGGAAGTGAATAGGTGAAATTATGGGTTTTACTTTATATGGAAAATTTGAAACTTTGTAGTTGAATTTTCTCATGGATCTGGTGAGATTTTCTTTGCTAGAAAAATCTACAGAGAAAAAAATGGATGGTCTGGACTCTAATCTTCCGTGTGTTATTATTTAGGGTTTTGATTGAAACAAGAAAGAGATAAAGAGAGAGAAGGAAGGGGAAGAGATTGGAAGAGAGAGAGAGGGAGAACGTTGTTTGTGACTGGAGAAAAGAGAGAGTGCACCATGTGTTACGAGGGTAATTTAATTATTTTATTTGATTTGAAATTTTTTACTGATTAAAAATATAAAGTATAATTTTCAAAATAACAAAGTTACAAACTATAGAAAACTCGATGTAATAGCAAATTAAAAAATAAACAAACTAGAAGGACCTCTTAAAATAGAAATCATCAAGCAATAGGAACAGACCACAGTATAAAACTTCATCGATGAAAGATCCTTCTCACTCCATGATTGTTAGAGAGTACCAATCCCTTTCAAATCGTCAAATGTAATAGCAAATTCTTTATTCAAAGAAAAATATCAAAACAAAATCAGATCTAGAACCATACATACAACTAGATCAAGATTCGTGGAAGAGAAGTTAAAAGGTTGCTCCCATGATTCTTTCACCCACGGCTGCTAGGGTTTTTTCTTTCAGGGAGAACCGAGAGAGACAGAGAGAGAGAGAGAGAAGCAGCTGGTTATTACTATTATTTCATTTTATGAAACAACTTTGGGAAGTTAACATCATTAAACACTCAACATATAAATACTAGTTTCAATATCCAGGCGACAATAACAGCATCTTTCATGCAATCTAGTAGAAAAATTTACAACAACATCATGGCTTAGTCACAAATTTCTACACTAACACCTGCAATTGTCTCGCTGCCTCCTATTTGCCAGGCCACTTAAAAATTGTAGACAACCAAGTAGTAGCACGGAATCAGGCACATAATAAATTTTCTTGAAGCTAAAGAAATCCTAAATTGGTTAGCAGCTTCTGTATCCAGTGCAGGTCATTCTGAACAATACTATTTCTAACTAGCTCTTGCTTCTTTTCTTCTTGGGCCAGTGGCTTGTATACGCGTTCATAGCCATGCTGCTCCTCATCATTGAACCCATTGACTGTTTCTTCTCGATGTGGATTGTCATCATCAGTATCACGCTTTTCTTCTTCCGCCTGTGGCTTATGTTTGACTTCGTTACCGTGCTGCTCCCCGCCAATGAAACCATTAACTGTTTCTTCTCGAAGAGGTCTGTCACCGATTTCATGCTTCTCATCTAACTGAATATTATTACAACTCCGTTAATTGACAAGAATAGCATAATGGACAGAAATGCCATAAAATGTATCACAAGATCTATCAGACCAGTAATATGCACTTTGCAAAAGCCTTAGCGTGCTTGTATGAGTGCCCGATGTTTTTTTCTTTCCTTGAGCATTTCTTATTTTATGGAAATGGTGGTGGCTATTATGTTACTATTAGAACTTCTTGCACATTTCAAAGCAATAGCTCTCGGTAGCATATTTCATTTGTTGATCATATATAGTTAACAAAGAGTTCTGCTGTTCTCTCCCATATGATGTTTACAACAAAAATGTACCGGTCTAAAGTGCCAGGGGCACAGCATCTGTGGATCCTGGTTCTAAAGAAGAATGGAACATGAAGCTGTGTTTTTTTTAACTTGTCCGGAATACAAATATACACTTGACAGAGTGAGAGGGAAGAGAGGATCTTTCTTGTTCCATTCCTTTTGGCAGAGTTATCTGGTTCTGGATAGTTTTTTCTTTTCAAGAAGATACAAACCAATGCCAGATTATTTCTTTGGAGTGAATCCCCTAGCACTAGAGAAATCGGCCAATGGAAATGTCCAATAACTTTTTTTCATTCAAAGCGAAATTGGTAGCAGAAACGAAGAAAAAGACAATAGAGTACGCATTGATCAGGCAGTTACCTGTAGGAAATTGTGATTCTCAACTTCATTAACTCCAACAGAGGCATGAAAGGCCCGACTTCTCTCACCTTCATTGTCAATAGCTGCTTCACTTGGTAGAACTGATACTGCAGACAAGTCAGGTACCAGAACAGGGTCTGCTTCATGAGTAACCACACTTCCTCCAACGTCAGACTTTGATGAGTTTATGGCTGTTGGTGCATCATCATTTCTGACAACATCCTCTCTGATCACTGTACTCTTGTTTGACTTAGTTCTCTTTTCAACTAACACTTCATTCACAGCAGATGCCCCCTCTGAGTAACCTATGTTATCTACTACAATTGCTAGAGACTTCTCTTGCATAGGAGAAATGTTATCAGCAACAATTCGTTTCTCACAAGTCACTGGTGTTGGCTTCTTTTCCGGGTTAGAACTCACATTCATAGTAACTCCTCCATTGCTTGCATCAGAAACCAATTCTTCCTTTTGATGAGTTAAGTTCTCAGTAACAATCAGCATTTCTGGGTTGACAGAAGGCTCCTCAGTCCCATTAGCAGATGGTTCTTCCTCTGTTACCTTCTGCAATGCAGCATCTTCCCAATCTTCCCGAACTACGATTGTATTATCAGTTTCCCTAGTTTGGAGAACTCGATCAGGACCCGGTTGCCAGCAAATTCCCCCACCAATACCTTTCAGTATGAACTTGAACTGGAAGGATTTTCCAACCGGTAAATCCTACATAAAACATTAAAACGCATCAGCACCTCATCAAATCTTTCTAAAAGTAACAACATTTTATACATCGTCTATTAGTTTCTGCTTACCAGTTCAACAGTCCAAAGATGCTCATCTGACCAGTTCAATGGTATTACACTTCCAGGATCCCATAATCCCAACAGAGGATCACCCCCCACTATGGTAAATTGCTCACCAAAGGAACACTCTTTCTGTAGCTGGAATTTGACACGAACTGTCTTTGATTCATCTGCACTCAGAGATAAGCATGCCAAGCTGAGACTAAGGATTGACCAAAAGATCTCAAGGGCCAAACAAGAAAAAGAATACTTACTTGTTTCTTGGTTTTGATCATCTCCGGTCTCCAAGTCTACCTAACAGATGAAATTAAAACCAGTTTAGATTTTATACTGAATTTTAAGTACATACACAATAAGCCCTAACCCCATAAGCACCTTATAACATCATCAACTACAACTGCTTTAGAGAAATAAACACAAGTAAAGGTTAAAGATAAGTATTTTCAGCACAAGTAAAGGTTAAAGATAAGTATTTTAAGCATAATTTCTGTCTTTGATATAATTCTTCCAAGGACTCTGTTTTCTCTTTTGAAAACTTGTCAAGAAAACATCTTTGAGTCTGCTTTCATGAGTACTTTGAATACATCTCCAACAAGTGAGAATAAATAAAATTAATAAGGTACAAGAAAAGGAACCACTCCAGAAAGTCTTGGAGACCTAAAAAGGAAAGCTGAAACTTGAAAGCTATGATATACATAGAGCAAGAGAGAAGGAAAAGAAAAGAGCGCATGCCTGGGACTCAGGTGAGGGAGAAGAAGAAACACGAATTGTACAGATAGGCTTATGTTTCACACATAGGCAGTGCAAGAAGCCAACATTATGAACAAGCTTCTTTGATGGAAAAATACTAATTTCATGTCTCAATTTTCTGGATGAGAAAAAGGGTCTGTCTCCATTTTTGTGAAGGGTGATCTTTGAAAAAGAACTGGCTAGGGTTTCCATCACTTGAAAACAGCTGTAGTTCAGTTGCTAAGCAGTAGAGAGCAGAGAACTGATGATTGATTTGTTTTGTTTTGTTTTGTCTGTTGATTCACTGTGCCCTGGGAGATGGGTGCTAGGGCCTCCAGTCGAGAGAGTTGATAAAATGAATGTGGAGGCCTGACACGTGTGACTGTGTGAGAGACTTAGTACCTGGAAGAGCCCTCGTTAAATAAATTATCGGTACAGTACTATAGCTGGTTTTAAGGTCACCGTCGGTGCTCCGCTGTCTTTCAACCCCCACCATCAATTTCGGATAATAAGAATATTTTTAATTTATTAAGCTTATTTGTCAATATAATTGTAATTGTTTTTAAATTAACTTTTTATGTTAAAATATATAATAATAGTATTTTTTATTTTTAAAAAATTATTTTTGATATTTTAATTTAAAAATACAAAAAACATATTAATTTAAAATTAATAAAAAAAAAAAAAAAAAATACTTTTCAAAAACATTTTTAAAATACAAAAATAAACAAACCCAAAATAAACAAAGGGACATAACAAGGATAGTTCTTCTCTGGTCTTAGATGGAAATTTCGAGATTTAAATGTTGTTATGATCTTGAGTACTTGGAAGTCAAAAATAATTTATTTTTGACACCGTTGAAGAAAAAGGATTCTCTTTGCAAGTTCTTTCTATTCTAAGCATGGAAATTTAGCAATAGCAATTTGGGAAAATTCGAGGCTTATAATTCATCATGTGAATTTGTTTTTAATTAGTAGTTACTTTATTTAATTTAGTGGGTAATAAATTCAAAACTAACCCAAGATATATGAGATATGCATTTTTATTATATAGATATACATGCATAATATTTATATATTTTTTAAATCGAATATAATATATAATTTTTTAATAACGACATGACACACTGGCGAGACCCATCAATTTTAACTGTTATGCCACAGGTTTGGAAAAGCAGCATTTTGCTGCTTCTCATGGTGAGATAGTAACCTCAACAGTGGAGCATGGCTCCACTGCGTATTGTTCACATAAATATTTTTTTTTTAACCAGTGCACAAAGTTTTTTTTTCCTCAAAAAACTAATACAGTTAATTAATTGCACTCGTATTGTTCACATGAACGTGAACAATATTTTTTTTGTTTATTTAAAAATTAGTTTAAGGTAAATTAAATTTGTTCGTACTATAATCTTAATTTTATTCCTGATAATATTTTATTTAATTTTATTGCACGCAGGATAAATCATGATAACTGTAGTTATTGTCGAATGAATTTTGTACATAATGAAATTATTGATTTTTTTTAAAAAAAAAATTGTGTTTTACTCGAAAAACTAGTACTTAATATTATTTAATAACACTACATAAATTAGAAGAATATCGCATGATGACATAGCATTTGTGAAATTTGATTGCAATTCCAATTATGTTATTGCCAGGCCCGGCCCAGTTAAAAAAAAAATTAGTTTTTGTTTTTATTTTTATTTTAACTGTGTTCTATTCAAAAAATTAGAAGGAGATCGCTTGATGACGTAACAAAAAATTCAGTTTTTGTTATTGCGCGCTTAAAAGACCATGAAAAGTATAGTCCTTGTTGGATAGATTTCGTATGTGATAACATTGCACATAGTTTAATGGAATAATAAAAAATATTTGATATCAATATTATTTATTTCATGATGTAATAACAGTAGTTAAATTTACAATATTTAAATTAAAAATCATTAATATTAATATATATATTTTTTAATTATTTTATAACCTCAATTTGAAAAGTATTTTTTTAACCAAACACATTAAATTACTTTTTCTTTAACCTCAATTTCAACCAAAAACTTATTTTTTCAAACCAACCTCAACTAAAAGTACTTTTTATAAAACAATTTTTTTTCAAACCGCTATCACAACAACTACCGCAATACCAAATACACTCTAAGAGGTAGTGTGGTTGTACCAAACTGGGCTATCAAAAATGGGTACTGTGGGCCTCATGTAAGTTGGGCTCATAGTTTAGGGCAACCAATTGCCAATTATGTGCTTACTGGACATCGTTGAGATGATAATCTATATTGACCATTCAGTGGTTTTAGCATTTTTCTCGAGCGATGTCGGGGATCCATTGTCAAAACAAAAATTTATTTGATTTTTTAGAAATTTTAGGAATATCTGAAATAATTTAAATTCTAAAGTAGAAAATGTATTTTTTTTAATCAATGTTCTCTCTTTTTATTTATGCATTTTATTTATTTGTCAAAACCATGATTTTTTTTTAAAATAATCAAAAAACATGGTTTTTTGAATAAAAACATTAAGAAATTAAAATAAAGACTAACAATAATTTTAATTATTTAAATTTAGGAGAAAAAATATATTTCTTTATCCAAGATTCTATTTCGTTATTCTTTATTTATTCTTAATGTTGATAAAAATATAATTTGCAGTGTGGTTTTTCATATAAGAACTTATCATGAACTATTAATCAATTTTCAACAAAGAAATAAAAAATGATGTCTCAATTTTTTTATATGATTATAAAAAAGTATAAAAAGAAGTAATTTATGGAAAAAAATACCAAAAACTAACAAGAAAATGTTTTTTTTATTCTCATTGAATATTCATGTACCAGATTTTTAAAAAATATTATGCATATTAGTTTCATATATAATTATTAAAAACAAATTCAAATATAACCATAAAAATCTCTAATCTTATTTTAAAAATATGAGATGATTGAATGATTTTTGAAACATCATTATAATTATTTATTTAAAGATGATTTTGTTTAAGAAATTAAAAAAAAAAATTAAAAGAGGAGGGCTAAAAAAGGCATGACATTGCTAGGTGAGAGCACTTGATCCATAAAAACCCCAAACATGCTTGGTTTTATTTAAAAAAATAAACAAACCAACATATTGTTTTCAAGGAAAGACCAACATATTGTTTTCAAAGAAAGACAATATATAATGCATTATAATAAATACATACTATCTTTGATAGCTAAAAAACCGGTTTTCAAGGTATTTGGACCCCCCTTACCCCACCATTTTCAACTTATCCTCACATGAAAATATCGTATGAATTTTAATAACTCCATTTACAATTCAAAAATTAAATTGAATAAAAAAAATATTTTCAAGTCCTAGCGTACCTTTTCTGCATGAATAGAGACTCAAACATCATTCATTGATTACCTCTCTTTATGATAAATCAATCAATACCAAGATTAACATTTCATGTAGTCAAAATATGGATAATAAAAAACTTTATCTCCCTTCTCTCAACAATTAAAGATCAAAATATAATAAAAATGAAGTTTAGAATCGAAATGTAAATGCCTAAAATTATAAGAATCGGATAATGAAAAAAAAAACAAAGGAACATAATATAATTTAATTTTTACATTGTGAATGCAATGTAGTAATCCATAATGCAATCATGAGTGAGTCTACAATAGCAGCAAAAAGAAAATACCTTCTTCTTCTATAGTTCTACTTTATTTTGTAATAATTTATGAACTTGGTGATAACTAATAAGCAACTTTTGGACTTCTCTCCCAAATTTCAAGTTTGATAATGCGTTTCTGCCTGCCTGCCTTTTGTCTACTAATGGTGGAATCTTTGAAAACGATCAATCCGGATTTGAATGAAACACCAAGATTTATCTCAACTGATGCCACATCTTTCATGGCAGCAAACACGCCCCTTCTCCAGAGGATGTGCTTGATTGCAGAAATATGTATTTTGACCATATGTGTTGTGAGGTGCACAGTTATGCTAAAAGGCATACATAGGGCAATTGCCAAGCCATCCTTTCCAACCAAGTTTTAGATAATGCGGGTTTATGGCCTCAAAGGTCCTTCCTTTTTTTCCATTTAAATATTGATTAGGTCATCATTTATTTCTTCAACAAGATGCTAGACATTGTCTATATCCATGGATACTGTTAGTGTGATTACTGGACATCCACACATATTTGTTTGATTGTAGAAGTTTTGCCTTGCATAATATTAGCCATCATATCAAGCAAATGTATTTGTCATATTTCATTACGTATCTGTCATATTTCATTCCTAAACTAACTCATATTCTCATGTATATATATAGTTGTTGTATCTCTGTACAAGTGAGTCATTCGAATAATACATTTACAATTCTCTACAACCCTTCTTTATTATTGTTCTTTGGTCTCTCTTATCATGGTATCAGAGCCTAGGCTCTAGATCTAAATTTCTCATGTGCTTTCATGGTCTCTATGTTTGTAATAATCTATTCCTGCATCTCTTTTGCATTCATACAAACACCTTTCTGACATTATTATTGGACTTTACAACTGTCGTGTGCCTTGCTCCCTGTCATCATTATGGAAAAACATGATATTTCACAACCCATTACAATTGTTTTGTCTGGTTCAAACTATAATAATTGGATTCAAGGAATGAAAAGCTTCTTAATTGGTCGTAAGCTGTGGCGTATTGTTACTGGAGATATCATTAAACTAACTAAAGAGAAAGATGAATCTGATACAAAGTTTGCAGATCGCTTGGAGGATTGGGATACTAAAAATTATCAGATTATTACATGATTCTGCAACACCTCAGTACCAGCCATTCACATACAATTTACAGATTATGACTGCAAAAAAAAAAAAAAAAAAAATGGGATTTCTTGGCTAATTGGTATCAAACCACTGGACTTGCCCATTATTACCAGTTATGGACTACACTTTATAGTCTCAAACAAAGATCATGTCAATTTGTTAATGATTTTCTTGCTCAAGTCCAACCAATTTGGAATCAAATATCTCAGGCCAACATCAGTGAGGATCACTTGCATCTCATTCAGGTACTCATAGCTCTGCGACCTGAATATGAATCTGTTCGAGCCTCTCTTCTACATCGGGATCCACTCCCTTCATCAAACACTATTATTTAGAAGATTATTTTTGAAGAGACTCGTCTCAATATAGAAAAATCTCCTCAATTTGACATAGTTTTTGCAACTACTCAGTCCTCACATCAGAAATCTGGCAATCAAACATGTAAGAATTGTCATCAAATAGGTCATGTTTTGCTGCTTGCTCTACTCTATAATACAAATATTGTCATGCTTTTGGCTATATTTTTTAACACTGTCCTACACGTCCTTCAAGAACAAAAGGTGGGTTATCTAAATCTAAAATTATGTCAAAGCCTGGCTCTTTCTCTGTCACTATTGCTGCTACTATTAAAGGTTCTACTTTTGTTACTACGAGTGATCTTGAGGCAATGGTTAAACAAGTTATCTCTTTCAATTCCTTTACTACAATATCTGTTACTCCGGGTAACTCTCGATTTTTTGACTCTGCGTGTTGTAACCATATGACCACTGATATTAATCTTTTGTCATCTTAAACACCCGTTTCTTCCTTGCCACCAATCCATACAGAGCCCGTCTGTGTTGTTTGCTTGGTTATAGGAATGAACACATGGGGTTTCAATGTTAGGATCTTATTTCTAATAGATTACGCATCTCTTGTCGTATTATCTTTTGGGAAAACATCATGTTCTTTTCTCTTTCAAAGCCTCACCACTCTATCCAAACTGACTCTTTCTTTTTTATTATTTCGTCCATTGATTTATTTCCAAGTCCTAATCTAGGTGATTCTGATACACTCACTGATAACTCTTTACCACATGATCCACATGAATTTGTACCAGCTATTGATCCTGCACTTTTACCTGCCACTACTCCTGCCAATCCTTTTTGCAGCTCCATTTGGGTAAGAGAAACTTCTCATTCTCTTGCATATTTTCATTGTTATTCTGCTATTGCTACTCTTCATGAGCCTCGATCTTATCGGGTGGCAAGTATTGACCCTCTTTGACAGCAAGCTATGAGTGAGGAACTTCAGGCTTTGGAGAAAACTCATACTTGGGACTTAGTTGATCTTTCTCTTAACAAGACACCTGTTGGCTGCAAATGGGTTTACAAAATTAAGACTCATTCCGATGGAACTATTGAGCGTTATAAAGCTCATTTGGTTGCCAAAGGATAGAATTAAGAGTATGGTATAGATTACAAAGAAACTTTTGCTCCTGTAGCTCGATTAACATCTATTCGTAATCTATTAGCTATTGCTACAGCTCGAAAGTGGAAGTTCTTTCAAATGGATGTTAAAAATACCTTCCTTCATGGCAATTTAACAGAAGAAGTTTATATGCTTCCTCCTCCTGGTTATCATGCTCCTCATAAAGTTTTTAAACTTCAAAAAGCCTTATGTGGATTAAAACAAGCCCCTAGGGCTTGGTTTGCCAAATTCAGTTCCACTTTTGCTTAGTTTGGTTTTTTTTTTTCTAGTTCTCATAATTTTGCATTGTTCATTTCGATGAACTGATTGTGGTGTTGTTCTTCTATTAATATATGTTGATAATATGATAATAACAGGAGATGATGCTTCCAAATTTCAGCACCATCTTAGTCAACATTTTGAGATGAAAGATTTTGGCCATCCTAGCTATTTTCTGGGTCTTGAAGTTTCTCAATCTTCTTAAAGATATTACTTGTCAGAAACCAAGTATGCATGTGATTTACTTTCTCGTGCTGGCATCATTGACAACAAAATAGAGTCCATGCCCTTGGAAATCAATTGCATACTTACACCTCTAAATGGCACTCCTCTTGTTGATCCTACTTTGTATCGACAACTTGTTGGGAGTCTTGTCTATCTCACTGCTACTCGACTTAACATCTCATATGCTATTCATTTAGTAAGTCAATTTATGTCTACCTCTCGCTCCACTCACTTCTCTGCAGTGCTTTGAATATTTTGTTACCTTAAAGGCACTCTTTTTTATGGTTTACACTTCTCTGCCAACTCCTTATTGGTGTTGTCTGGCTACTTTGATGTTGATTGGGATAAAGATCCAACTAATCATTGGTCTATAGCTAGATATTGTTTCTTCTGGGGTGATTTTCTTATCTCTTGGCGTAGCAAAAAGCAAACTATTGTTGCTCGCTCTAGTGTCAAATCTAAATATCATGCTATTGCAGATGCTTCCTCTGAGTAAAAGCTCAATTTGTTAGTTCGATATTGCTCCAGTTGTTGGATGTAGCCCCTGGTCTAGATTGCCATTAGACTTGAACTCAAAAACAAGAACTTTGAAATCATTACCTTGATGATCAACATTTGAGCAAGAAATCATTACCTTGATGACCAACAGATGAGCTAGCTGTGATGATCCTCAGGAGGTTACGATGCCTTACGCTGTTTAAAGCATTACATTCATGAGTGAAACTTTTTGAAGCACCTTGTTGATGAAGGTTCAGAATCTTGATCGCAACATTTCTTCTATCACCAGAAAGAATTGCTTTGTACACAGAACCAAATCTGCCAGTTCCATTCAAATTCTCAGCAGCGAATCCAACGGTTGATTTTACGAGTTCCGAGTATGACATACGTAATTTCTATTCCTCGAAGACAGGTGCATTGAAATGCCTTTAACTTTCTTACCATACAAGAATTAGAAAGAGAGCACACTAGAACAGTAATGAATGTTGCTGCTATTATTGCTGGGATTACTACCTTGAAAGAAAGAGGTTCTCTGGGTTTTTTCCTAGAGCATTTAGGTAAATGTAATTCTGTATAGCTTATCATTTCCAAATACTGGGATGGCACTTGCATTTGCAAATGTACTTTCACTTGACACTTCTGTCTCTAAATTATTACAATTTACAAGAAAGATTGAGATGCTTGAGAGCTAATAACCTGCCGCGAAACTTGGGGATCCTCCCAGTTAAATTATTTTTTGACAGATCCAGTTCTTCTAAACCTCTCGAAGTTTTCAGAGATCCAGGAATTGATGCTTCAAATTTATTTCCGTCCAAATGCGCGCATGCGTTCTAAACTGAAACAGCTGCCAAGGTACTTGGAATTTCACCTGGCATTTTGTTCCCTCGTACATCCAACTCCACATGATTTGGTAAGCTAATACTTGTAATGGCAGGGGAAAAGTTAAGGAATAATTAGACATTATCAAAGAAATTCAGACAGATGAAAGACCAAGGTTGTGACGTAGCTCACATCAACAATATCATTTTTATAAGTCAAAACTCTTGGGAAAAAAAAAACTATAGTTACTATGAGGAGATATTTAAAATATTTATTTTTTTTATTTATATTAATGTTACTTACTAAATAACTATTACAATTCCTTTATATATAATTTTTTTTTTAGAAAACTACATTAATACTAAATAAAAAAAATAAAAAAAATAGAAAAATCATTCCCTTCTAACAAAAAATAAAAAACTAGAAAATCCTAATTATAGTATTGAATAGAAAAATAAAATTTCTAAATTGAAAAAAAATATTTTATAAATTTTTTTTTTTGCGTTAGTCTTCCTAAATTGAAAGAAACTAGTCATTGAGTTTAGAACTTAGTCACAAACTCTTCTCCATCACAAACATGATCATTTTATATGTAAGCTATCTCACAATAAATCTCTGATATTTTTGTTAAGCCACCCTCTCATAGACCCTCTAACATCTTCATACAAATCATCCTATCGTGAATTTTTAACATCTTTTTGCAGTTAGCCAAAGAAATAGGAAAACTCAAGTCATCAACATCCCCATTTCCCAGGTTGTTTTGATCAAAATTGAGTCTAACTAAACTGTTTAACCATCCTAGATTCTTTGGAATAGTTCCAATGAGACCATTTTGAGCAAAATCAAGAACCTCAAGTCCAGAAGCATTAGACATTGATACAGGTATGAGTCCTGTAAAACTTTTAACACCACTACCAAATATTTCCAGGCCATGCACGAAGTCAAACCTAAATCTGGTTGTAACTGCCCATGCAGCTGGTTTGAGTAACAGAGAACTAGTATATTGAAGAAATATTATAAATTGAAGATGGAATCATACCAGACAAATAATTGTCATAAACCTGAAAATAACCCAATCCTCTTATATTAGGTATGCTTCCTCGTGAATTATTCAGGGGAGGTGACAAAGCAAACATAGAAGAAAAATTCCCCATCCAAGGTGGTGTTAACAGTAGGTAGCAGATTAACTTCATATTCTATTTCTATTGGTTTACTGAGCATCTACATAACTAGTTTGTACATAGAAAGATAAGTCTCTACACTTACTCCACTTTATCTTGTTAATTCTCGCCAACATTCTCCCTCAAATTGGTGCATAGATATCTTTGATACCCAGCTTGTCGAGTGAGTTGTGAAATACTTTACTGGAAACAATCTTTGTTAATATGTCTGCCAACCAGTCATTAGACTTAACAAATAGGTTCTAGCCTATTTGTTAATTAATATGTACTGGACAATGCCACAGCATTTTGTTTCTAGCTCCTTCGAGTAACTGAATTACCTCCCACAAAGGTAAAATAATCAAACATGGATACTTGTCAGTAACACTTCCTACACAATCTGTATTTGTATAGCCACTAATGTCCAGATGATCATTCTTTGAGAACACGAACACTTTTCTAGGAGCAGATTTCAAGTAATGAAAGCGAGATAAGAGATAACTAAGGTTCGGCATGCATTTACCAAAGCAACATTCCTTGAACCATCATTGAAACCTGTCTCAAGCTATTTTCGAGCCTTGAGTTCGTCCCACCATCTTAGATACCCATGTAATTTAAAACAAGTCTTATAGGCATGTTTTAAATTACCACAGTATGGCCAGCCTTCTCCTCCTGTTTGTAACTTTGACTTTAAAGATTGATTGGGCTTTCCACCATTTATAGTTTACAAAGTATCTACATACATAGTTTGTACGGATAGCTAATTTAATAAGTTATCCTTAGCTATCAATTAGTTGATCGCTCTAATTTACGTCGACCCGTAAATTGTGAAGTTTATAAACACAGAAAAATAAATCTCTACAATTACCCCACTTTATTTTGCCAACTAACGCTAAGTGGAAGGCTTCCTGTAAAGCTATTACCTCCAAAACCTAGGATAACCAACTTTGTCAGTGAGCTAAGCTGGTCTGGAATCTCCCCAATAAACTTGTTGACAGCTAGACCGAGCACTCTAGATTTCTGTACAATAAGTGAGATTAGTTGGAATCTTTCCTCCTAAGTAATTGAAGGTCAAGATGATCATATGCTGCAAGGGAAAGAGACGACCACCCCGTTCTTCAGGAAGTTCACCTACCAAGGCTGTTGTTTCACAGGTTAATTCCTGTAAGATATGTAAGATTTCCTATAGAAGGCGGTTTAGAGCCTACTAAACTTTAAGACTCCAGGTTCAAAGTTACCACACTTCCATTAGATGGACAGCATGAAACACCAACCCAATTACAGAAATTGATTGAATCATTCCATGAACTCATGATTTTGTGTGAATCTTGAATTAGTTTTGCATGAGGCCAACTCGGATTGCGATCCCATTAGCAGAAACATCATCATTGAAGGAAAGACAACACCGCAAACTGCAGTTTGTATGATAAGCATTTCATCTGAGCTAGCACTACAGGCCAATATTATTCTCCATTTGAGATGAAATCACAAAATTTTGCATTAGAAGGAAAGCATGATTCATAAAGAAGTCTCTTTCCAACAATCTCAATCAAACGACCTACAGGATGCCAATGATCCCACCAAGGAAAAGCATTCCGTCCATTCCCGGTACTATGCACCACATGATCCCTTGCAATGCTTCTTAATTTTAAGATTGTCCTCCAGTTTTCCAGCTGCAATCATTTGAGAAATTCGTACTCCAAATACTTTTATTCTTCAACAAAAAGACATGACACTAGCAAACATAATGACCCTGGTTTTAAAAGCAAGCTCCAGATATTTTGGTAAAATGAAACTGGAGGATATATACTTAATCTTCTTGACTATGATCTAAACCTGAAGGCAAGCACACACATGGCCAACACATGCTTGTGTTTGAAGAAAACACAAGTTAAAAATATGCAACGGTTCAACTTAGTTTAAAAGCACGGGAAAATAACAGAAGAAAGAAATTCATTTGACCTGCTTTTGCTGTAGGAAGAATAGTCCTCTTTTCTCTAGTCTTATAAAGCAATCCCTTACCATTTCATGGGGTTTCAGCGTAGAAATTCGTTCTCTTTTCTTTTGAGATATTCGTTCTCTTAGTAGGTTCTTCCTAAGGTAATGGATGGTGCTTAATGCACATGTTGCATGGTGGAAATGAATTGAAAAGGCAGGTTCTAATCTTATGGAGGATTACGGGCCAGCTTATCAGTATCTTATACCAAGAGGTCATATTGTAGTAATATTTACATGCTAGCAAACTATGAAAGGAAAACAAGGAAGAAGAGAATTCACCATGATGACCTAATGAAAAAATCACTTATACCATTATATCTGAGGACCAGGGAGTAACACAAGACTGATTTCTTGTTTTCCGAGCTTGCAATTACCTAATTATTAACATCAAATGACACCAGGAGTTCCCCCAAACACTTCAGTGGGAAAGACAATACTCTTTCGGTCTGAAGTGTCCCAGTGAAGTGCTCAAGGGAACTCTAGGGGACACTTGATCTATGCACCATTGCACCTATACCACATTACTAATCCATGTTGTTTATATTATCAGTGATGGTCACCAACTTATATAGGAACTGTTTCGTACAGCAGCTAGTAGTACATAATGAATCTAGACGCAACAGTAGGCTGAGTGGATGGGAGATTGTGATGAAGAGAATAATTCAACTCTTTCGTATTCTATGATGATAGACATCCAGCCTTTCCTTTTCAGATCTTCGAGTTAGATCTTATTAAGATTCTAGGAGAATATACATTTATACATCACACTAAAATTTGATCACAACAAAGGTCCTAATATCCTTTCGGCACCAATTTGATAACCATCCCTTTCAAGTATTTCTAATTGCTGAAACTCTTATACTTCAAAAAGAAAGCAAGAGATATACTAGAGATAATTGGATACGAAAAAAGAGAGAGAAGAAGAACAGCTTGTGACCAGCTTTAAAGTGCAATTTGAGCTCAATTTGGCTTGTTGTTGTTGTTGTTGTTGTTGTTGTTAAGGAAATGATTTCTTCTTGTTGTTATTAAGGAAATGAACACTATATATGTAAATGCTTTTTTATTTTTTATTTGGGGAACTAAAAATCAAAGACATTATATTATAGAAAAAAACTAATTTTGATGGTGAATTCACTATGCCTCTCTCACAGGTCGTGGACGGCTACATCTTGTTTTTTGGTCTACATTCATTGCTTAGAATTTCAGTTCAGTCCAGTCTGTGTTTATTATCAGTTTCTATTTTTAACATTTATTAACATATATGGTGATTGATTAATTTTACTAACATGCCGACCAAGCTTATGATGCGTGTTCCAAATTATTCATCGTCAACAAAGAATTTCACGTCGCCCACACTTTCTTTTACGATTGAATCGAGTTTTAATCTAGTATGTGGCGTAGAGCGAGCATCTAAACTAGTATTTGTCTATTCGTTGATGGCTCAAACCAAATCTTTTTATTCTAATTCAAACTTCATAACCATATCTATGAAATAAACAGGCAATGAAATTTGAAGGAAAGCTTTGTCATTGCTTAACTGCATAACAATGTAATGGAACCTAAACGAAGCAAATAAAAATTAGCATGCAGTTAACAGCATCTTATACTTTTAACTGCAGTCATGTTTATGTAGTTAAGAAAGAATTTAGAAACTCCCTATATTCTAAGTTAATTGGTTGCCTCTTAGCGGTTCCTTTGTATGAAAATGAAGCCTCTAAAAAGGATAACATGAACGTTGCTGTTTTTGCGTTGATCCAGTACCCCAAGCAAAGAATATAGCTAGCATGAATCTAGACAGAACTGTGGGCAACAGGGAAGGTAGAGAATAATTTCCTCTTCATTTTGGTCCCTATCCATGATCCAACCTTTAATTTCATTTTCAGCAGAATTTCCTAACAACAAATAAAGCTGAAAAGATAATACCAGAGTACGTATAAGAGCGTGCAAGAAATTTATGGCCACTCACCCACAGCATAAACAGCATTCATACAGTCCAGATTCTGACCAGGTTCAGTTCTATCATGTCTTCGATAGTTTGGTCCCCAACAGATCAAGAAACCTTTACCCTATCAGAGCTAGGCAGATATTGTGTAACAAAGAAACAAAGATCTTGCTGTCCCCAAGAGTTTCCGTGACCTCTTTTCATCATGCCTATTCCTAAGGGTAGCTGTAATCCTACCTTAACCCTACTGGAGTGTTTAGGGGATCTCTGGATGCCAATTTGACACTAGTTCAGATAATTCTTCAACTTGTTTTGCATGTCAATTAATTTATCGCATTTATTCTTTCGATCCAATATTTTACCTTCATTTCATTGTTTCCATGGAAATAAATATAAACCATGAATGTATGCCTCAATAAATTTCGTATTACAGCCCCATGCATGCCAGCATAACTATTTCCTACATAAGAAAACAAAAACATGAGGGCACCCTGCGTGAATTACTACTAGAAAATTAGGAAAAAAAAGAAAAGAAAAAGCAATGAATTAAAACTCCGACGGACAATATTCCATTATTGAATTTGCATATGAAAATTGCAACGAAATAAAAAAAAATAAAATTGTCAGCAATTCTATTGGCCCTTTTGATTTATTGAATTGCAGATGAAAATTCTTATCAGCAGTTTTAAAATGAATTAAAACCCAAGAATCTTCTTTTCCCCCTACTTTCTTTTTCTTCTTCTTCAATTCAAACCCTAACTCTAAATATTCTGTCACTGTTCACCAATTAAAATTGTGATGGAAAATTTTCATTCATAATTTCTGATGGAATAAAAAAATATATATAAAAAATTGTGTTGGCAATTTTGTTTACCGTTCTGACTTGTTAAATTGCCAATGAAAATTTTCATTAATAATTTTAAACGGAATTAAAACCTCACAATCCTCTTTAGCCACCCCCCCAATTTCTTCTTCTTCTTCTTTTATTTTCCAACAACCCCCCACTAGAATCCAACCACCCAACCCAGCGGTGCCAATGCAACCTTCTTTTCTTAGTTTCATTTTTTCTCAAGTTTCAATCCACCAAGCAAGAAAACCCATCAATTTTCTTGTAACACTCATTTATGTTTAAAATTAATTTATTAATAAAATGTTTTTTGTAAAATTTATAATTTGCGTGTATAATTAAATGTTTTACTTTTTTTATAATATAATTTTGTTGTATTAATATATGATGTGTATTGTAGAGTTTGTTTGAGATTTGGGGAAAATAAATTTAATTTATCATTTGATGAAATTGATTATAATTTTGTAACTTAAGTGTGTTAGAATCGATGAAATGATGGGTGGTTTCATGAATACTATTTTTTGTGTTGTCAATTTTATGGTTAAGTTGAAAACTTGAGGGAAATTAATATTGTGTGGAATTGATAATAAATAAAAAGTATTAATTTAGGTTGAATAAGTTTGTATTGAAAAAATAATAGATAATTAGCTGGGACCAAGTAATTTTAATCAATTATGGGTTTTGTTGAAAATTTAAGAAAATTAAATTAATGTGTAATTGATAAAAAATAGGGTATGGGTTGATATTATTATTTATTGATAATAGCATGGTATGTAAATTTATAATATTTATGATAGGTATAGTAATAATAATAGTGGTGGTTATGATAATAATATTAATATTAACTAGTTATGCAGTCTGCACACTTCAGGACATGTATTCTAATTGATATACATAACACATGGTATTTTGCCTGAGAATATAAGAATATTGTAAATTAAATTAATCACCGTATTTTGGGTATTTAAAATTGTGGCTCATGGTGCTTTTTAAAATAATTAAATTTTTGTTTGAAAATAAATCAAAATAATTATTTTTATATAATTATTTTTTATTTTCAATGAGAACACATCATCAAAACTAAAAAAAAATCTAAAAATATATTAATATAATATTTTTTAAACCAAAACTATTTTTAAAAAGTACCTGCAAATAGAAGCAGTGCCAAACATCAATTACTTGCTTGGTTATAATAAAAGTCTTTGAGCCCGTGTTACTGGCGGCTTCTTTTCAATTTAAGGAAATCAACTCAATCTTTTTCTTTTTTGTTTTTGCTGTAAATTAAATATTTATATCATCCAATAATTAATTAGAGTAATAAGTAACTATAAATCTAGTTTCGTTCTTGATTAGGTGTTTTAATTATATGAATATTTATGTACTATATATTTCTTTTACTCTTTTTAGAATTCATTTACGTACCATATATACTAAGCTATTTGACTTAATTAAAAAAACTATGATAGGATATTTATTTCAATTATGAATTGCAAAAGGAAAATGATCGTGTGTGTGTGTGTATTATCATAATTCAATTGTAATTACATTATTTATTATAATTTCCAATCAAAATAATTTATTATTGCCTATGGGCATTAAAAAGTTTAAGGGTTTAACAAGGCAAGAATTTTCTAATTTATACAAGTTCATAGATAATAAAACTTATTCCGAAAAGAAAATAAAAACAAATACGTAAGTAATCCTTCCCATCCCATTATATATATATATATATATATATATATATATATATATATATATATATATATATATTATTGTAGGTTTTTTGTCTTTTAAACCTGGGTTAGAAGGATGTTTCAAACTCGGAACACAGCACAAACCTTTAGAACATCCAACAATATTGTGTGGCAGCCTCCTTGAAACTTGTGTCTTCATGTAATTCACATAATTCTGACCGTCGCGGAAGATCTTTCTCTTCTGAGATTTCTTCAAAAAGAACTTATACGCATATTATTGTTTTTGTCAACATCATTTATTCAACAACAACCATGATGAGAAAAGTTTCTCACAAGATGTTAGATTACCAACAACTCTGTCGTGGAAAAACTCCAATCCTCTTTGCTACAGCACCCACTGCTATAATCTTTTTTGTCTACGCAAACAGTATAATTTCTACTGTTTCTTTACAATCATTTTTTGTTGACACCAAACAATTTTCTGGGGACTACATGTTCATACAACTGAAAGACAAATCATGTTGACAGCTATCATTATGCAACCACTGCGTTCTAAGAAAAAAGTGATTATAAGGAAGTTGATCATATTGAACATCAGAGTTCTGTAATTCCGCTCTTCAATCTCACAGAAGAAGAAGAATTACGTGGTTTCGGAAAAAGAAACCGGGGTTTGATATTTTGAAGTCAAACAACTTGACCAAGGAATTTCATGGTCGATTTCTTGAATTTTTCAGCTATGAGTGTACTGTTCAAATCTTCATGACATGGATTTCGCCGGTAGCATCCTTTGAAAGAAGAGAGTTCTTGGCCCTGGAAAGTGTGTTCAAAATCCACCCTCATGGCTGCTTATTGATTCTATCAAGAGATATGGATTCCATACAAGGGTGCAGGATTCTGAAACCACTACTTGACCATAAGTACAGAGTTGCTGCAATTACCTGACTTGTCCTTTATGTTCAAGAAAACTCCAGCAGAAACTTGGTTTGAAGAGATGAAGAGTGGGAACAAAGACCCTGGAGAAATTCCATTGTCTCAGAATCTATCAAACCTCATTATACTTGCAGTTTTAAACAAGTATGGAGGGATTTCCCTGGATACTGATTTCATTGTCCTAAAAAGTTTTGCAGGCTTGAGGAACGCAAATTGAAGCACAAAGTATTGGTGTGTCCAAGAACTGGACAAGATTGAACAATGCAGTTCTAGTCTTTGATATGAATCATCCACTACTGTTCAAGTTCATAGAAGAATTCGCTTCGACTTTCGGTGGAAATAAATGGGGGCATAATGGACCCTATTTGATCTCCAGATTTGTGCAGAAAGTGGCTGAGAGACCTGGATATAACTTTACAATCTTGCCTCCTATGGCATTCGATCCAGCTGGTTGGAATAGGATAGGTGGTTTTTTCAAGAAATCAGAAAGCAATGCAGAATCAAGATGGGTAAATGCCAAGCTACTTCTGCTTATAAGTGGGGAGACTTATGGGGTACACGTATGGAACAGGCAGAGCAGTAGATTCAGCATTGAAGAGGGAAGTATCATGAGTAGATTGATCTCGGATAATTGTGTCATTTGGGAATACAAACAAAGCTCTTGAAGAAGATTTATGAATAGAGATGTATAAAGTTTCTTCAATCAGGTAGCTGCACCCGTACAGAGTCATCAGATACAGAATCAACAAAAATCCTCCCATTGTTTATAGATGAGTCCACTCGTTGCTTGAAAGTCCCATATTTCTTCCAAGAGTTTTTTGTATCTTTATTTGTCGATTTCATTCATCTCCCATTCAACGTAAATATCACAACGAGGACATAAAAGCAAATCTCTCGCAACAAAGATGTAATTTTATTTTTTTTCTGAATTATAGGCGACTAATTGTTTCATTTGCATGCCATCCAACATTTGAATACAAGTGATGTAAATTCCCTCAAGTGCAACCTCTGGTTGACCCTCATAAGAACAGTAAGCAATTAACACAGAATCTCTATGTAGAGGAATCACTTCAATTTATATTATGGCTGTTAACCAATCTTTAAAAGCATGTCGTTCCAATTTGCTATAGAAATCAGGTACATCCACCTTCATTCTCTTAGTGAGTTCGTCGATGGGTTGATTTTCCAGCCCTTGCCTGTCACGGTTTCGCGAAAAGTCATCTCTGTGATGCTGAACTCGGTGGTGATTTCCCTCCAATGACTCCTCACGAAGTAGGCTACGCCCCCTTCTATTAGGAGATCTAACCCCCTCTTGAGCTCGATGTTCATCCACAGCATCCATTCGATTAGATAGCTGTTTCAACATAGTGGTGATATGGATGATTTGATATTAGAAATCGGTATGTTGGCATGGGGAATTGTTGGGAACATGAGTGCTCGACATAATATACGAGTTACTATTCCGGGTTACAGTTATGAAGAGCTTTGATACCAAATTAATGTAAATGCCCTCAGGTGCAACCTCTCATTGACCCTAATAAGAACAATAAGCAATTAACACAAAATCTCTCTGTAGAAGAATCACTCCAATTTATGTTTAAAGAAAAGCAATTGTCAAGAATACAGAAACTGTCTATCTTTTGTTCTGTTCCTCTCTTAAATACAATCTAATACGTAATTAAGACCTAATACTAATCTGACTAGAAAACTATCAGCTAACTAGGATAATAATAACTAACGGCTAACAAGCTTATAACAGCTTTCAAGATTCTTTGAGTAGGCTTTGTGAGTTAAAGGGTCTCTTCCCCTGTCTCCTCATTTGCATCAACAAGGTTATCATCTTTTCTTTCTTTTCGTGAACTAGAAAAGAACTAAGGTTACATTGATCTGATTTCAGAATTTTTACCACAAATCATAATCCTAAGCCTTTTCAATCTCAACCTGAAACTAAATCTCCTAAATCTCCATACACGAAATCCCGGCAACCTACGAAATGAATTTTTTCTGGTTAACTTGCGATTATTTGCCATTTAATCCTTGGAGGCAAAATCATCGTTCCTGTAGCTACCAGAAGCAAACTTACTAGGTTCATCGGACCCAGGATCACTAAAAGTCCCAATCTGTCTGATGGATGCCCATGGATCATGCACCTCATTTTCAGTATCACTGCCCCATAGAGGGAGAGGCTTTATCATCGGCGAGCCACTGTACTCCTGAAAATGGGTTGCCAAACTTGTGTGCTCCATGTCAAATAATCTCCTCAGAGATGTGCTTCCAACTTTCATCAAGTCCAGCAAACTACTACTTTTGTGAGATGAAGAGAATGAAGAACAGGAAGCAGTTGAAGATGACAATGAAGGTGAAGGTGAAGACCAGTACAACGATTTCCGGTATTCAATAATCTGTCTGATCCTTTGCTTCTTATTGTCTGTATTGAAGAAGCAAGGGGAATCATCATCCTTCTCTTCTGTTATTTCTGATGTCATCTTATTCTCTTGAGTTATTTCCCCCTCTGCATGTGAAAGGACAAAAGACAGTCCTTCGCATTTGGATCTAAAAAAATAAGTAACTTGGATGCCTAAAAGCCATAACCAAATGTTGTTCCTGCCCTCCGTCTTTACGAAAATCCAAGTATGGTCATTTGGGCATAAAAATACAGGGCAGATATGACTTGCCTAGTTGCCTTTGGAGTTTGGAATGTTGGGGCTCTTGATTACTGGACACTGAGGACATCCACTCTACGACACTTGTTACATCTCACTGTTGTTAGGTTTGCCCAACGTCTAGATAGTTGCTTCTCGTAGTACCTTAAAAAAAAAAAAAAAAAAAAAACAATAGCAGCTAATTCTTGCCATTTCTCTAATAGACGACCGCAGTTCTTATGTGAGGGTTTGCGGTCTCATGTGAGGGCTAGTTCCATATTTGCAAGTACTTTTATATCATTGTATAAACTTATGTGTTAATCAAAATCAAATCAATTTCGTGTCATAATCACCTCAGAGATTTGCTTCCAACTTTCATCAAGTCAAACAAACTGCTACGTTTGTGAGATGAAGAGAATGAAGAACAGGAAGCAGCCAAATATGAAGACCACTGATACAATGATATCTGGTACTCGTAATCTGTCTGATCCTTTGCTTCTGATCTTCTGTATTGATGAAGCCATTGGCATCCTCATCCTTCTCTTATATCATGGTGGTCGTCTAAATACTTTTTCCCTCGGCAAGTGAATGGACAGAAAATAGTTAATGTTCAAGAAGCTTTACCTTTTGTCTTTAGGAAATCCAAGTTGGTGCCTGGGAACAAACATAAATAATTTCCCTATATGCCTTTGGAATGTTGGAGCTGTTAATTAATTGCAGAGTAGTAGTAAGGACAGCCACTCCAGACAAACTTGGGTGGGATCCAGAGAATGTCTCTTTTAGTACCTTGAAAAAAAAGAAATAGTTGCTTCTTAGCACTGCTCTGACAGGCAACCGGCATGGGAACGAGTCTTCCTGTAATCTCTGATGGATCTGAATGAAATAATAATTGAGGGTTGCTTTAGACACAAGCCAAGCGAGGAATACAAGTGAAGTAAATGCAGAGAATTGGAGATAAAGGCAGATAAATTATTGAATTCCACTGAAAACGATATCTTCAAGGTTAGCTCCAGCAACTAAACTGTGATGGAGACAGAGATGCAGAGCACAACAGGATGCTTCCTTTTTTGGTGGGCAAATAGAATCCTGAGGCCAATGCTCACGTGTTTAGACTAAATCCATCTCCTGGGTTCAGTCAAAGACCATGTCAAGGCTCTAAACTAATGAGAGAATGCATTCTCGCTGCTTGACCAAGGAAATACGCAGCGACAACTGGAAAACTCAAACGTCTTGGGCTGTCCTTCTATCAGGTCACAAATGCTTCAGATGGTCATTTTACATCTCGAGTTTCCTTGCTCAATGCCAAAACTATTTCGGGGGCTTAGCCTCATTTAGCTTCTTAAATAAAAAAAAGAAAAAAAGAAAAAGAAAAAGAAATTGGACTCCACACGGTGCAAAGGAACAGTAGTACGATGGGCTCAGTCAGAGTAAATTAGCCCACAGTGCCTCAAAAGCCACTCCAAAACTCTTCCAAGTAAATGTAGTATCGGTGAATATTCATTTTGCTGAGTGTTTTTTTTTTAGTAATTTTGATATTAAAAATAAAAAAGTGATATTAATATATTTTTAAATAAAAAACTATTGAAAAAAAGAAGAAGTTATGGCACTCTATACTTACAATTAAAAATCCAAAGTCAAAGGGGAATATAGACCCTAAAACAACACCACCTGTTATAGATGATGCTCTGTAGACTAAAGAAGAGATAAAGAAAAATATGCACAAAGCAAAGCATACACATCCTAAAGTTGGATGGAATTATGCAGACACTCGACTGCCCATAGATCTGCAGAGAGAATTATAGCTGGTATTGATGATTCCTTGAGTTTGCATCCCCAGATTATACCTGATAAACAATTTGCAAGTTGCAGAGAGGAGCTGAACACGGACATCTTGTATAGCAAGCTGCGTTTGCGCACCTCCGAAGTTCGGACATGATTATAATTAATTAGGCATTTCACAAAGAGGATATACCAGCGAGGAGACATTAGCAGTAAATTATTTGTCTCGGAGAGGGTTATTGCATCTGGTGAGATCAACGTATTGAATATTATCTTTCGGTAATGCTCTTTCTCAACAGCCCCTTCGCTCGACTTAAATGGACATTTAAAAATAACTTCGAACAATCAGCTTTAATGAATGGATTGATTTCGGAATTAACGCTAACAATAACTACTCCCCACAGATTAAGAATTAACGCTTAAACCCATCCAAATCAGAGACATTCTGATAGTTTTGTGAGAATTTAGTCTCTGATCCCGATGTTGAATTTCTATTCCTAGACTTTCATCGCATTTTCGGTTAACAATAGCATTGGATCCGCAACTAAATCATGATCTCGATCTGTTCCAATCTTATGTTGTTACGTATTATGTGTGAAGATATACATATTAAAAATATATATATAAATATATTTTAAGATTTTATTTAACTATTTAAGTTTTAAATTGAATTAATTATTTGATATAATATTAAAATTTTGATAATAATCGGTCGCAAGTTTAAATTTTTATATTTTTTTATTTATTTGATAAAAATTAAATACAAGATATTATGTAAGCTTGTAAGTTTAAAATCCCAAAGATTTTTCACCTGAAAAGCTGTGTTAGAGAATAATATAAATTATATTTTGAAACATTATCTAACAATTTAAATTTTTAGGTTGAATTAATTTTTTTTATTATAATATATTAAATGTTAGAAAATAATATAAATTATATTTTAGAATTTTAATCTAATAGTTTAACTTTTTTTGATTGAATGATTTTTTGATATAGCACAAGTTTAAATCTCAATAATCTCTATTTATTTGATAAAAATTAAGTAAAAAGTAGTATAAATCTATGAAAATTTTAAATTCAAACTTTTTTTTTTGAAAAACTGTATTAAAAATAATATAAATTATATCTTAAATCTTACTTAACCGTTTAAAATTTTTGATTAAATTGATTTTTTCACACTGTAAATTGCAATTGAAACCTGACTTGGCGAGATGAAGAGTAAGAAGGGTCCAGGTTACATTCCACCGTCTACAGATCCCAATCTCCGGAGGGATAACTTGTTAATGTACATGTATATTTTAGCATTTTTTGCATCACTCCGAGTAATTGCAGATCTGGACACAGAGAGAATAGAACTGGTAAAGGCATTGAGATGCATGTTTATGGATGACAACATACATTGTGTTTTCATGATATACTCATTCGCTTCACCAAATGAAGAAAATCACAGCTCAAAATATCACCAAAACGTTCAAGGTTTTTCACTACATGCTTTGACAAGATGATCCTGTTGAATTTTCCCAACTGAACAGGGTTTTACATCTACAGAGAAAAGTAGATCATAGACTATGTAAAAAGAGACAATTTAAAACTCGTTGTCTGCAAAAAGTAGCAGCAACAACACTAAAAGACCAGACATTCAATGGATATATTAGATCTCAATAGGCACAGGTTCAGGCAGTTGCCAAACATAACTCAAATTTAGCATCTCTAACAAAAACTTCAACACAACGTCACCGAGGTAACTAGTAGTATTACGGCAGGAGGTTAGCTACTCTCTTAGATCTAACTTCTTTTCTGAAGGACCTCCGGCCTAAACTGCACAAACACCAGGCATTTTACAAATGCATTAACAATCGCACAAAACACAGAGCAAGGGAGGAAGGCTCTCACTTCTTTGCACTCTCAAAAGAGTAAAAATCAGTCCCGATGCAGTTGATACGGGACCTCCAAAATGAGCACAAAACTTAAACACAAACATCAAATTCAGGTACTTCAGAAAATGTAAACGTGACAGCTTCCCTTCAACTCTACCTTCATAAGAATAGCAAGATCAGATACCAAAGCAAAATATTAAAAAATATATAGAAAAAATGAAAAACCAGATACCTTGGAAACATTGGCTTGTCCTGTCTGCAAATGAACACTTCAATAATGTCTAAGAAATAGACAAGGGAGGTTTGAAGGAGGAAAGAAGAAGGGATCCCAAGGAATGCAGGATAGTGAATAAAAAAAATAACATGAAACTTTATAATTTAATAATGATAATAATAATAATTATATTCGATGGCTATAAAATATTCAGTACGCATACAGAAAATTTAAACCGTAGAAAAACCCAAAACTCTTCGTGAGAAGGGATAGAATATCATTCCCTTTTTAGGGAAAAAAGCTTCATGGAATCCCATTCCCTTTCTTTCAAAAGATGATAAAATAAAGAATCTCATTCCCAAAATCCCCATTTCCCTCCCTCCCTCACTCCCTCTGTCTCCCTCTCAAGATCTTATAGCAAAGCACAACTGAATAATACTGTAACTAGAAATTAAAAAACAAGAATAACAAAAGGAAACGCAAGTTCAAAAAAGCAACAGAAAAAGTAACGCAAATTCAAAAAGCAACGCCTCGAAAGAATAAAAAAAGACATCCATTGCTAGATGCAGCACCCATTTTCTTCTCTCTAGCAGCTATCATCCACCCTGCTTCTCTCTCCTTGTCAAAATCCAGATCAAACCGAAGCACCCATTTTCTTCACTTTCCCATCAAAACCCTACGATTTTTATTTTTGGTTTATTACTCCCCATGAAGTAATAAAAAAAAAAAAAAAAAAATGACCGAACCACCCAAAACCGTTCGGAAAGTACTAGTAGAAGTAGTCGATGCACGTGATCTTCTCCCCAAAGACGGTCAGGGAAGCTCCAGCGCCTATGTCATTGCAGACTTTGACGGTCAAAGAAAACGAACCAACACAAAATACCGAGACCTCAATCCAGTATGGAAAGAGACCTTCGAGTTCATCGTTTCCGACCCAAGCAACATGGAGTTCGAAGAGCTGGAGATCGAGGTTTTTAATGACAAGAAATTTTGCAATGGCAGTGGCCGTAAAAACCATTTCTTGGGGAGAGTTAAAGTCTACGGCTCTCAGTTTTCTAAAAGAGGTGATGAAGGGATTGTTTATTTCCCTCTAGAGAAGAAAAGTGTGTTTAGCTGGATTAGAGGTGAAATCGGTCTAAGAATTTGCTATTATGATGAGTTACTTGAAGACGATCAGCAACAACCCCCACCTCCCCCCGAGAAAGATGCACCTCCGCCTCAACAGCAAGACCCGCAAAAGTCTCCCGCAGTCACAATGGTTGAGGAGGGCAGGGTTTTCCAAGTCGCTGAACATGCGGAGTTTAACTACCACGATTATCACCAACATCAACACCATCAGAATGGGACTCACTCGCCTCCAGTTGTGGTCGAGGATTCTCCACCGCCAGTGGTGCATGTACACTCGGAACCACCACCACAACAATCACAAGTACCGCTTCCAGAGGAGCCGCCACCGGGCCTTAATGCTCCTCCTCTACATTCTATGGAAACACACACTCACTACCATCCAGAGGTGAGGATGATGCAGACTACGAGAGAGTCCAGTGGTAATACCAGAGTCAAGACAATGAGGAGGCCAAATGGAGATTTTACTCCGAAAGTAATTTCAGGCAGATTCAAATCTGAACCGACGGAGAGAATCCATCCTTATGATCTTGTTGAACCAATGCAGTATTTGTATATCAAAATTGTCAAGGCTCGTGGTTTATCGCAAAACGAGAGTCCTTTTATAAAGTTAAGGACCTCAACTCATTTTAAGAGGTATAAACCAGCGAGTTACCGACCTGGTGACTCACCAGGCGCGTTTGAGTGGAACCAGACTTTTGCATTGGGCCATAATAACAAGGCTGACGTACAGTCCTCCGATGCTGGCATTTTAGAGATTTCAGTTTGGGACTCGCATTCGGAGCAGTTTCTCGGAGGAGTTTGCCTTGATCTCTCTGATGTCCCGGTGAGGGATCCGCCGGACAGTCCACTTGCCCCTCAGTGGTACCGATTGGAAAGTGGCGCCGCCGCTTATCAGAACTCCTGTAGGGTGTCTGGCGATATCCAGCTCTCTGTTTGGATTGGGACTCAAGCTGATGATGCGTTTCCTGAAGCGTGGACTTCAGACGCGCCATACGTCGCCCACACGCGCTCGAAGGTTTACCAGTCCCCAAAGCTGTGGTATTTGAGAGTGACAGTTATTGAAGCTCAGGATCTTCGCATGGCATCCAATCTGCCACCGTTAACAGCACCGGAGGTCAGAGTCAAGGCACAATTAGGATTCCAATCAGCGAAAACGAGGCGAGGGTCCATGAGCAATCATAGTACGTCGTTCCAATGGATCGAGGACCTTATTTTTGTCGCCGGCGAGCTACTCGAAGAGTCGTTGATTCTGTTAGTGGAGGACCGTACAAACAAGGATGCACTACTACTCGGGCACATCATAATTCCTGTGAGCTCAATTGAGCAACGGATTGATGAGCGCCACGTGGCATCCAAATGGTTCACACTGGAAGGAGGTGGGGACACCGGGGGAGGAGGTGCTGGTGCTAATGGCGGGCCCTACCGTGGGAGAATCCATTTACGTCTCTGTTTGGAGGGAGGGTATCACGTGCTGGATGAAGCGGCGCACGTGTGCAGTGATTTTAGACCCACGGCTAAGCAGCTATGGAAGCCAGCTATTGGGGTGTTGGAGCTGGGGATACTAGGAGCTCGTGGGTTGCTGCCCATGAAGACCAAGGGTGGAGGCAAAGGTTCGACCGATGCTTATTGTGTGGCTAAATTTGGCAAAAAATGGGTCCGCACAAGAACAATCACAGATAGCTTTGATCCACGTTGGAACGAGCAGTATACCTGGCAGGTCTATGATCCTTGCACGGTTCTCACCATTGGTGTGTTTGACAATTGGCACATGTTTGGCGACATGTCTGATGATAAACCTGATTGTCGTATAGGAAAAATTCGTATACGAGTATCTACATTGGAGAGCAACAAGGTGTATACGAATTCATATCCTTTGTTGGTTTTATTAAGAACCGGGTTGAAGAAAATGGGTGAGATCGAGTTAGCGGTTCGGTTTGCTTGCCCAAGCTTGTTGCCGGATACTTGCGCGGCTTATGGCCAGCCATTACTTCCTAAAATGCACTATCTTCGCCCGCTCGGGGTAGCCCAACAAGAGGCACTGCGTGGAGCAGCTACCAGAATGGTTTCTTTGTGGCTTGCACGGTCCGAGCCACCACTGGGACCAGAGGTTGTTAGGTATATGTTGGATGCGGACTCTCATACATGGAGCATGAGGAAGAGAAAAGCTAATTGGTTTCGAATTGTAGCGGTTCTTGCATGGGCTGTCGGGTTGGCTAAATGGTTGGATGATATTCGGAGGTGGAGGAACTCGGTTACAACAGTATTAGTTCATGCTTTATATTTGGTGCTTGTTTGGTATCCGGATTTGGTTGTCCCAACAGGGTTTTTATATGTGATTTTGATTGGTGTTTGGTATTATAGATTCAGACCGAAGATACCAGCGGGTATGGATATCCGGTTATCCCAAGCGGAAACGGTTGACCCGGATGAATTGGATGAGGAATTTGATACAATACCAAGTATGAAACCACCTGAAATTATAAGGGCCCGTTATGACAGGTTACGGGTGCTGGCAGCCCGGGTCCAAACAGTTTTGGGTGATTTTGCAACCCAAGGGGAGCGGGTTCAGGCTTTGGTCAGTTGGAGAGACCCGAGGGCCACAAAGTTGTTCATAGGGGTGTGTTTGGCTATAACACTGATACTCTATGTGGTTCCACCAAAAATGGTAGCGGTGGCCTTGGGATTCTATTATTTACGACACCCCATGTTTAGGGACCCGATGCCACCGGCTAGTTTGAACTTTTTCCGGCGGCTACCAAGCTTATCTGATCGGTTAATGTAGGTAATGGGAAAAATTGATATAGTGAATAGTTTAGTATGAGCAGCCCCAAATTGTGGGATGATGGAAGCAAACCCGAAGACAAAAGCTGTCCCAGATAAACGTTGGGAGGAGTGAAAAGTGGGAAGAAAGTAAAAAGTATGTTTTTCCTTTTTATTTATTTATTTATTTTTATTTAGTTGTTGTTGAGATAGAATTGGCGGATTGAGGCTGAAAACTTGAAATAAGAGAAAAAACCGAGTTTGAATGGGAGACACCAATGAGAGTCATTTTGGAAAGTGTAAACATTGAAATGCTTTTCCAACGTTGTAACATTCATTAACATCTTCTTCTTTTTCTTCTTTTTTCTTTTGTTACTCTCGCTCTTCCATATAAAAACTTCCCTAATCAAGAATTAGATCAGGGCAGAGATCAGATAATGTCTGTTTTCCTGTTGTATCAGAAGCCATATAGTATCAGAAATCTTGCCTTTCCTAAAGTTGTCTTCTTATTTAATAGCATCAAACAACGAATAAACATCAAGGTCAAAATGCTAGTCTGGCAACTGACATCATCGAGACTAATTTTCAAAAGAGTTGGATTTTTCTGCACAGCTCTGCTTTATCAACCTATCGCTTACTGCAAATGGCCCCCTCCAAGTCAGATGATAGAGCCTTTACGTTGTTATTTGTAGATTTCCTATCTTCTTTTTTTGTTTTTTGGTGGGTTGTGATTGATAAAGTTGCCTTTCGAGGCTGGGAAAGCAGCTCCTGCACACCAGTAGGGCCAGCACTTGGTTCAGAGGGATGAATTGCAAGCACTATATATAATGCAGGAAGCGCTGGTACGGTCATTCCAGTTGGGATTACTGTTTATGATGTCACCACTTTCATTTTCTTTTAATTTTTAATTGGGTTGAGGTTAGGATCAAGGTGTTTTTCTTGTTTTGTTTTGTTTTTTTCGGTGTTATTTTCAGGATAAATGCTTCCAGTTTTCTGATGTCGTCGAGTATTTCTATGGTGAGGGTATATATATGGCTCAATAAGCAAATCACTGAATTCATCCTTGATTTTTACTTGGCATGTCTTTGTGAACGTGAGTCCATCCTGCTCTAAAGTATAATGCTCGAGTTAGGGTTTTGTAGGATGCGTGTATTCCAGAGCTGTTGGTACAGAAAGCACTTTACATAAACTAGCCTTAATATTTTCTTATTATTAATTAGTGATTGTGGATTAAGATGGTAGGAGGAAAATCCAAAGATTGTTAGCACGTATAATTGCTCCATCATTTCCCCTCTTCTGGTGACAAGTAACGTGGGATTCTCAACTTTTCCTGATAGATACATTTCTTATCTCCAAATCAATGAATATTCAGCCTCAAACCATACATGTTTTGCTAAATTGGGTGATAGAAAATTCGTTTAAAAACATAGTTAATTAACATATTTGAAGCCAATTTACTGTGGGGTTTACTTGTATTTTGGATTAAAACTTTCTCAAAATTTATTCTTCAACTAAAGTATTTAACATCAAATATAAACATGTTTAAAATTATTTTTGATAGAATAAGAAATGAATCTCAAGAAATCCTAGATAGCTTACCTTTTCAAATTAAAAAAGACATCTATTTCTTATTTAAAAAATTACAAGATTTTCTTGAGATGTATAAAGTATAAAGTAGAAAAAAAAAATTAAAATTAGACTCGTAAAGCACCAAAGCTTTTAGAGATGTGAGGCTTTAGGCTTAGTGAGCTTTGAGTTCAAGTCACATTTGCGCGCTCGACTTGGCCGGGTTTGAGCATATATCTTGACATGAGTTTATTATAAAATAATTTTTTTAACTTAAAAAATTATTTTTTATGGCATAAACAACTCATCTGACCCATCTTCTCCAATTTCTAGAAATGCCATCAAACCCGCTTTCCCACTCCCTGAAGCCGAAAATGTACCTAACTAGATTCAATAAATCTATCTATTCCATTTCTTTTCCTAATACCCGGATAGTTTAAAGTTTTATATGTTTATTAAGGTTTTCAATGTTTTTAACTTTTTTTTAATTAATTAAAAATATCATAATTAATTTTTATTAAATTAGATTTGATCCTAGAAGCTCGGGTTACTGAAGGGATAAAGAGGTTTTCTAGTAGAACAAGTATTAGTTATTTTCTTATTTTGAAGGATAGTATATCTTTTTAAAGTGATGTTGTTGGAATTCTAATAGACTACTTGTAATAGGAAAACAAAATTATTTGCACTAAGTGATGGACAATTTAGTTTTAAAGATAAATGGTTGAATTCTTAACAACTATCATAACTTGATTTTCACTCTTCTTAAAATTTTCAAAAAAAGAGTCTTCAAAACCATTTTTAAAAATTATTTTTGAAGAAAATATTTTCAGAAAAATAAAAATATTTATTTTTAGAAAACAAATCTTTGAAGAAAAAGGTTTAAAAAATAAAATACATTTTGGGTTACAATTATGACAACTTAATTTACAACTCATCAAAAAATTAAATATTGTCGGCATGCAATTCAAGGTTTAATTGAAGAGAAATTGAAGAAAAAGTTTGAAATTAAAGCACAATAATTTTTATAGTGGTTCGAACAACAACTGACTCCACTCTTGGAATCTTCGTCGTCCAAGTATTGACTATCAATTAATGGTTTATTTTCAATTAAACCTTTAAATTACACTAATTTTTTTTTAGATCAAGATTAGAAAACCTTACACAATTTCTTCAATGATGAAGATTAAAACATATCACAATCTTTTTCAAGGCTCAAGATTATAATCTTATCATTTTCCTCATAAACTTTATCATTATTGGGATCAAATTCAGGCCAAGAATTCTTTTTAGCTAACCTACAACATATCCAAAATAATTAGTTTGAAGTTCTAATATCTGTTCTTGTTAGCTTCGCATAGTGGAAGTGAGATCACACATCATTTGTTTAAGAGATGAGAGAGTCGTGCTAGGAATATAGAAAGGGCTATGTTGTGCTAGTAAACAAATTGATTGAAAATATGATCCCACTTAAAAAAGGTACTAAGTAGTTTTTGTTCAAGTAAAAGAAGGAAGTGATTTATTGTTATTGTCTAAAAATATGTTTGATGATAAAGAACCTAGTTATAATATGATCATAAACAAGAGGGGCATTGAATTATTGCAAAATAATAAGCATGTTTCTTATAATGAAGGCTGAAAGATTGATTTCTCTATGTGTTTTAAAACAAGCCATAATCTAAATGATATCCCCGTCAAGCTCATTATTTATACTATTATAAGGAACAATGACATGGTGCACAACCTCAAAGATAACTCATTCTAAGATGGTAAGAAGATGAGTTGATTGAAACCTTATGATTTGAGCTTTTTCACTATGACTAAATAGAATTTCAATGTTGGATTGGATTTTTGGTTAGACTAACAGCACTAGTGTTGGTTAGATTAATAGCACTAGTGTTATCATAATAAATTGGGGTGTGATCTAGCTTAAGACCAAAGTCCATTAAGATTTGCTTCATCCATAGTATTTAGACATAAGATGATCCAACAGAAATGTATTTAGCTTTCGTAGTGAAAGTTGCACCAACTTTTTCTTTTTACTAGACCATGAAACCAAGGCATGTCCTAGGAATTGGCAAGTCCTACTAGTGCTTTTCTTATTGACTATATAATTGACAAAGTCAAAATCTAAAGTAGAGGATTTTTCAATATTACCAATACCCTTAACTTTTTCCTTGGTAATGTTTTTATTATCATATTTCCAAAAAAAAAAAAAAAATTTTTTTTGAAAGAGGTGAATTTGGATTTATCACTTGTCATATCTCTTGAACATCTAGTATCCAAATATAATCTGTTTTTTATTTTTTATTTTCCTATAAGGAAAGATCTCAACATGTTGATTTTGATACCAATAATCTTATGGGTTCACTTTGATTAGTAAATAATATGATAAAGACTACATTGAAAAATCTATTGTAAATTATAACTGGGCCAATTACAAGATTAAGGGTAAAAATACTCAAAGATGCATTTAATGAACTTATTGAGAATATTTGGGCTAAGATGGATTTTAAAGAGGCAACATCAATAGGTTAATATTATACCTTATTCAATTTAATTTATGCATAAAAAGATCCTAATCTATCTACTTCATAGGCTAATTAATTTCAGAAATTAGAGGTTTATTTTTTCTAATACTTAGTTTTACTATAACAAGCATAATGTTTTTTTTTTATCTAATCATTGGATCAAGATAAAATCTTACAAAAAAATTTTTTAGAGATTCAGTTTTATAATGGGTTAAAATTTTTAGGCAATTAGACATAAAAAAAGGCCTTGCAATAAGATCTAGAAGCAATTACACATGAATTATATTAGTTTCACAATTGATTTAAAACTCATTTTCATGTTTTATTTAGGACTCTTTTATTATTTTTTAGAATTATTGTGGATATTTTTACCTATTATAAATTAGATTATTTATCTTGCATTTATGTTTGTTTCATTGTTTTTTTTTTTTTTGAGACAAACTTTGATATTAGCAATTATTATTATGTGTGTGTGATTTTGCTCATACTTCTTAGTCCTTCATTGAAGTACTCTAACATATTAAAGAACTAACCAACCTTTATTACATCTTTTATACTACTCTTGGTATAGGTTATTGTTGTGTTAAACTCAATCACAAGTCTTAATTTAGATTTCTTGGAAAGGGTTGATTTGACTGTAGGTTTCTAGATCTTTATATCAATGAGTTTCACATTAGTTTGTATTATAATAAGGCTCTAAATTAATTAAGTTATATCCCTTTTATCTTCAAGTTTTTGTATAATCCATTGTTGTCAAGCTCTTTATCTTCTCTAAAAACTAGTCAAGATTTAAAGTTTAAGAAAAAAATTAATTAATTGTGATTTTGTATCAAAAAAGTCTTACATAGAAAAAAAAAAAAGAACAAAGAAAAATAACAAAAAAGAAAATTTTAAGGTTTATCGCAAATCTTGATCAAGAAACATATAATATGGCCACTTTTGCTTTAAATCTGAAATAAAATTATTGATTCCTGGGGTTTCAAGGAGATTAATCTTGATCTTAGATGTTTTAGTTTTATTTGGTTGGGTTTTCTTGAAAATTAAAAAAAGGTAGTTTTTGCATCATTATTTTTTTAAGTTTCAATCACCATATATATATAAAAGGATTATAAGTGTTTTTGTTATCTTGAGTCTTTTGAATCGTATTCCATAGTTTCTTAATTTTCATTTTTTTTAATATTTTTAATATTTCAAATGAATTCGTATTGATATTCATGATTTCATATTGATAGTTTTTAGTCTTTATTACTTTCAAAGTCTTTACATTATTTGATTACACCATTAAGATATTAATTTTTTATTTGTTATGAACTAGTTCCTTAAATAATTGAAATTTAAATAATTGAGTGTTAAAAGGCAAAGGTAAGCATATTTGAGTGAAAAACCAAAAATTTATATAAAACACAAGAGGTGTGAAATTTATTGTAAAAACGTGTGTGTATTGCTACTAACTTATTTTTTAACGTTTGACGATGTGAACTAAGAGTGAATTATCACCACCAAAATATAGAAATAATCCTAAATGGAGTTATTTAGCTGTAAAATAACAATTGGTGTTGATGAATACAAGGCTTGCCGAAGTAATGAGTGAGTGGCTAGTTTACAAATCGAAGTGGCTTGTCTTTAAAATGAACCAGACCATAGAGGTTTGGAAGGAATAAGGTCTGCAAGACAAGTTAATTCACCTCCAAAAGAATTTATAGCTGAAAATATAGATAAGAGGCTAAGAATTTTGATGATAACCATGATGGTAAGTTTTAGCCATATAGAAACCAAAGTCCCGAAGGAGTTCAACTACTTGAGCAATTTGATCACACGAAAGTAGATATGGAGAATGGATTTTGGGATAATTTGAATAGAGATTTGGGTATTATTAAGATAAAGATTTTGGTTGTTCAAGGAAAAAGATCTAAAAGTTTATTTGAAGTGAGAAAAGAAAATGAAGTTGATTCAAGAAAGCAAAACTTGTTATTGAGTTTATGGACTATATTATTATTTGGTAGGATCATCTTGTCATAGTAAGCAGGGTGAAAGATGAATGGTAAGATTGTGCTATAAGATTTGCTGGAAAAGTTAATGGAGTGACAAATGCCAAGCAATGATAAAGACCGGAATAGGGAGAATAATTTTCCCGGATTAAGGGAGTTCCTCCTTTATGCTTTAGTGGGAATCGAATTCTATGAGTCACGAAGAACAAGATTCTGGGTGGGACAAAGAGTATTCCATGATGCTTTAGCAGCATCATGTTCAATACTTATATATCTTCAGGTGCAAAGGTTGCAGATGTTAATAATAGGAATTTCTTTGGGATAGCTAGCTTAATGCTCGTAACGATGGATTTGTTGATATTCAGGCAACAGCTTGTGCGGTGATGTATCCTAATAGTCAAGAAGACGACTCCATTTCCAGGAAGCTTGGTGTTGACGGGAATTTCTCAATAAAAAATGCATGGGGTAGCTTGAGGATCAAAGCTACAAATGTTGATTGGTTTGAGATCTTGCGGGGCTCTCGTTTCATACCAAAACACAAGATGACAGAGTTACTTTTTGAGAGTGCCTCAGCCTCTGTCAGAAACAGATGGGAGCATATCCTGTTGGATAGTAAGATTCACAGCCACAATATTGGAGGGGATGGGGACGTGGAGTTTGCGTCTATGGGACAAAATTAAGAAAGAAAGAAGACGATGTGTTGGTGAAAATCTTGAAAAAGAGAAGCTGAAGAAAAGAGTGACGAAGCAAAGTAGGATCAACAGAGTCTAGATTCGATTTTATCTGAAAGAGCATCATCCATGGTGAGTAATCAGCTTCATTTCATTGTCATCTTCCTTTTTATCAAGAATAAGATTTATTCTCAACAACAACATTCTGCTCAAAGTCATCTTAATGTAAAGAAAATAGGTGAAGGTTATCAAAGTCAACTTATTCTTCTTCTTCTTCAAAAAAAAAAAAAAATATATATATATATATATATATATATATATATATATATATATATATATATATAAACCTACAATGCTCGGGTTATAATTACCCATACTTACCACATTTGTAATGGAAATAAAAAGAAAAAGAAACAGAATAGAAGCTATAATTATCTATTTATAACTTCTTTAATTGTTACTTCTTAGAGGGATGAGATATTATATCTCTATATAACTTCTTTAATTATTATTTTTTAGCATGATGAGATGTGATTTCATCTTTATATTTATCCCTCATAATATTATCATTATTATTAGTTATATCTTAATCACCATAATTTTTTTTTTTTAGAAAAAAACTTCAATCTATTTATTCTATGTGTTATCTAAAAAATATTTGTAAACCATTTGTTAGAGTAAAAAAGAATTTTTATTCATATTAAATATTTTTTCATATAATCTAGCATGTGCATCTCCCTATTTCAATAAGAAAACTAGTATATAAGCAACTCAATCTTAACTATTTCGAAATTGAAAAATATGAGCTAATAACAAATTTAGGAAATAAAATACCTCACTTATACTTTTTAGTCAAATAAAACTCTTAGTAGTCACTAAAAAACTATTATTTAGTAATACTAGTTAATATATAATGTTTAGTATTTTTTTTTTTATTCATAGCTACATATCACATCAGTAACTCCTTAAAACTTTTAATTGATTATTAAAGCCTTAATACAACACTAAAATTATAATATATTACCAATAATAATAAGAAAATTAAACCCCACGTCTAACTAAGAGAAAGACCAATATTGGTAAACTTTTTTTTTTTAAAAAAATATTAATTCTTAAAAAATAGGATATTATCTAAAATGAATGCTAAATTAAGATTAATCCTTTTTTTTTTAATCTTTGTTACTTTTGCACCACATAAAATCCTAAATAACATAAAATAAATTATAGTTATTACACTCAGCTCGGGGGTTGATCCTGATAAATGGGTCGGGTTTAGGTCACACAAGTGGACTTGAATCAACTTGGAAAAATAAAAAATAATAATTATATTTGAGATTTTACATATGGATGTAAGCTATAAAAAAATATGAGGCATAAAATGTAAGTATAGTTATCCTATATCAAAAATTAAAAAACAATTCATATAAATGTACGATATATAAAAGAAATGTGAAGTGTAGTATATTTATCCATATCAAAAAATTTAAAAACAATTTAGGTGGATATGGGTTATATATAGTTATCCCACATCAAAAAAATTAAAAAACAATCAATATGGATATAAGCTATATAAAAGAAAAATGAAGTGTAGTATATTTATTCCACATGGAGAAATTATGAAACAATACATTTGGATGTATGCTATATATAGTTATTACATATCAAAAATTAAAAAAAAAAAATAATGCATGTAAATGTAGGCTTTAAAAAAATAATGAGACACAAAGTATAGTATAGTTATCCTACATAAAAAAAAATTAAGAAATAATCTATATGAATGTAAGTTATAAGAAAAAATATAAAGTTTCGTGTAGTTAACCCACATCAAAAAGTTAATAAATAATCCATATGGATGTATGTTATATATAATTATCATACATCAAAAAATTAAGAAACAATTCTTGTGGATGTAACCTATAAAATAAAAAATATGTGAGGCTAAATATTCATAAATTAATTTTATATTTCTAAAGTTTATTGAGAAAAAAAAATAAAAAATAAAAGTAAGGTCTCACCCAGGTTTCGGGTTGACCCGGCAAGTCACCTGGGCTTAACCCGACCAATTATAACCCTAGGTTTTATGATTTGAAACCCAACCAAGAAACACCATCCACTACACCTGACCAAGTTTCATAACTATGAAATAAACTACTTAAATCACCCTTAAACTTTATAGTAGTACTTTATTTTGATTATTAAAACTCTAAAAAACTTAAAAACAAGCCAAATAATAAGAAATGTTAAAATATATAAATGATTAAATTACATCAAAAATTCATCAAATTATTAAATTAAAACCTTAGTTAATTTTTTAGGTAATTTTTTTATTAATGTCTTACATTATTTTTGGTTATATTGACATATATTTAATAATATTAAAAAGGGAAACATTTATTAAGAAAATAATTTATAAATTTTATCCATGGATGTATTGTTAATTTATATTAATGTCACATATAATTGAAAAAAGAAACTATTTAAATTAAAAAAATTTCAAAACAATAGAGTGTTAAGTGAATCTCTCATAGTAATTATAATTTTTAAGAGCTATATATATTTCTCTTAACTATTAATTATAAAACTTTGACAGATAATTCATGGATGTAGTATTAATTTATATGCAAGCCACATATTGTTTTATGAAAATAATCATGTCCTGAAAAAAAAATGTTTAAAATAAAATAAGATTCATAAGAATATAATGGGAAGCGAAACTTTTTTATAGCAACTATTATTTTAAGAGTTATATATTTTTATCGTAAATATCAATTATTAAATTTTGAAAGATAATTCAATCTATGTCCCTAACTTTTACTAAGTCGTGTAAAAAATATTTTATATGGTTAATTTTTAATTTATATCCCTGATTAATTTAATTATAATTATTCAAAATTATATAAAATTATTTCAAAAAAAATATATTTGATAAACATATAAATTTAGTCATTTATAAATAATTTTAAATAATCTATTAGAAATTAGAAAAAATACTTTAAATCAGTTAAATAATACACGTCGAAAGAACAAAATTAGTATTTCAATATATATATATATAATATATATATTCTAGAATACATATACTATTCTTAATTGCCATCGGAATTCCTCAAAAGACAATTGTCTCTTTAAAGTCCCAGTTTTCTTTTCTAGGCAGTCAATAAACCAATCTTCTCAACCATTTCACTACTTGCTCTGTGCTGACAGTATCATCTCTAATCTTTCTATATACACCGTGGACCTGGAACTGGAGAGAGTTTTATAGCACCAGAGGTCCAGAGGATCTTGAAACCAAAATTCAAATCAGCTCTCAGTTGCATACTGCTGGTTTCCAGTCAAGAAACGATTGATGAAGTTGAGAATGCACCTGCCGGACCCAAAACTCTTGAATCCTCCCTTCCATGTCAGGGGAGATAATTCAAGAAAGAATGGCATGGGTTCCAGAGAAAAACTACCAGAACTAGATAATAATCTTATTGATTGGAATGACTTGAGCAAGAAGTTTCCTGGACATGTTCTGCAGTTTTCAACAATCAATGCACTATATAATTCTATATGATATGGCTTTCATCAGAAACGACCTCCGGTCCAAATGAATCTTGGCCTTGGACACTGCTCAAAACCAAGCCACTATCGAGTCAAAACCTGTGGAATCCAGACACGTCTACAGCTTCTGAAACAACTACATGACCTTGGGCTCAGAGTACTAGCTAGCTGTTACTCCAGACTTGACCTTTCTCGCTAAGAATACCCCAGTAGAAGCTATGCCAGATCAGATAAGGGGGCCTGAAGGATCCTGGTTTACATTATACTGTCTCTAAAATCTTCCAATTTGATCCAGGCAATGTAATACTAGTGTGGAGGGGGTTTACATGGACAGAATTTCATAATTCTGAAAGATTTTGTTGAGTTGGGGAGTGCAGTCGGGGCTCAAAGCATAGCTAATTAAAGTCACTAATCTTTGGCAGACTTCCTACAAGGAGTTTTCACAACTTCTAAAGGAAACTAATTAAGGCGTAATGGCTTTACCTAGTCTCTAGAGTGATTGTGAGGTTAGGAAGTATGCCTGGTTACAACGTTACAGTATCACCAGCTAAAGCGTTTTATGTAGCTGATCAGATTTATGCATGTTCCTCTGCCGCAAGCCAGCCAACAGAACCACCTCGAGATGGGTGGAAGAGGCATTGCTCAGGCTGAAAGAGAGCAAGGCCTTACACCTATGGAACAAGAAAAATAGAGAGTTAATTACCGGGTACGGAAGCTTCATGCTTAGATTAATCTCAGATCATTATTTCGTCTGCCAACACATACACCATTCTGGACGAAAATTTCTCTCACAATAAACGAGATAAGTTTCTCTATTTGAGAGTATTCGCCTGAAGCAACGCGACCAACCAGAATGTATAGGAGCCTCTTGTTAAGATAACAAGCAGCAAACTATGTTGCTTGACTAATCTCTTCAATGATAAAGGGAAGTTGAACTCCTTGATTTTTTGGTAAAAATGTTTAAAAAAATATTATCATTTGACTGCAAAAATAGATGCATGAAACAAAACATTTTTTATAATTTAGTACATACATGCATATGAAATAGCAATTTGAACAAGCAATAAAAACATTCAATGGAAAAACCAAAACCTGAGCTTAACAAAATTCAATCATCTCAGCCTGAAATCTCCTATATATATTTGTTTGCTCTGGACAGTTTTGGCGACCAAACTCTCATTTTCTGAACCTATTAATTAGCTAAGCTCAACATAAAAAAAATTGTTCACAACATTGTATACAACGATAACATAGATGTGTACCACAACTCACAATTCTCAGGCATCGCACGCTCAAAATGTACTTAAATCTCCATAGAAGCAATCCCATAAGCAAAATCCTACCAATTCCCTATATGACTTTTCTTCGAACCAAGCAAGAGTTGGATGATTTAATTAATTAACGAAGAATTATCCATAAACAGGTTCAACAAACATTCATTTTCTTTGTAAATGCTTTGCTCGCAATGCAACAAGGATTGAATACCCTAACTTATCCAAGAATACAACTTTCAATATAATTAATAAGTATCGTTTTGTCTTGAAATAAAACAGACCAAAAGACAAAATGTATATGGTTGAAGAGGTATAGACGGGAAATAAATTTGTATTTTCTAGTGTTATTTTTAGATACCAAATAGGAGTGAAGTGGTGGCGATAGATAGTTAAAGTGAAGAAGTTCAATGGCAGACAAAGATTTGGGATTGAGAATAAAAAAGGCGTGATGCAAAGTTGAGAGCTCGAGGGGTACGCATAGGTGGAGCCGTGGAGCACATTTTAGATTAATATGTGTTACAGTCAATTGCGTAGTTATACATGATATTATTATATTCATGTAAATATATATTTATTATTAAAAAAAATTTAATTTATTTTTACTATTCATATAATATTAGATTAATAAATCTAGAGTAAAAATAAATTTCATGAGACAAAAATATTTTATAAAAAAAAATAATAAAGTTGTTATAATTATGAGATTCTTATTACAACAAAGCATTGTTTATAAAATATTCCTAGTCGATGCTCTTTTAAATACTGAACATTCATTAGAGTCGTAAAAACTGATACATATTATGTTCTTTCCTTTATATATATAAAAAAAAAAACGGTTCTTCTTATAAGCTGAGATATAAGGAATATTTAGAACTAATATGTATGTGCTTTTTGTAAGACATGTGCACTGAACTGATATGTATGAGAATTTCATATGAATAAATCACCTATGTCTATAAAAAGGCTTACGTGACCGTTGTGTAAGCGATCTTTAAACTTGAGATTACCAAGTCATCTTATATAGAGAATGTTATACTTTGATCTTGTTACATGCTATCTTAATCGATATAATAAAAAGGCAAGCATTAGCTATAGCATTAACTATATAAAAGTACTTGAGTTGTCAAGAGATAATTCATCATCCTAAATGAATTAGGAAAGACGTTTCATCTGTTCATAAATAATATTGATTGAGAAATCATTTGTCAATGTGAAATGAAATTTGAAAAGAGTTTCAAATCTTATTCAAATGATTAATGACTATTATGTAGATAACAAACATGATGTAACATGACAGATATATTCTATGCTTTAATGTTTTATCGGAACATTATTGATGAAAGGATATTAATTACACTGAGAAACCAGTCACTGAAAGGTTAAGTCAAATCACTAATAATTTTTCTAATATTTGGGGAATCATAACACGTTATTAGAAGATGCACGTGATCTTTAAATATAAATTAATCAATTGTTTAATAGATAATAAATTAAATGGTTTAATTTATTTAATTATATTTAATTAGAATTAGAATTTATATTTTGACCAACATATTAGAAATCTAATGAGTCATACACATTAAGAACCATTAGTCGGAAATTAAACTAAGATAATTTAATTAAGTATGACTTGATTAAAATATATTTTAGAAATTAAAGAATAGAATATAATTAATACATGAATTATATTTTCTAAACCTAAAAAAATTACATAAGGACTTGATTGAGTTGATTTCTAAAATTATCCTGAATTAATATATGGATATTATTCAGCGAGAAAAATTAATATTTTATCAATTTATAGGATTTTTTATTTTTTCTTATAAATAGTAAGGTACGCCTCTTATTTTTTAGAGTTGTTGTCTGTTAGACAAAAAACACTACGTAAACACAAAATTAGAGTTAGCACTCTAGGCATAGCAATCCTTCTCTTCTAAATAGGGATTTAGGAGATTTCTCATAAGTGATTTGTGTGAATTACCGTTAAAGGCCAGATAATTGACAGCTTGTAGTTTGCGACAACCCAGCCTTTAAATAATTATTCAAAACCGAAAAATATCAAAATTTTAAGTAATAAATCCCTAAACAACTCTAGATTTACTTAACAAAAAATTAAATAATTTTATTTTATATTTTTCACTACATACATGATATTCAAGATTACCCAATGAGCACCAACCACCTACCATGAGCGAAGCCATGAATAAATCTTTGGATTTTAAGGACAAGTTCTTTTGCTAACGAGTTCCCTTCCCTCACTCTAAGATCTAGTCTCTGGCCAGTTTTATATGGATGTATGGATAGAGTAATCATTGGTCTCTTCCAACTGTTCTTCAGCTATGAACTAAATCAGGTTATAGAACAGACAATCAACTTCAAGGGCTGAAAAGAGTCCATAAGACTTATAAGCAAGGCCTAAAATTAATAATTTGGACACTTGTCTGGGCCTAGCAACAAAGACAAAATTGGTAATGGAAAAAATGCCTAAGCTGATCAGGTAGCAATTCTTCGCGAGGGCAATGACTAAACTGCTGGCCTTGACAGGTGACATGTTCTCATCGATAATTTGTTGCTCAGGTTCTGCCCTTGCAAACAGCTGAATACATCAACAAAGACACTTCCCACGTTGTCAGTTTTGATAGAGAAAAATTATACTTTCATATTTAGATTGCAAGAATTGACACAATTGCATGTCATTAATTACCATGAAGTTACAAATACTAATCCAATTCTTCTCAATTAAAAGTTACAAATACTAAATCCAATCCAAAATTGTAAGAGATGCAATTCCAGTGGGAGAATCACTTGGGAATTTTTCTATGTTGACTTTTCTATGAATCTCATTTTCTTGTTTTTTTTTTTGCTTACGAAAATCTTCAATGCCACTTCGCGTGGGTTTCTTGATGTCTGCCACAATCCATTCAATCCATTCGTGTATACGAAAAAAAAGGAGGCAAAAGCTAGTGGGAAGAAAACGAAATATTATTGAATTGAATTGATACAAAAACTTCACTAATACTTTGGCATGCACCACCACTATTTTCTACTATTCTTCGTTCTTCAAAATGTCACACCGTTGACCTTAAAATAGAAAATGATTTGTCGTCAATTCATATGATGCCATGTTTGATTTGGAAAACGAGGGGTAAATTACCAACACCTCCATGAGGTTTAGTCCAATTATCACTTACATCCTCTCTCTTTTCTAAATCAAACACTTGCATTTCTTGATAAAGTCATGGAAAGACTTCATAGGAAAATGTTGAATTTCCCTAGCTAATGAATTTGCAGTATGAGTCGTATCTATAAAACAAGTCTCTCATATAAAAAGAGACACTCTAATACTTAATTCAGTATTAGAGTTTTTCTCAAGTGACAAACAAGTAATAATTCTAGAAGATAAAAATTGGGTTTTTTGTGTGTAGATAAGAAATATGTGTTCTCTGTATAATAAAAAAATATAAAGATAAGTGTTCATACCCCCCTCTCTCTATCTAGAAAAATATTAGAGAAAAGATACTATTTATGAATGATATGAATAGTGATGAACAATATCATGCATGACTAATATCATGTAAATGGCACCATTCATAAATAGTAAAACGAGATGAGATAAGGTAGTTTGTTCAAACCAAGTTAAAGAAATAGAGAAAAATAGAGGAGAGAAAAGGGAAAGAGCTGCCTTGTAACTCAAATGAGTTGAAATTATAATTTTCATTTATAATATATATATCAATACCATATTTTCTCTCTCTTATTGAAGAGAGATGGGGAAGAGAGAGAGAGGGTGGGGGTGGGAGATAAAATTTAGTCTAACTAAGTTTGAGGATTCAGGATTTATTTTGAATGAGCTCTATATAGTAAACAATATTCATGAATAATAAATAAAGATTATACTGAGCTAAGAAACGAGAGAGGGGAAAGAGAAAAAAAAAGAGATGATGAAACTTAATTTAAACAAATGTAAATAGTATAATCGAGCTTGAAATTCATTTTGAATAAGCTTTTTATAATAAATATTATTTATAAATAATAAACAAGATTACGGTTAAAAGAAGAGAGAAAAAAAATTAAGCTTAGTTGGGCTTTGGCCCAACCAACCTTCTTCTTTAATTTTTTTTATTTTTTTTATTATCAATAGCCATCTCGTTATTTGACAGGTTATTCACTTAGAATAAAATGACCGAATCACCCACACATGTCAAGTTACTAATTCCTCCCTACGGTTTAGCCTACTCAATATTTACATCTTTTCGTTTTTCGTAGATCAAACACTTTACATTCGAAAAAAGACAAAATGTGACAAGTATATATATACACACCCACACACTCATGTCAACATACAATATTGCTTATTTATTTAACTAAATGTCAGAAAAGTGCATTCCTTTGATAGAGATATTATACAATCCTCTAAATGGTGTGGGGAATCACTATTCCTCCACATACAAAGCACTGTGGATTACAACAATAATCCACAGTGCTTTCCTCCTTCTTTTTTCTTTTCTAACTTTTCCTTTTTTTTTTTTCCGTTTCTTTTTCTTCTTCTTTTTTTAAATTTACTTTTTTTTTCAACTTTCCTATTTTTTTTTATTTTTTAACAGTGCTTTCCTCCTTTTTTGTTTTTTTTTTTCTAACTTTTCCTCTCTTTTTTCCGTTTCTTTTCTTCTTCTTTTTTTCAACTTTCCTATTTTTTCTTTTTTCATTTTTTATTGATTTTTTTTCAAAATTATTTTTGTTGATTTTAACTTTTAAATATTGACTTGGTTAAAATGTTTGCTTTCTAATTTTTTTCTTTAAAATACTGTGGAATGTTGCGATGTTTTTTCACATATTTTTTCTATTTTATTTTTTCAAAATTATATTTTGTCAATTTTTTTTTAATATTGAGCTGATTGAGAGTTTAGTTTTTTATTTTTTTTTCTTTAAAACATTGTTGATTTCTACAATGTTTCTCTGCATGGTTTTTTTTTTTCTCTGAAATTATTTATTTTATTTTATTTTTTAATATGGAGCTGGTTAAAAATTACAGTTATAAATATGTGAGGAAAACACTATAAATTTCCTCAAAAATTACTATTGATTGCTACAGTTTTTTTTTCTCACATGGTTTTTTCCTGTTTTTGTTATGTTTTTTCCTAAAATTATCTTTGTTAATTTTATTTTTTAAATATTAAGCTGGTTAAGAATTTCAATTACAAGTTTTTCCTCACAAAACACTATGGATTAATACAATTTTTTCTCATATAGTTTTTTTTCCAGTTTTTTTTTGTGTTTTCTTTTTTTGTAGTATTTTTTTCCAAAATTATCTTCATCCATTTTATTTTTTTCTAATATTGAGTTGGTAAGAATTTAACTTTGTAATAAAGCTTAATCATGTGGGGAAAAACATTGTAGCTTTGCTCATAAAACATTATGGATTGCTACAGTGTCTCTCCGCATGGTTTTTTTTGTTATAATTTTTTTTCAAATTATCCTTTTCAATTTTATTTTTTTTAATATTGAGTTGTTTGTGAATTACAATTATAAGTCATTACAAATAAGGCTAAATCATGTGGGGAAGCACTGTAGCTTTCATCACAAAACACTGTGAATTGCTATAGTGTTTCCAACATGATATTTTTTCTCTTTTTTTGGTGTTTTTTTTTTTTTTCTAAAATTGTCTCTGTCGATTTTTTTTTTAATATTGAGCTGATTAAGAATTTAGCTTTATATTTTTTTTTCTTTAAAACACTATGAATTGTTGTAGTGTTTTCCCATGCGATTTTTTTTATTATTTTTTTCAAAATTATCTTTGTCGATTTTTTTTTTAATATTGAGTTGGTTAAAAATTATAATTACAATAAAGCTAAATCATATGAGGAAAGCGTTGTAGTTTTTCTCACAAAACACTGTGGATTGCTACAATATTTCTCTAAATGGTTTTTTTATTTTATTTTATTGAGAAAAGCGCTATAGTTTTCCTTACAGAACATTGTCAATTGCTGCAATATTTTTTCTCATTGGTTTTTTTTCCTTCCAAAATTATTTTTATTGGTTTTTTTTTTAATATTAAGTTGATAGAGAATTTAGCTTTGTATTTTTTTTTTCTTTTTATTAAACTAAAAAGTTAAATCATGTAGTGAAAGCACTGTATCTTTCCTCACAAAACACTATAGATATCTACAAATCATTTTGTTCAGTCTCTGAGTTTTTGATCACCAACACAAATTTTTTTCCCGTCATGAATTATTTGCTCTATCATATCTTTAATTTCTATTACTTATCTAGCATTGGTTCACAGCTATAACACTATCAAGTGTATTTGTTTTATAAGCCCGCGGTAGCGCGCGGACATGTCATCTCGTCATTATGAAAAGAAAACGAGAAAAGAATATAGTGAAGTCTAGGGTTATTTTTTAAAATATCACATAATCTTTTTTACTTCAAATGTTGACATGTTAACATTTGAGTTGTGGGCAAATAGCAACCTAATAGAAGAATTAGTTAAGGTACATCCATTACAAAGACTGTCTGGTTTTGATTAAAAAAAAAAAAAAAACAAGGATTAATGTTGATCATGCCAAACTTCAGGGAAGTTTTAATGATTTACCTTAAAAAATTGAAGGATGCAAAGCACAAAAGCTCCTTGCTGTAAGAAAGTCACATATATCTAACTTTAATGACCCAACATGAAAAAGAGAGGAGCAATTCGCGTGTAAAGAAAGGAAAGTATTTCCAGATTTCTTTATTTCAACTTTCAAATCTGTATGTATTGTACAAAAGCTCCTACACCAGTGGATTTTGGAGGAATTTGTTTATATCCTAACTCCTAGGATACTATGAAATTCGACTTTGTTAGCCAGCCATAATAGTTTAAAAATCAAATCAAGCGCACACGTTGTCTACTGTTGTTGGACCATCCTTTTTCACTAGCTTTTGTGGCGTGTGAAGCATCTTCATTGCCTCCTGGTCTTAAAGCTCCTTTCTCCAACACCCCCCCCCCCCCTCTAAGAAATAAAATTTTGAAGGCAAAAAAGGGTATCCATAAGTCAAAAGACGCCACAACTTCGATGGTTCATAAGATCTGAAGAGACAAATCGAGTTGATGATAATGCTTATATAATCAATACATTTTGGATCCCATCAATGAGGTACAAATTATGAAGATTCCAATCCAATTCTAGTTTTCATAAAGAATCGAGACTTGTTTGTACCAGGTTAAGCTCTAGCAGTCAAACATAAATAATATAATATCTTCACCAAATTGAGCGCAACTCTTGCCTCGTTTAATTGAGATTAAAAGCTAGTTTTGATAGTTATTTTTTAAAAGTATTTTTATTTATAAATATAATAAAATAATATTTTTATATCTCAGCACATTAATATGATATAAAAACAAAAAAAATTATTTTGAAAAAAAAATAAATTAATTTTTTTAAAAATACTTTTAAAACATAGAAACAAACAAGCTATAAGAGAAAATCCATAAGTACAACCAATCTTAACCAAAAACAGCATTTTATATGATGTCATTGCTTTATTGTTTGTGACACATAAGAGATAAGACTCATTAGGAATTGAACTTCATATTTTTTTTTTTTATTTGCTTTCTATTATGTTATTTTGGTCTTATATTCAAGTTTGATATTTTAACCCAGGGTGACTTCAGTTTTTTTTAATTAAATTTTTTTTTAAATTTTATTCTTCAACATTAGGTTGATTGAGAATTGAGCTTTAATATATATTTTTTTATTCTATAATTTTATCACAATCTCATGACCCAAGTCACATAGTTTATATGTTAATTTGTGTTAATCCGGGTCGATCCACTATATCGTTGTCTCAATAATTTAAAAGAAAGATGTCACCTTGAGGATTTTTAAAAATATATATATATATATATATATATATATATATATATATATATATATATATATATATATATATATATATATATATCATATTTAATTCTTTTAGTCAAATTATGTTTTTTAAGTTGTTCATATTATTTCTTGACTTGCCAAGTTGACCATTAAAGCATTGATTATGACACTATAACTAGCATTGAAAGTATCTTAACGAGAGAAATGTAATGACATAAAAAAGGATCATTGTTTGGTTGCTTGTTTTTTACAATAAATATGATTCATTCTGATTATCATTAGTAACTTTTTTTGATGTCATCAAATTCATCTTTTTGAGATTTTTTATTATTATACTAATTATTTTGGCATGTCTCTAGAATTATTTTTTTTCTCTCGTCTTTTCTCAACATAATTCATGCAATCTATTTCATAGATTTTAAAAAAAATATAATGTTTTTGAATAATTATAAATTTAAATATCATGTTTTTCCAACGTATAAATTGTTCTATTTCACCTATTTTTTTAAAACTATGTTATGTTGTAAACTTTTTTTTAAAAATCCATGCTAATACGAAAAAATACCGAGGGAGGCCCTGCAAAGCACAAATTCAGCTATTGCTCCTCGAGTTTCTCTTGTTCGGTCCCTTGTGAAATGAGTACAGTATCGCGTGGGAGGAGATCCAGCAGGTAGAAAATATTAAGAAAGAACTCCACCTTCGAAAATGCTCCTTGGCTCTTCGGATAGGAGTGTATTTTCTTCAGTTACTCCAACATTATATGAGAAATCTATACTCCAATTTAATAATAATAATAATAATAAAAAACAAGAAAAGGGCCACCATCTCTGTCTATAAGTCAATTTTTAGCGGATGTAATAATAGTATTGTACATCAAATTTGGTAGTTTTTGAAATTCATGTATTGGCAATGGGTCCTAGTAAGGTAAGGGTCATCGGCTAGTCATTCCCTTCACAGCTAACCAATGACTAAGAGCGTGTTTGACAGTGTGGTAGCGGTTGCTTTTCAAATAGTTTTTCGTGCCAAAAAGCATGTCAATGATGTTTTTTATTTTTTTAAAATTATTTTTGATATCAGCACATCAAAACGATCCAAAAAGTACAAACCGAACTTAATTTTAGCAAAAAAAAAAAAAAGTTTGAAATTTACCAAAACACAGGTGGCAACGTAGAGACAAACGGCCTTTAAATCTTAGGCTAAGAGAAGAAGAGTCAAATTGTCGGGGAGGAAGCATTAAATTAATATTACCAATAACTCTAAATCACGTGGGAGAAACCATTGTGCATGTTCATTTGTAGACTATGAAATAGTCTACTGTAGACTTGTGTGCATTAGATTTCTAATTTATGAAGGCTTGGGGTGGGGATATTACATTGTTTTCAAAATAAATAAAATTATCATTTTGCTCTTTAATTGAAAACAATAACAACCTTTAATGCAGTGATGTTATGGTCTTTTTATATGCTCATTGGTAATTAAAATATTTAACGGGGATATGTTTGTTTGTTTTTTAATTTTAATTGTATAATAAAAAAACTATTATACCTCTAAAGTCAACAAAAATTAGACTTGTTGAAAATGGGGTTTATATATATATATATATATATATATATATATATATATATATATATATTTCACAACCTTTTGAATAGTAAAAACACTTCTTTAAACTCAGAAAATAATTGAGTTGTTGACCAATAGTGTTTTAAGGTTTTCACTTCTTAAGCTATAATAAAAATACGTATGTATCCTTAAAAAATACAAAATGTCAATTATGTATTGAGAGGTGTTTAGGTACTTTCATATTATCCATGTTAATAAGGTGTGTTTTTGTAATTTTACATTAATTTTATTTATTTATTTTATTTAAAAAGGTGCTAGCTCGTGTAGTTATGAGTTAGCATGTTGGCAGCATTCACGCTCTTTAGGTAGTGCATGCAACGCCACCGGTTTTTCAAACTTGGTCTTCTATCATGTCCCTAGAAGTGTCAACACATTTCATTCCTCTAGATGTGGAGCGTGATGGCAGTTGATGAGTAGTTTATCGCCGGTTGGTGTTTCTATTTTTCTTCTTTCTGCTTTTCTCCCTCTCCTAAAGTAAGTACATGTCTATCCTCTTTTCTTTTCTTTTTTAATTTCAGTCCTTATGTTTTGGACTGCTTAATTTCATCCTTGGCCCTTCTACAATAGTTTTTTATGGTTTCAATTCAGTCATTAAATTACAATTTATCATATATTATTTTTTACAATTCGATCCTTATTCTTTTGATTTTTTTTTTAACCCTTGGCTCTGTTGTTAGAGTTAGAGTCTTATTGGTTTTTAAATTTTTTCTTAAATCAAAGTTTATGTTTTTTTCTTTTTCAATTTAACTCTCATTCTTTTTGATTTCTTCTTTTTTTTGTTTGTTGAAGTTTTGTTATTCAGTTTAACCCTTCAATTTATTTATTTTAGATTCCCTCAAAGTTTTTTTTTTTTTTCAGTTTTTACCCTCATTCTTTTAATTATATTATATATGTCATCAATTTTTTTTCCAGTTACATTCTTTGATATTTGATTTGTTCGAAATTAGATCTCACCTCAAAGTTCAATCCACAATTTTCCATTCTTTTAAGGGTCAGGAACTTGTTTATGGTAATACATGAAGATTTGATTTTATCAAGTGACCACACACAAAAAAAATCTCATTATTAAATTTATTTTTTTAATACAAAAAAGCTTTTGGGTAGAGCCCGCAGCATAAAGCGGGCCCATAGCTATTTTAACTCCAAAACGGCTCTTATCTTCCATATCTAAATGGATCCCACTATATATTACTTTTATAGATCCTCCAACCCTATGCCCTACAATCTAATCTATCAAAGACCTGGATTTTGACAAGAGACCCTCCTCCTTTGACCGCATAACAGGACGGGCTTTCCTTTTCAAATCATTATATTTTTCAACTTAAATGTGAGATAACGGTCAAAAATAGAGGGAAGGATGTTTCAAGGCCACATGATCCTAAAAAAAACTCAAAGCGTCCTCGAAACTTGCCATGAATGATCGAAGGAGAGTCTGTAGCAGGTAGGAATTTTGAAAAGATTGATTGGGATATGAAATCCAGCAGGAGTCATTCTCCCATTTCCTGGAGAATACTAGCTTCTAACCACCAATCGTTGTTTCATCGATGGACAACGACGACGTGTAATGAATTCTCTTTTGTGCAGACAGGTAGGTTAGAGACAGACCCCATTGCTAGCTATTGCAGATCCTAAGAAGTAACGTTGCCAATAATGGTGGTTTAGAAAATATTTGCGTTTCTTGTTTTTTAAAATATAATTGATTTTTTTTAAAATTAAAATTTATTTTAGTGTTTTTAGATTATTTTGAAATATTCATGTTAAAAATAATAATAATATTATTATTTTAATTTATTTTAGAATAAAATATATTTTAAAAAAAGTAATTTCTATTTACATATTCAAACATCACTATATTCCAATAATATAGTGTTATAGTGGTGGAGTATGACATTGTTTTTATAGATGGAGGAGTGACGTAGGATTTATTTATCCTGAATTTTAAGATTTGATACTCATTATAATTTTTTTTAGGTACTGTATTTATATGTAATTAGTTTTATTTGTGTGAGGATTATAAATATTGTAAAAGAACAAAGATTTCTTAGAAAAAAAAACAGATTCTGAGAGAGGATCTGATCACATATGTAGCAAAATTAATACCACAGTGACAGTTGTGTCCTCCTCCTACACAGTGAACTTGTTTCCTGGATAACAATGGCCTATGCATCCTCGTAGGTATGGGTATTACAATTAAATTAAAGTAATAAAAGCGTGAGAGGTTTAAATTTTTCATTAGATTTAAAAATTAACACTAACATATTAACACTAACGTTTTTTTAATTAAATTTCTTTTCCATATTAATAATCTTAATTGTATAATGTTGATATTATATTAAACTCAAGTTAGGCAAGTAGTTAGAGTCAAGAGGTTATTTTATTTTTTTTTCTTATTTTTTTCACTTTTATCTTCAAAAAAATTTTATCAATTGATTGGGTTATATTTAGACCAACTAAGTCGACTGTAACACATTAGAACAACTCCTACATGATATATTGTTAAACCCAAATTAGATAAGGAGCCTAATTTGTCCATAACTAATATAGAGGTTTCAAGGATAATCTATTAGGCTAACTATAATAACAATACCAAATAATTTTCTGCAATCCAAGTATTTTTTATTTGGTTAATTATTTTATATATAACTTGTAATGTAGCACATACATTTAAATAATTACTTTGTAATGTTGTAAAGTCTATAAAGACTTGCTCATGATTTTAGTCTAAACTTGACATATTTGATTTTTAAATTCAACAATTGTTTTTTGTTAAGGGATGTTTGGGATTGTGGTAGCGGTGACGGTTCATGATATTTTTTGCTTAAAAATGCATCAAAATAAAAAAATAAAAATTATTTTTGATATCAGTACATCAAAATGATCTAAAAATATATATAAAAAATTCATTTTAAGCAAAAACAAAATTTAAAATTTTTTAGGAACGCGGTGCAAACACACCTTTAGTCTGGCGTGCTTTAGTATGATTTTAATGTTACTTAAATTAGAATCCATATAGTACACTATGATTACCTCTTTAATTTCTTAAGAAATTTGTTTCAAAAGAAAAAAAATGTGGAAAGCTCTTATTTGATTTCAAAACAAATTATCAATGCTCAACTAATTAGGTATTATTGGTTGAATCTAAACTTATTCAATATATTTTAATAATACCATTTAATCATTATCAATTTTCTCCAAAAAATTCAAATTCCTCCAAATTTACCTTAATTTTTAACTTAACAATAAAATTAACAAAATATAAAATATACCTATTAAAGAACCTATTATTTATTTCATTAAACACCTAAATCATAAAATCAAACTATATTTCATAAAATAAAAAACAAATATAATTTTTTTAAAATTTCAAACAAACCCTATCATGTATAAATCATGCATTAATACGACAAATTTTAATAGGAAAAAGCTATAAAACAAGTAAACAAAAACAAACTACATAAACTATATAAAAATAACAAAAACTAACATAAAAAACATGGGTTACAACAAAAAAATATATGTAAGTTTGCTTACATGATGTGGCGAATCTTAAAAATAAAAAAGAACCAAAATAGAGATACTAACAAATTGAGTGCTAGGATGAGAGGATTTGTGATGACGAGAGCTTGATTTATGACAAAATAAAAGAGGAATGATATTGTTTTTTGTTGGAAAAAAAAAAAAAAGAAATGGGGGAGGGGGTTGTGTAGAAAGTTATAACTTAAATATTACTAATGGATTGCCCGATGAAAATTAACAACGATATTGACATTATATATTTTTCAATGAAAATAACGATGAAATATCTATTCAAGTTTTTTTATTCTTTGAGTTTCATTTATAATTCTCTCGTTATTCATTGGCAGGGAATGGTTTTTATGATGAATACCAACAAAATAAAAACAGCATATTTCATTGGTAAATGCAACCGTAATTTAATATTATCTGTTTGTATTTTCATTAGAATTTGATAATTTTCTTGTGGTGTCACCATTGTAAAACAATGCCAACGAATAATTCAATTGCTTGAGTTCTTGAAGTATCCTTTTTAAGAGAACGGTTTAAACATGTATAGAAATGTCCAAGATTATTATAAGCAGGGCATAGGATGAAAAGGGCTTCACAGGCATCCTACGTTGAGAAAAAGGGAAGTGGGATATAGACCCACATGATCTGTGAACATGGAACCATATCTCTGTTTAAAAATATAGTTGTTGATGTTTTTTAAAATGTTTTTATTTTAAAAAAAAATTAAATTTAAAAAAAAACATTTTTCAACAACAAAACCAAATACCCCCTTCCTCGAGAAGAAAAGAAATTAAGTCTTCCTAACCTTCTCAAGATAATGTGCATATAATATATATATATTAACAATAGAACACTCAGAGCTTGCCCAGATGTGGCAGCTCCTTTTTGGGCGTGCAACGAGGCCCAAGCCTCCCTATATTTTCCATTTTGATTCGAGCATGTGTATAACTCAGAGGATAATTAAACTCTTTATGTCTTCTCCTCATCACTCGTGTATATATACATGCATATATATCTTGATATATATGCCAAATTGCCAGATATGCCAGGAACTTTCCAAACATGGCTCACATGATTATGTAAAGATAAAGCCAGGCATCTGACAGCACTCTTAATTCAATGCCTCTTATTACTTCCTTTCTTCCAAAAACATCTTCATCTCTGTAATTTTCTTCTTGGCTTTCTTTCTTAACCCCGGGAAACAACCTTGTCAAACCGCCAAACTTGTAGGGAAGAAAAAAGAAGAAGAAAAGTCGTCAAATTAACTTTTCCCATGCATGCGTAAGGAAGCAGTTATTGCAGTGGGCAATTCATCAACTGCGTGCAAAGCTTGACATTTTTTTGCAAGTCATTGACCATAATGCAAGGCCTAGATTGTAGGCATATCTTGAGCTACGATAATTTTATATTATTTATAAGTCAGTAATTTGCTCTTCTAAACAAGCCAGTCAGTATCTATTATCCTTAATTAATCTAATTTGCATCTTTTTTAAGGTTAACGGGCTGAAACGGTGGAGAAGATTATAATGAATAATCAACATGAGCCGTACAGGGAGATTGTCCACAGAGGCATTGAATTTTGTGGGGTAATTTCGAATTTCAAGGTTGTAGCTTATCCACAGATTGCTGTAATCTCTCCGTTCTCTGTTCACCGTCTTCTTGCTATTATTTGGTCTCCCATTTAATTTTAATCACATCAATCTGTGACTACCAACCATTTGTTTCGTACGTAAAGTTTGGTGGTTGAGATTGCCTTGTCCACCTTAATCTCCGTTCAATGCCCAGTGGAAGAAATGGCCCACCCAAAATATTGCATGGTTCAAATCACTGATACTCGTATCTATGGAAGCAATGCTGCATGGTTTGAATAGAAGCACCATCGCCCTCGATGCTTCCCAGCTTTCACGATCTCCAAAGTCCAAACACAAAACACCCGCACACGTATATATGTTCAGATAATCACAGCCCCATTTGTTAACCTATGATAGAAACAAATCACCAAAGTGATTCGCTGTAAGCTAATTCCGAATTTTTGTAGTTTTTGTGACCAAAATAAAGTGAAGAGAACAAGGAATGCAAGTCCCAGAAGTCCTGGGAAAGCCAAAGAGTACGTGGATCTTTTAAATTTTTAGAGGGGCCTTACGTGGAAATGATTAAAATTGTGAACCTTTGATAGTAGTAGGTAGTAATGTGAACTAGATTCCTTCTTCACGTAAAAGGATCATTATATGGGCGAGAAACCATGCATGTTGTTTAAAATGCTAGATGCCATATTCCTATATGACTTTAAGAAGATGAAGATAGGGAAAGAAAAGAAGATAAAATGTATACGAAAAAGAAGAGCAAGGGTTACGTTCAATGTTGGCTTCCACGATTTCGGCTGCCATTAGTTACGAGGAGCACACAACACCTTTCTCCAATTATCCACAAATCAATAATAATCAAATTGTTCTCAAATCTTGACTTTTGGATCATACGTTCTCTTTTCCATTTTCCAGCTAATAGCCGATGGATTCTATATAATCTTGACTTTTATTCCAGTTGTTGTTAGTCATCTACATATACATCAGCATAAATGTGACTTCTTTTTCAAGAACTTTATTATTCTTGATCTATACACGCACGAAGGCTTGCAAAATTAACAAGGAAACTAATAAATTCCTAAAAGAATCCCATCTCAGAAAACAATTTATAAGAGATCGAAATTCGAGACATAGAAGTATGTGAAAGCCTTATGATTTAACTCGAATATGCCATGGCAGCATTGAATTTCTAAATCTTCTAAACAGTGCGAAAGTTTGAAAAAACCAAATTAAAGAAAAAATTTCAAAGAAAGCCAAACTTTAAATTTTTTTAGTTTTAAAATAAAAAATCTAATTTGTTAAGGGGGTGGAAAAGAAATTTTCCTTACAGGTGACCGGCCCCTGCCAACCATCCTTGATTCCGCCCTGCTTCTAAACATTGGTTTGCTTCGAATTGGTGAAATTCATAACAGGTTTTGTTGGTGTGATCTTTGCATGGGAAATCTCACCGTGGTAACAAAATCGTTGGCACTGCCGCTGTAGGTGGTTTCGAAACAAAGCAAGCCACCGTGACGGTCCCTCTTTGAATTCCTCAGTACGTAATTCCATTTTTCTAATCTTTTGTTCAATTGACTTCTCGTTCTCCAGACGTCATGCTCTTCTCATGTGATCATGAAAAATACTCCACGCATTTGATTCAAGTACATTAATTTTTTTAAACATATGATTTTTTTTCTTTAAAAAAATTAATGTTGTGTTGTGTAAAAATAAATTAACTATACAATTGACACAAAATATTATCTCTTAAGTCCATATGAACATGGAAATCCCTTTATGAATGAAGCTAATGAAATTAAATTTATAATATCATAAAAATTAATAATAAAACTCAAAATAAGAATTCAAACTAAATGAATCTATTTCTTTCCATGCGAACATGCACATGAGAAGTGAAGAAAAGAGCTTGTCTTCAAATTAAAGAGCTTGTGTATTAAATATCATTACTACATTAATATTTAAAGACTTTATATGTCTCCCTAGGATCCTTTCTTTACTGGATGCTTTAAAGATGTCTAAACGGGTCTGTAAATTTTTCAAAGGTTCCAATTCCATGGTTTTCATATAATTATTCAACTTCTTCACAAGCTATAGTATACTTTACTAGTTATATGACCCACGCGATACTGCAGGTTAATTTTTTTTTGTATAAAAAGTGTTGTTACTCATTTTTGGACCCCCACGTGCTAGAGACGGTGTATACCTTTTTTGAATAGAGTGTAGGAGTTTAGCTCATGTTCGCCAGAAGATTGACAAAAGCACATAAGAAATATTTTTTTCCCAAAAAAAACTGGTGTTAGCTATTTTCTGCTTTTTTTTAGCCTTCCCCTTTACTACCAAAATCATCAGGTTTTCTTAGGTTGATCAGGAGTCTTCAGAATGCTAAATTCATTCCTTCATTATCTTGTTTTTAAGGTTGAATAAATCCTTCAGAATTTGCACTAAAAAATGGTTCTGTTGTTGTCACAATTTTTTGTTCCAACTTAGACTCTGAATCTGACTCAGTTTCGTACGATATCTGACCATCCTAGGTATATTCTGTCACTCATTACATGTTGAAAAATTGACGTACACCTTTATTAGGTCCTAGGTATCATTGTTCTTAGGGCAGATTCTCAGTCAGATTTGGATGCTCAGCATTGTCAGATCAAACACCTTTTTGACCAACTAGATTACTGCCAGTTTCTATTCTGTAAAAAGATTTTATCTCACTTCGACTCCTTCATCAAAGTTGTAGTCCTAGACGCGTAGATGAATTTGAGCTTTTGAATCACTTGATTCCTGTATTAGAGGCTCAAGATGTTCCCGTTTGAATATCTAGCATGAAGGTAGAGAATTCTGCCGCGAGAAGGATATTGACTCGAGTCTGCACTAAAAAAACTCTATTTTTGGCCTAGTTTTTGTGATTTTTGTTCTTATTTCATACTCTCAGTCATATCAGGATTCTCGGCATTCATCAGTTTTTGAGTTAGATCCAGAGATCCCTTTTGACCAACCAAATTACTGCTAGATTCTGTTATATAAAAAGATTTTATCTCACTCCGACTCCTTCATCAAAGTTGTAGTCCTATACGCATAGATGAATTTGGCTTTTGAATCACTTGATTTCGATATCAGAAGCTCAAGATATTTCCATTTGAATATCTAACGTGAGGGCAAAAAATTCTGTCGCGGGAAGGATATAGCCTAAGTTCGCGGGACTGATTTGAAGGATTTTTTTTTAACCAAGGACTGAATCAAAAAGTGTTAAAATGAGGATTTTAATTGAAAAAGGATATTGGAAGCTGGAAAGGGAGATAGATCATAATAAATGATGAGATTTCTACCACACCGAATGAGGAAAATCACGTTTTTGTGTAGCTATAATTCATAGGAGACAGCAACCTTTGACAGCTGCAAAACGCCATGAAAAAAAGAACCTCACCATCATCTAATGGCTGGGATTTATCCCTAACATAGATGGCTGGAATGATGAGTTAATGTTGGAAAGAAATCACTAGAATCAACACGTAATAAATGAGAATATTGTAGTTTCCTCATTGGCATTATTTGACTGCAAATCAGCTGGGATTTGTATCCAAGATTAATGCATTGAATCTTTTCTAATAAAGAGATGTGATTAGGCTATATAAACCCTCTACTGACCTAGCAAAAAGAGGAGGATAAATAAATAAAACGGAGGAAAAAAAAAAGAAAACAGAGAGAGAGGCAAGGTAGAGAAAGCCATAAGAAGGATATTGTCGAAAGCAAGGAAAAACACAGAGGCAAGAGCGACAACTCCACCAGCACAACACGCCTTCTTCGCCATCATCTTTGTCATCTCGAGAAAGCATCAGCAGAAGGAGAGAAAACGAATAGAGACCAAAACCGGCGTGGCCTATCTGTTTTGCTGTCCCGAGAAGCAGCAAGCAGTGGTTGAGCGTAGAAGCTTCAGCACCTGTCATCTTCGTCCGTCTCAGCGCCAGCGTTCAAGAAAAGGAAAGCAGAACAGAGAAGAAGGGAAAGAGAAGAGAAGAAAACAGGGAGAAGAAAGGAGAAAGAGGCAAGCAACACAGGAGAATGCCAAACGAACGCAGGCAACGGAGGACTGAAAAAAATGGCATCGCCAGCAGACCAGGTAAGCTGTCTTTTATTCCCAGCTTTTGCATGCATTCTAAGTTGCATTTGTTACTGTTCAAGTGAAATTTAATTCACTTGAACAGTAACCGGGCAATGTGTATTTTTATTTTTATTTTTATTTTTTGTGTTGTAAAAAATAGAAATCTATGAAAAAGAGAGCACATTTTGATAGCACGTTTTTGAGACCGTTTCAAAAGAAAAGGAGATTTATGATTTTCTGTCATATTTATTTTAAGGTCTGGTTTTTCTTTTGTATTGTAAAAAATAAAAATCTCGCATTTAGAATACCTTGTTTTCGACGCAATGTGACAAATATACATGTATAGAAAAAAAATGGTTTTCTTGTGTGTTGCATACGGCCAATACCCTAACATGCTTTGAATTTTTTTTTTTTTTACATATATACAAAAATATTGGAAGTTTTAAAAATGTGTTTTCGCATGGATTTCATAAAAACAAAAAAAAAAATTATTTTCTTGCATTTCTGGATTTTACAACATGTTTGTAAAACTCCAAAGGGTATTGGCCAATATTCCAAAAAAATATAAAAATCTTAATTTTTTGGGAATTCATCTATTATTCACCGCTAATGTTTGGATAAAGAAATCCTTCAAGGACGAATATCCAAAATATTATTAGGAGTAATAAATCCGTACAGATCCTTGAAAGAAGCCTTGATTATAATCGAGGACATTTCAAAAAAAATTTACTCCACGATTTACGAGCTGTGATAGTATAAAATACTAAAAAATATAGGGGTTTTTTTTAGCGCCCTAGATTTCTATATTTTTTATCCCTCCTTGCGATTTACGAGTCGCAAACTCTTGAAATACTAAGGGAAAAATGAGCTTTCTAAGCACATGGAATCTCCTTGGATTTCTATCTTAATAAATTTTATTTGAATCAAACCTAGGAAAACTGATGGGATTAGAAAACACCAACATCATAGCAATTATAGAGCAAACCAAACACCAAGCACCTTACCTTAGATAGGGCGTACTAGGGTGCTAATATCTTCCCTTTACGCAACTAGTCCCTTGCCTTAGAATCTCTGAAAGACCAGTTAGGGTTCCTAGTGACCAAAATACTAGGTGGCGACTCCAAATAACCAATCAAGCAAAACAAAAAACGAACAAAAAAATCGTCATCAGACGCCGCGCAGGTGACGTGCGACAAAAAGTACTAAAAAAAAGTTAAGATATAAAAGTGTTAGGTCTTTCTGCAAAGCTATATCCAAGAATCTTGGGTTTGGCTATAACACCTAATCAAAAAAATAATATTTATAATATTAATAATAACGTTAAACTTGCATGACCCAATAGGTCTAGCTTCAATACCAGACCCAATAACCTTGGATGCATATCTGGTTTCAAGATCATGTCATAAAAGTGTGATAATTAAATAAATTAATTAAAAAGAAAAAAAACCAATAGAAAGAAAAAAACTAATGACGAAAAAGAAAAAGAAAATCTAAATTAATTGGGTTAACCCGTCAAACCTTGGATTCGTGTCGTGAAAGTTTGATAACTAAATAGAAAAAAAAAATTGACGAGTTACCTATAATTAACTTGGCTAACCCGTCTGATGTGAACCTCGTGAACACGTGGTCACGCAACCCATAATCAAGATTAAGATCTGATCCCGGAAAGCCGAAATAGGTCTGATAGGAGTGTGACACAATGGAAACCTGCCCCAAGGCACCAACACTATTGGAATGAGTAGAATGACGCCACGAAGCCAGTTAATCTTCGATAAGTCAGATTCAGTTCGTTCAAGAACTGAAGAATGCAAGAATCACTCTCACACGTTAAAACTGAAAAATTCAGAATAATAATCATCAAAGCTGCCGAAATTTTGGCCTACATGAGTTTAAATAGTTCTTGAAAAGTTAACCCTAATGGACCCCTTATGTGGACTTATATGAGGTCCACTCAAAACTGGCCCAAAACCCTAAAATGAAAAGCCCATAACTTAATCCAAACAAGCCTTGGATCCTAGTTTAAAACAAAGTATTAATTAAGCCCAAACAAGCCTTGGGTTGTAGCTAACAAAATAAAATAAAGCCCCTAATATTCAATCCATGTTCTGCCATAAGAAGAAGAGAATGAACTAAAATAATATAGAACTGATTGAAAGCTTATTTATAGCCTTACATGTAACCCCTTAATCCTAGAAACATAAGGAAAAGGTAGCCACCATGTTGTTTCCAAGTTGTATTAGGATTCTTTTGTTTCCTTTGTTGTCCTCATCTCATGGCCCAAGTAAGGTTGTATTGGACCCCTCTTGTACATGGATAAGATATACTAGGATCTCCTCTTGATACTCCAATGGACCTTCCAATTCTGACTTGGTGGAAACCTTCAAAACCAATGCATTCAATGCGTTTTTCAATGTCTTTGTCTTGGACCGAGTCATCGGTCCATTTGAAACATGTAATGGGTTCTTAGTGGTGTTTCTAGGCTGGTCCACATCATCCCCTCTCTCCTCGAAAGGATTCGACCTCGAATCAAAATCTATGTCAAACAACGTAAGATCCGCAACATTAAAGGTAACACTAACACTATACTCACCTGGAAGGTCAATTTTGTATGCGTTGTCATTGATTCTCTCTAAAACCTGAAATGGACCATCACCACGAGGCTGTAATTTTGATTTCCTTTAGGTAGGAAATCGTTCCTTACGCATATGCACCCAAACCCAATCACCGGGTTGGAAAACAATCAGTTTACGTCCCTTATTTGCTTTAGAAGCGTAAAGTCTGTTCTTTTTCTCTATTTGTAGTCGAACTCCCTCATGGAGTTCTCTCACCATCTTTGTCTTCTGTTCAAAACATAAAGGAATTAAGTCCATAGGAGTTAGTGGATTAAAACCATAAACAATTTCAAAAGGAGAAAAAGTAGTAGTCGAATGCACAGTTCTATTATAAGCAAACTCAACAAAAGGCAAACATTCTTCCTAACTTTTCAAATTCTTTTGAATTACAACACGTAAAAGTTGGGATAATGTTCTATTCATTACCTCAGTTTGTCCATCTGTTTGAGGATGGCATGTTGTCAAAAATAAGAGTTTAGTTCCCAACTTTCCCTATAAGGTCTTCCAAAAGTAACTAAGGAACTTAACATCACGATCTGACACTATACTCTTAGGAATGCCATGCAAACGTACAATCTCCCTAAAGAACAAGTCTGCGATATGAGATGCATCATCTGTTTTATGGCATGCAATGAAATGCGCCATTTTAGAAAACCTATCAACCACAACAAAAATAAAGTCCCTACCTTTCTTTGACCTAGGTAGACCTAAAACAAAGTCCATAGAGATATCTACCCAAGGTTCAGCGGGCACAGGTAATGGTGTATATAGTCCATGCGGTTGTACTCTAGATTTTGCCTTTCTACAAGCAATGCACTGTTCACAAATTCGTTACACATCTCTTTTCATCTTTGGCCAATAGAAATGCTCATGCAATACATCCAAGGTTTTTGCAACCCCATAGTGACCCATTAAACCTCCCCCATGTGCTTCACAAATAAGCAATTCACGCAAAGAACTAGCAGGAACACACAATCTATTCTCTTTAAACAAATAACCATCCATCAAATAAAACTTACCAAAAGTCGAATGTCCACATGCAATATAAATCTCAGCAAAGTCAGAATCATTATCATACAATTCCTTCACATATTCAAAACCTAATAATCTAGTATTCATGGTGTGTAAAAGAACATACCTGCGCGAGAGTGCATCAGCTACGATGTTCTCTTTCCCTTGCTTATACTTGATTATGTAAGGAAAAGTTTCAATGAATTCAACCCATTTTGCATGCCTCCTATTCAACTTACCTTGTCCTTTCAGATGTTTCAAGGACTCATGATCCGAATGGATTACAAACTCTTTTGGCCACAAGTAATGCTGCCATGTCTCAAGTGCTCTTATACCAAATAATAGAGTTCTTTGTCGTAAGTGGGATAGTTCAAGGTCGCTCCACTTAACTTCTCACTGAAATACGCAATAGATCTCCGATCCTGCATCAAAACAACACCTATTCCTATTCCAGACGCATCACATTCTATTTCAAATGCTTTCGTAAAGTCGGTAAAGCCAAAACAGGTGCAGAACATAATTTGTCTTTCAAAAAAACAAAAGCCAACTCTTGTTCCTCCCCCCATCTAAACCCAACTGACTTTTTAACAACTTCATTCAAGGGTGCAGCTATTGTGCTGAAATCTTTCACAAAACGCCTGTAAAAACTAGTTAACCCATGAAAACTCCTTACATCACTTACTGATTTGGGTATAGGCCAATCCCGGATAGCCTTAACTTTCTCATCATCCATCTCGATACCCTGTGCAGTTACAACATAGCCAAGAAACATAATTTTCTCCATGCAAAAGGCACACTTTTTAAGATTAGCATACAATTTCTCACTACGCAACACACTAAGTACATTACGCAAATGATCAAGATGCTCAGTTAAGTTCTTGCTATATATCAAAATGTCATCAAAATACACAACCACAAACTTACCTATGAATGCACGCAACACATGATTCATTAAACGCATAAACATACTAGGAGGATTTGTAAGTCCAAACAGCATTACTAACCATTCATACAAAACATGCTTAGTCTTAAATGTTGTTTTCCACTCATCACCTTCTTTCATCCTAATTTGATGGTACCCACTTTTCAAGTCAATTTTAGAGAAAATACAGGATCCATGTAACTCATCTAACATGTCATCAAGCCTAGGAATGGGATGTCTATACTTTACCATTATGTTGTTGATGGCTCGGCAATCAACACACATCCTCCATGTTCCATCCTTCTTTGGCACAAGTAGCACGGGTACAGCACACAGGCTCATACTCTCACGAATGTAGCCCTTTTCCATCAGCTCATCAACTTGCCTTTAAAGCTCCTTCGTCTCCTCGGGATTGCTTCTATAAGCTGGTCGGTTAGGAATTGAAGCTCCGGGTATGAAATCAATCTGATGCTCTATCCCCCTCAATGGTGGTAATCCGCTAGGAGTATCGTCGAGGAACACATCATCAAACTCCTATAACAAAGAAATAGCAACGCTAGGCACAATATGATCAAGATCATTAGTATTAAAGTAAGCCTCTTTGTACACAAGTAAAATCATTGGCTTGTTTGTGAAAAATGCAGATCTGACCTCACTATCTCTAGCATAAAAATTGGGTTGTTTCTTTAGTTTTTCCACACAATCCTCATCACACTTACTGACTTTCTTCACTCCTCTTGTCTTACCTCCACTCTTGACCAGATTTGGGTGTTTTTGAGTTGTGGTTGAATGGTTTGATTTGTTTGGAATGTTGGCCGAATATTTGCTTGTGTTTGGATAGGTGGCCGAATGGGTTGTGGTGGTTTGGGTTCTAGCCGAATCTGTTGGTCTTCTCTCCCCTTGTTCCTCACCTTGATTTTCTCTCCCCATCGCCTCATGCTCACTTTTTAGCTTTATTTGATCATCATACACCTGTTTGGGTGTAAGAGGTACAAGAGTGATGGTTTTACCATCTTTTACAATGGTATACCTATTTTTAACCCCATCATGAATTGCCTTCCTATCATATTGCCATGGTCTTCCCAACAAGATGTGACTTGCTTGCATTGGTACCACGTCGCACAGAACTTCATCAACATATTTCCCAATCGAAAATGGAACCACAACCTGTTTAGTCACTTTCACTTCACCACTATCATTCAGCCATTGCAATCTATATGGTTTAGCATGCTTAGCAGTACACAAATTTAGTTTACTAACAAGGGTGGCACTACAAACATTAACACAACTTCCACTATCTATAATTAAACCACACACATTGCTTTGTACATAACAACGCGTATGGAAGATGTTCTCCCTTTGTTCATTAGTATCATCTTCCTTGACCTGAACCTGAAGTGTTCGCCTTATAACCAAGGACTCCTCAACCAGTAACGCTAACTCATCCCCATCGCTATCCTCCAATGGTGGCATGCCTTCACAATCAGAACTATCACTTTCAGATTCCATATCACTATTATCTCTAATCATCATGATTCTCTTGTTTGGACACTCTAAAGCATAATGTCCATGTCCCTGACACCTGAAACATTTAACATCACGAGTACGTTTAGGTTGAGTTTCAGATTTACCTTTGGCATCAGTAGGGACATCAACTTTAGCCATTAGTGGTTCAGATCTATAAGGACCAAAGGATCTTGGTCGGACAGTACCCTCTCTCTTTAGATTCGGCTTCCAAGATGATGACGAACCCGAATTAAACGCTGGCCGAGCATGCCCCTTCCTAAGTTGTCTCTCCACCTTCGTCGCCATGTGAACTATGTCCTCGAGCTCCACATAGTGTTGTAACTCAACCACATTAGCAATGTCTCGATTCAACCCATTAATAAATCTAGCCATGGTGGCGTCTCTATCCTCAACAACATTAGCCCGAATCATTGTTATCTCCATCTCTTTGTGATATTCATCTACGGTCTTATAACCTTGATTCAGACCTTGGAGCTTCAGATATAAGTCTCTGTAATAGAGGTTTGGCACAAATCATCTCCTCATTAAGACTTTCATCTCCCCCAAGTCTGAACGGGTCGCTCCTCATTCCTTCTCCTACTGATCACAATCTGATCCCACCAAATCAATGCATACTCCGTATACTCAATTATCACCAATTTCACCTTTTTCTGTTCAGAATAGCTATGGCAATCAAAAATCCAATCTACCTTTTTCTCCCACTCCAAACAAGCCTCGGGATCGTTTTTACCTTGAAAGGTAGGAATTTTCAGTTTAATGGTGTCCAAGTCCCCATCCATATCTTCATAAGTGCTCATGCCATGGAAATTCACATTCCTCCTAGCCCTGTTCGGTCCAGACCTGATTACTTGGCCAGTTGATGCAAAATCATAGTCATCTTCACCCCCATCTGCGTTTTCATCAACAAACTCTTCAAAATCAGATTTGATATTCCATGCCGCCATACGAACCGTATTTCCCTATCGATCAGCCCCACTATTATGTTGCTTTATCGAATTCACCTCATCTTTCAGATCCTTGTACGTCCTAGACAACAGCTCAAGTTGCTGGCCTATGGATCGCAATTGGAAAGCTACGTCAACGTTTTGTGTCGTTGATTCGTTGTTTTCAGACATTCTTTGAATCTGCAAAATTTGGTCAGTAGCACAAATATATCCTCACACCTCTCGTGTATCACACAAAACAAAAATCAAGGCTTTTCACTCTATTAAGCTCTCTACGTCTTTTACCTCACAACTTGCTTTCTTTTGGTTCTTTAGGAACTGAAATCAACAAATCAAAGTCAGTAGCTTTTGTGGCGCACTCTAATTATAATTTTCAGACTCAAGAATAAAAAAAAATATACTAAAAACAAAGCAAAACAAAACTACGATTACGATTTTGCGAATAGCAATGCAAATTCGTGCGAATTGTGGACGAAACGAAGACACGAAATAAAACAAAAGCGAATATTGGCGAAAACAATTACTTAACTCCTAGATAACCCAAATATAAGAGAAATTAAAAGATTCAGACAAATCTAAACAGTATAGATCATGTTCTCAAACTTGAAGCAAATTATGCAATTTTTACGTAACAGAATTGAAACCCAGACCAAACGATCTCCAAATGACCTCAAATTCAATATTTAGTAATAGAATACTATGAAAACACCAAATATCAATTTATAGATCGTTCTCTTATGTCTAGTTACCCAAACCCCTTGTATGATCAATTTGCGGCAGAATTGAACCTCCAATTAAAACCTCCAGAAACTGATATCAAAATAATCTCAAATTTAATACGTGGTGCGATCGCATACCTAGTACTCATAATATGAAGTTTCAATAGATTCCAAGGTGTTTTACTTAGGGTTCACTAAGAGTAGTGTTTCTATGGCAGAATTGAAACTCGAATTCAAACCTCAAGCAAATAATATCAGAATAAGCCCAAATTTGATTTAAGATGCGATCCCACCCCCAATAGACTGAATATGAAGTTTAAATTGATTCTGAGGTGGTTTGCTTATGGTTCACCAAGATTTGTGTTTCTGCGGCAAAAATTGAATGATCCTTCAAATTTCAACTAATAACTCTTTTCTCTATTTCTTTCTGTTTTTGTTTCTTTTTAATAAACTGATATGATTAGAGACTGTATCCAAATGAAATATAATTTTTTTTTTTTGCTTAGATGACGCAAACTCGAAGAACAAGAAGATGGACACAAACACCAAAAAACTTAAGGGAATACTAAAGAAAAAAAAACGAAAATAACAGAATGATATGACCTTATTTCGGAGCCTAGCTCTGATACCAACTGATGCGAACCTCGTGAACACGTGGTCACGCAACCCACAATCAAGATTGAGATCTGATCCCGGAAAGCCGAAATAGGTCTGATAGGAGTGTGACACAATGGAAACCTGCCCTAAGGCACCAACACTATTGGAATGAGTAGAATGACGCCACGAAGCCAGTTAATCTTTGATAATTCAGATTCAGTTCATTCAAGAACTGAAGAATGTAAGAATCACTTTCACACGTTAAAACTGAAAAATTCAGAATAATAATCATCAAAGCTGCCGAAATTTTGGCCTACATGAGTTTAAATAGTTCTTGAAAAGTTAACCCTAATGGACCCTTTATGTGGACTTATATGAGGTCCACTCAAAATTGGCCCAAAACCTTAAAATGAAAAGCTCATAACTTAATCCAAACAAGCCTTGGGCTGTAGCTAACAAAATAAAATAAAGCTCCTAATATTAAATCCATGTTCTGCCATGAGAAGAAGAGAATGAACTAAAATAATACAGAACTGATTGAAGGCTTATTTATAGCCTTACATGTAGCCCCTTAATCCTAGAAACAAAAGGAAAAGGTAGCCACCATGTTGTTTCCAAGTTGTATTAGGATTCTTTTGTTTCCTTTGTTGTCCTCATCTCATGGCCCAAATAAGGTTGTATTGGACCCCTCTTGCACATGGATAAGATGTACTAGGATCTCCTCTTGATACTCCAATGGACCTTCCAATTTTGACTTGGTGGAAACCTTCAAAACCAATGCATTCAATGCGTCTTTCAATGTCTTTGTCTTGGGCCGAGTCATTGGTCCATTTGAAACATGTAATGGGTCCTTAGTGGTGTTTCTGAGCTGGTTTGCATCACCGTCAAACCAGGTTACCTGTCAAACCCAAGATCCGTGTCATGAAATTTTGATAACTAAATAGAAAAAAATTAAATAGAAAAAAATTGAACATTAACAACCTAAACTGAACGAAAAAAAAAATAATTAAAAAAAAACAAAAAAAAAAAACAAAAGACATAAGCTTGTTACTAAAGAGGAAAAAGAAAAAAAAAACACATGAATCAACTGAGTTAACTCGTCAAACCTGTGATTCGCGTCATGAAAGTTTGATAACTAAATAGAAAAGACAATCGACGGGTTAAACCAAAAAAAAATTAACAAACTAAACTAAATGAAAAAAATTGATTAAAAAGGAAAAAAACAAAAAAAAAATTCAGGTTAACTTGTCAAATCAGGTTAACTCGTCGAACCCGAGATTCGTGTCATGAAAGTATGATAACTAAATAATTTTTTTTTTCACATTAACAAACTAAATTAAACAAAATAAAATTCATTAAAAGAAAAAAAACAAAAAAAAAGCAAAAAAAAAAAAACCCAAAAAGGCATAAAAAACAAAAAAAAAAACAAAAAAAATTAAAAACTAAAAAAAAAATTGTTGGGTGTTTCACTATGCACATTGTGCACAGTGAAACACTAATATGTAAAAGGCGTGGGGAAGTTACAGTACTTTCCTCACGTCTTTTAGAGTATTACTTAATGGGTTCGAACTCTGACTAGAATCAAAGGTGAAGGGCCCTTTTCGCAGTATTGTAAATTTTGGCTCTGGTTTTTGTTTTTTTAAAAGAAAAACATTGTATTAATTCTAGTATGAATACTAATAAGCTTTTGATCTATAAATGTTATTAGTGTGCTGGAATTAATTTGATTGTTGTCGTGGTGGTGCATGGTCTTTAAATTTTCTCTTGCTAACAAACAATAGAAAGTTGGACTTTCTACTTATTAAAATAAAGGACACTAATTCAATCTTGAAAGTTAAAGTAATTACATCTATCAATTTCTTCATCTGCAATTAATATCATCAATCTTGATAGAGAAAATTAATTTTAACATTCTATAATTTTATTAAAATTTTACTTGTAAATCAAGTTTTGAAAATTTATAGTTTTGTATTATTGATCAATAATTTTTTTTTAAATCTATGAAATGAACAAAATACCCTCATATATAATAAATTGAAAATCCTAGCTAACTACAAATCAAACCTCTCTCACTTTGACTGGCAACTTCTCTTTCATCTTAACATTTCTCTCTTTTTCAAAAAACCTAAACCAAGCCTATAAATTATTGTTTCTAATCATTTTTTTTTCTCATTCTTATCATCAAATGAAAATGGTTAAACAACAAGACTTTTTTCTTCTGATAGCTTCACGACTTGCAATCTTGTAATCGTAGCTACAATCATGTCAATCTAAGTACCAATGCTCCTAGCAAAATAAAATCTAGTTAATATGTTATGTTCAACCACTAAGCAAGTATTGAACTCAAGAAAAAAGTAACAATTGAAGTAGAATTCTCCACATGAGAATATAACAATAAAGGAGCAGTTAGTTAATTAGTAAAGAACAAGCCACATGCAGAGTTAGTTGGTTAGCTGTTATTTAATAACTATTATAGTTTGTTAGGTAGTTAAAGGTTGCATGTTGTATAAATACTAATGTAGGAAACGTGAGAAGTAAGAAATCAAATAATCACTATTTGACAGTTAATTTTGTTATACCTCTCAATATTCTTCTTTTCCCACTCTTAATCTCCTTCTTAAACCACTATTATTAAGAAGTAAACTTAACAATTTGGTATCAGAGCATCGATCCATAGCTACAATGGTGGGGAATAACAAAATTAAGAAGTTGGAGAAATACCATAGAAAGGTAGATAAGCAAATACAACACTTACATGAGAAATTATATGCGATGGCAGAAGATCGAGTACGATAATTCAACTCAAAATTGGATTTTATCATAGCTTCATTGAAAGTATCATCAGGGGAAATGAAGGCTGAAAAAAAAAAGAATTAATACAGATATTGATAAAATCTTTTTCATGACAAAAATAATTAAAGAAAAGAAGGCATAGAAGGTCAGGAAATCCAAAATAGTGGATACAATGTAACCTTGCTTAAAGTAGAATTGTCGAGTTTTAATGCAGAGAATCTAAGGGACCGACTCAGGAAATATAGGAAATTCTTTAAACTAAATTTCATTCCAGTTCAGCAATGGGCATAGATAGCTTTTTTTATATTTAGAAGGCAAGACAGAAGTGTGGTACAAAGGATTGTTGTTTGGAGGGGAGGGTTTGGTTGGTTGGGAAGAATTTAGTAAATAATTTGTATGGGATTTGGCAACGAAAAGGATGTGGTCGAGGAATTCAATAGACTAGTGCAAGACAAAATTATGGAGGAATACGTGGAGAGATTTGAAGAACTAAAGTCCCTCATAAATGCTTTCGATCCATCATTACCTGAATTTTATTACATTTCAACTTTCCTAAATGGATTAAAGAGTGACATAAGACCTATGCTCAAGATTATGAAACCTATTATATTGATTCAAGCTCTCGATGGTGTTGCTTGCATTGGTGACTAGGAGGAATAATAGTGGTTGAAGGTGGAGTACTAATGTTCCAAGTCGAAAGAGAGAGAGAGAGAGAGAAAGAGAGGGATGGCATTGTTACTGCTACTGGTAAAACTGGTCACATAAACATTATTGCGACTACTAGTAAGGTTAGTCATAGAAACACTATAGGAATTGAGGTTTGTAACCGCTGCTAACGGGGATGGAGGTGAATTTGTTGGTATTGATGGTTGTTGAGGGGTCTGGTGTAGCTAGAACAAAAAAGGTCGTTGGCTAATATGAGAGAGAGAGAGAGAGAGAGGTTGGGTTTATGGCTGACGGAAAGGTGGGTTTTTTTTTTAGCCAAAAATCTTCCTGGTAAAAGGGAAATGAGTGTAAAAGGGGTTTTGTTTTTCTTTCATTTCTCCCCTCCTGATATTTGTCACGAGGATGGTATTTATAGGGGTAAGGAGAATGTTGGACCACCTTACTCATGCCCAAATACATGCCAAGAAAGGCTGGCTTGGCAATGTTATTTGGGGTCACTTTGCAACGGGTTCAGAGTTGCCAAAGCACATAGTTTTCTGCTCTTTTTTAGGTACAATGGAAGGCCACAAGAGGGGTGTGTTTTGTATCATGGTATGGGGGACATAGAGGAGAAATAGAGGGATAAAAAACAAATGGTAAAAAGAGAGGAAAAAAAACTTATCTCTTCCATCTATAAAACTAGTGTAGAGAAAAAAGATGGTGCATAATAATAAAAACAATGTCATTTCCTCATCCTCCTTCTCCTTCTTCTTCTTTTATTCACTTAATTAGCAAAACAACGTCTTTTTAACAAAATAAGTCATTTCATTTAAATAAAACAGTGTTGTTTTGGCGTTTACAAAACAAACTAGGTTTAGAAACTCTTCTCTCAAAATCAATTCTCAATTTTTGATTTATTTAATCAGGTCAATAATTAAGATTTTGATTTTAAGAATCAATTTAATTTCACCCTTGCCAAGTTTTTAAAAAATCCCTTGATTTAGCGCCTTTTTCATCTTAGTCATTGATTTTGAATTTACGCAAATTGATCCTCAATTGAGCATTCAACTTTTTTTTTTTTAATTTGACCCTTTATTTCACCGATTTCAAATCCTGAAGTCTTGCGCCTTTTACAAGTTAGTCCTTAGTTGTGAATTTCTTCAATCAAATCTATAATTGCTCATCAAACTTTAATATTTATGCAATTAAACCATGATTTGATCTAATTAACTCTTAAAATTTGCAATTTGGCTCTCGGACTTTAATTTTTTCTAATTAAAGCTTAAATTGGCTTCAAGAAATAATTTTCCTTACAATTAAACTTTTATAAATTCAATTAAACCTTAAAAAATCAAATTGAATCCTTAAATATATAATTTTGAATTTTCTTCCTCAAAAATTAAATTATCTTTGTCAATAGGGTTAAATTTTCTAATTTTATATATTTTGACCTTTTTCAATCAGTCTTTGACAATTTCCTAAGAGTTTGAGCATGTTCTTTTCAATATATATACATACATGTGTGTGTATATGTGTGTGAGAGAGAGAGAGAGTGAGGGGGTAAAGGGGGGGTAACAATTAACTCCATATCCAATTAAAAAAAAATAATGCATAAAATGTAAACATATATATAAGCACAATAAAAACAATCATATTATTGGTTAAATCTTAATAATCAATTCAAATTATAATTATCAAAAATTGAATAAGTGGACTGGTTGTGCAAAGAAAAGACATGTCTCTTGAAATATACATGGATTTACCAATACTTTATACTAAATTTTATTAATTTAATTACATAGAATGCAATAATTTAGTAGTGATTTTAATATGATTTATATTATATTCTATGACGTATTAAAAGGCAATCAAATTCAATTTAGAAGGCTGGTATTCTAGACTCTAACCAAGAAAAACATCACATTCAAGAAAAGAAACTACTAGTCTCGTACTATTCTGTTTGATTGCTATATATGTGGGTCATTGTATACCTTCTTTTTGAGTTGCAAAATTGATCGGATTATTATTCTCATCAATTGATCACCCACCACGTGAGGTGCTTCAGGACCACAGTCAGCTGCGCCCCTCCAAGAAATCGCAGCAACTGGACTCCTGTTAGCTCATAGGTTTTACTCATGTGGACCAAGATCGATCAATGGTCCTGCAAAGTGCACCATGGTGATAATGTTTATCTCTCTCTCTCTCTCTCTCTCTCTCTCTCTCTCTCTCATATATATATATATCAAAAAGACACATATGCACATGGATGGTGATCAGGCGAGGCTTCAATTCTCAACTTCTCTTGATCAAGAGGCCAAGCTTTTCAATTATGTAAAGATGGAAAAAAAAAAAACAAAAACAAAAACTTTGGGATCTTGGAGCTGGTATGATTGTCTCCTGACTTTAATTAATTGATTACTAAAAACACAGAATTAATCAAGGTGGCTAAGGACTAGCTAACCATGCCATGAAGGGTTATACATGGTGAGACCCTACACGACCATTCATTAAAGCGAAAGGTTCAAGTGAGTGGAGGCATCGAGTACCTCCTCAGTGCATCAGCTCTAAACTCATGGAAAGGTATTTTCCGTCTGAGTTGATGAACTGGCCCCCATGCACCCAGTCCTCTTGTTATCCACGACATTTATTTAAGATTCCACTGTTTTAGAAATGCGTTTTTATCCAAAAAGCATGGCCTCCCTGGAGGCATCGTGCAAAAGATCCACTAACTATTTCATGATTACATAATTAACTCCCATGAAGAGGTTTATTTCATTTAATTAATGCCAAGTGCCCGAGATTTGTACGTTGATCATGACTTGACTGCATTAATTTGTTATCAGAATATTGAGGTCATAATTAATATGTGCTTTGACCTAGCTAGTAATTATACTCAAACCTTGAAATATTAAAAACAGGAGTCTACTAGCAAATCTTGAACCAAAGAATTAAATGATTAAAACTTGAGGGATTTAGCTCTGTTGCCCTTACACTGAATCAAATTGCCCACCAGGCACCATTTACCAGGCTTAAGAACACTTATGGGTGCGGTGCAGTTTGATGTGAAAAGGCACATAGATCGTGAATGGTGACAATATATAGAATCACTAGTCAATATAAAATGAGTGGATTTTCTAATAATGAAGAAAACAAAGCCAAACAATGCGTGCAACACCAAGAGACATGCCAATTCCAACATTTTGTTCTCCATTGTTTGTTTTTCTTTTCCCTAAATATATTTACTAGAAAAATGAAAATAATACTAGTATTAAAAATTATAAAAAACCAATTGGGTTAATTAATCTTTCATGGTAAACAAATACACAATGTATGCATTGTTTATTGAAACAATATAATAACCATTTTATCATTCTAAAAACACAAATGAACTAATTATCGGAGGTAATATGATTTTTTTTGCAAAGATTTATTAGTTATTATTATATTGACAGGAGTCAAATCAATCTTCTAATATTTTTTAAGCATAGTAAAATGATCAAATGACCTTTGAAAAGAAAAAATAATAATAAAACAAACTATATTTTTGTATTTTTACTTTTCAAAGCATAAACAAATAATTATGTTACCCTTAAAAAACAAAGTTTCTCTAACTTGCATCAAGAGGCTTTCTCATATTATCATCTTAGTTTTTTAGCTATACTCAAGTTTACTAGAGGATAATTTGATAATTTTTTAAATATAAAAATTATTTAAAAAAAATTAATATGTTCATTATGATGCACTAGTACGATGGTTGTGGCCATGCCATTTGGGCAACATGTGAGGAGGTGTTTAATGGCCAAATAGTAGCTTTCAGGGTGGTGTTTGAATCATCTCAGCAACCTCTCCATCCTTAAGCAATGAGAGTGGCTTATTGACCTTTAGTTTGGTGCAAATGATTTTTTTTTTTCCTTCATTTCTTTTTCCTCCTTGATTTTCACGCTTGACCCTCAAAAATTTCAAAGCAATCCTTTGATTTTTTTTTCATTAGATTTGATCCATGTTCTTTTGAATATTATTTGTTTTATTTGAAATAATTTATAAAAAAATTTAATTTCATCCTCCTTCAATTTTTTTCATTTGTTGAATTTGATTTATGTTCTTTTGATTACTATTTGTTTTATTTGAAATAATTTATAAAATTGGGTGTTTTTTTAAAAAAAATTTCCTCTAATTTTTTTTCATCTATTAGATTTGGTTCCAATTATTTTGATTGATATTTATTTTATTTGAGATCATTTTTAAAAATAAATTTTTTACAATTTCATCCTCCTTTGGTCCTTTTCTTATCATATATGATCATTGTTGTTTTATTTGATTTACTTTTCGGGTCATTACTTTGACGACACATACAACCTCTTTTAATGTCATAATGCAACATTTTGCAATAATGTTAGAATCATATCAATAAGTTTTTTTTTGTGGTGGAGCAATGTTCATAATGCAGCTACATTGAGTCTCTAACAAGTTTTTTTTTAAGTATGATATTAATAGTTTATTTTTTATAGTTAATTATTGTTAAAAAAATTTTGTTTTCTCATGTTTTTATTATTTATTTAAAAACATTAATATTGCCCAAAAATTTGTTTAATATTACATAAAAAACCAATATAGTCAATTAACTACGGAGTAAGTGAAAGATGGAGATTAAGGAGGGGGCCCATGTGAGGGGCATGGGCGGAACATATTCCTAAAATTGATCCTCGTGGAAAAGACCCGAAGGGGGCGTCAAAATCCATTCACTAATCATTACTTCTCCCACTAAGCCACAAAGCTTTTTTTTTTTAAAAAAAAAAAAAAACCTAATGTTTTATAGTATGACAAAATAAGCGGCTTTCTTTCATTGGTTGCCACCACCTCACCATGTGCACTTTATTAGTCAATTTTTTCCCCTCTAATATGGAATAATTAGAGAAAGATGTATAGGGTAATTATGGGAAAAAAGAAACTGAAGTGGAAGGCTGCGTTTGGCTGGGAAGCGGGCCTAGATTGGAACCCTCAACCAAGCCGACAGATCCCCGTTTGAACGGGGCAACGTGTGGATTTTGCAAGGAATATGAGTAACACATTTCCCATTTTACATGTACTCCTTAAGCACAGGAACATGGTGGCTTGCTGGCTCCTCCACCACCACCACCACCACATTGGTTTCCGCTGCTGACACAACTTGAGTTTGTTTAGGACTAATGCTTATCGTTTCCATAATCTCTTGGCCAAAGAATCTGTCTTTGCCTCTTAGGATAGTCAAAGTTGTCTAATAAGTAGAGTATTTGTTAAGTCTTAATTATACGAAATTGCCCCCTGCTCGATTATATCGTCATTGGAATAAATAAATAAATAATTGTTTTCTCATTAAGTAAAGGAAGAAGTTCCTTAATTTATGGGTCCATCAATAAAGCGTAAAACTTCAAAAAGATATTCAGAAAAAAAATAAAAAAAAACTATGATAAGAAAAACAATATTTCTTTTAGGCGAGAAAAGGTTCTGTAAATTATTTTTTCTGACAAAAACAAAAAGCTGAATTATTAAGAAATACAACAGTGGTTAAGGATAGATCCAGCCGGCTATGATGGGCCACCCTGAGCCGTTGAATAAAAAGGCATGTCGCCTATGATGAGCCGGCGGCAAGTAGGGTTAGAGTGGTTCATTGCGCGCGTGTTTTTCTTTTAAGGCGTGCCCAAACTATTTTTGCGGGTCATCGTGGATCGGCTTGAGCCACCTCTAGTTACAAGGAATCATAATCGTGCGGTTGCGGCTGCGCCAATTTCATATTACTTTGGTGTGAGTAATTGCATGTTGTCTTGGTAGTCTTTCACGTAAAAACTAACATTTATCTCTCCCTTTCAGATTATCATAGTTACAAAATCTGTCCGGTATAGTGACTTGACCCAAGATTCAGTCAATCTGAATACATTTCAGTTTTGATTTTGATTTATTAGATATTGTAATTGTGGATGTTTTTTAAAGTATATTTTATTTAAAAATGTATTAAAATAATTTTTTTTATTTTTAAAAATTATTTTTAATATCAGTACATTAAAATGATTCGAAAACATTAAAAAAAATATTAATTAAAAACAAAGAAAAAATTAAAAAAAAAATTAATTTTTTTTAAATATATTTTTAAAATGTAAAAATAAATAGGGTCTAACTTAAAAAAAATTGCTTCACAAACAACTCATAATTGATAGCAATCTCTCATTCCATAGCTTACTAATCAAGAAAAGAGGATTATATAAAACAATCACTCTAAAGGTGGAAGGAATAGAAATCATGTATCTATATAACATGAGTATTGATCTGGGGGACAGGGAAGAAGTTTGATGGAGCTCGATTAATTAACATTTAATAATCCTTTTTCAGTTCAATAAATGAATTTTTAAAAAAGTGGAAAATGGAATTGATTGGGAAATAAAATGCATGGAATTAGTGGATCTGAGCTTAGGTGTTTGTACACTTTGGTTGGTTTTTACTTGAAAATATAAAAATATTATATTTTTTATTTTTAAAATTTATTTTTATATAAATACATCAAAAAAATTAAAAAAAAAACATATAAAAAAATAATTTACAACAAGAAAAAAAAAAACTTCAAAATTTTTGAAAACTTTTATTGCAACACGGGGTTAAGCACCACCTCAGTAAACAATATCTTTTATCCAAATGTTACATATATGTGATATTACGATGCAAAATGTTTTTAAAAAAATATTTTTTATTTAAAAATATATTAAAATATTTTTTTAATTTTAAACATCATTATGTTAAAATTATTGAAATTTAATGTTCTTTTATACTGAAAATATTTCTAAAAAGCATGTTAATTAAAACACAATGTGAAATGGCCTCATTAGGATTCTATTAATTATTTATTAGGATTTATTTTGAAAAAAATATATATAAAGAAGAGATGATATCCCTAATTTATCTTTTCTAGTTATATATTTTTATTTTTAAAAAATAAACTCTAGAAAATAACTAATAAAATAATACTATTCTTTTTAGCATTATAATATTACTTGTTTTTTCAGTGTGCTACAAAACAGGTTCGAAAAATATAAATAACCCTTGAAAAAATGAAAGGCTGGGAAACAGGTTCTTAGGCTAGAAACTATAGCCCTGCAATGTTAATGCTAGTGGTATATAGTAGTAGTAACTTTAATATAAAGTAAAGAAAAAAAAAAAAATGGACTTAATTTTGATTTTGGGGTGCTTATAAAAAGGAAGGTCCATGGAGGTTCAGTCCTTGGCAAGTGATGAGAACGAAGTCCCCATCGCCTAGATCTCTAAATTCTCTTCTCTCACACACAGACACCAAAACGAAGACTGACAAAGAATCGAATTAAGAGTGGAATTGGAATACAACAAGGGATTTTGGGGTTCATTTCCACCTTTTTTTTAAAGAGTTAAAGTGAGGAATTTCAAAGCCATTTTTTATATAAATAAAACTAAACAGTAAACAGCTAGAGCAGTAGCAAGCACGCAGTACTATAGTTCAGGCTTGGAGCAGTGAGCGAGAGCATTTATATTTTGGTTGTTAAGTGAGAATAGGATTGGAGTAGAAAGGGTCTTTTTCTTCATCATCTGCAAAAACCATTGATTATTATGAGTGCATCCTTTTCCTGCTTTTGAGGTCTCGCCGTCTTTGAAGTTCGGCTCTGCTCCTTTTGTCTATTCAGATTGGTGGCGCATTAAAGTGGAGCTTTTACTAAAGAGATCCGTAGCTGGAGATTTTTTTTTTCTTGGGATGCTCAGGCAGCAGGTATTTAAGTCTGGGTCCTGGAACGCAGAGAAATCTTAAAAACTCTCACAACCGTGGCTGTACCTCCCTTCTGCCTGCGTGCTTGTTGGTTGCTTTCCATTCTGAAAACCAGGTAAAGGTGACAAATCAAAGTCAAGCGAAGGGCATAACAGCTAGGGAGGGTTCGAATACATATCAACAAGTCATTTTCGGGTCATTAGAGGAGAGGGATTCTTCTTTCTTTTCTCCCAACTCGAAAGAGACATTTTAAAAACAAGGTTAGTTTTGAAAGTGGAGGTATTCATGGAAAACAATAAGTTCAAAACTCTGTTCTCTTTGTTTATGTGGGGGTGGAGACTGTAAGTGACTTCACTGTTTTCTTAAAAGGTTTGGAAGAGGGAGTTTGGTGATTTTATTTGGATCTGAGAGGTGGGAGAGTCTTGTTGGCTTTCGTTTTCTGGGGTTGCGTTATTTTTCATTATGCAGTATGTATTTTGTCTCATTTTCTGTCTTTTATATGTTTCAGATTTACCGGATTTAGACGTTGCTTTTAGTTAAAAAAGACGAAGACAATGTTGTCTCAGAAGCAAGCAGAAGAAGCAATAGTCTCCAACTATAGCGAGACAGATCAACACGAGGGCAAAGAAGAAGAGAAAGAAGAGAACCACTCCATTTTTAGTGTCAAGAGTGTTCTTTGGCATGGTGGTTCTGCCTGGGATGCCTGGTTCAGCTGTTCTTCTAATCAAGTACTGTATCCCTCTAAATCCATTTTCAAGAAGCTCCACATTTTTTGGTTCCATGATTTCTCGTTGCAAAAAAAGAAGTAATTAACTTTGATGATTTCTGTTACAGGTGGCACAAGTGCTGTTGACACTACCTTACTCTTTCTCTCAGCTTGGTATGCTCTCAGGGATATTGCTTCAGATATTCTATGGACTCTTAGGAAGCTGGACAGCTTACCTTATAAGTGTGCTTTACATTGAGTACAGAAGCAGAAAGGAGAAAGAGAACGTTAACTTCAAGAACCATGTCATTCAGGTTTGTTTTTGCTTCTCAAAACCGCCGCCGCCACCAATACTAATCTTCAATGCCAGAATATCTTGAATTACAGTAACAAGTTAAACCCTCTTTTAATTTTGTATTTAATGTAATTAAGAAAAAGATTGCTTTTCTGGATTTCAGTGGTTTGAAGTGCTTGATGGGTTACTGGGTCCATACTGGAAGGCAGTAGGACTTGCTTTCAACTGTACTTTCTTACTCTTTGGATCTGTAATTCAACTTATTGCTTGTGCAAGGTAAGACCTTCACGATGGTTTTCTATTTTCGTCTTCAATTAGAAATAGAATAAAAAGAGAGTATGATGTCTTTCTTGTTTGATTTTTAACTGTTTCTTGTTTTTTTCTCGACGAGAACAGTAATATTTACTATATCAATGACCACTTGGACAAGAGGACTTGGACTTACATATTTGGAGCTTGTTGCGCCACCACAGTTTTCATACCCTCTTTTCACAACTACCGTCTATGGTCTTTTCTTGGTCTTGGTATGACCACATACACTGCCTGGTATTTGGCCATAGCAGCTTTTGTTCATGGCCAAGGTGAAGGAGTGAAACATTCTGCTCCTACAAAGTTAGTGCTTTACTTCACCGGAGCCACCAACATCCTCTACACCTTTGGTGGTCATGCTGTCACTGTGTAAGCTTTTTTCGATTTCTTCTTAAAAGATTATATTATCCTCCTCTGCTTTCCTTCGTGTCTAGTATCTACACGGCTTCTGTTTGCAGCTTTTGCCGGTAATGTTGGGTTCGAGACCCACAGACAAAATCATGCAATTTTTATTTTTTGTTCCCTTTCCATTTCTCAAGAAGAGAATTTAAATGAACAGTAAAATGGTCCTCTGCTCTTGTTTCACTGTGCTCCTGACCCTTTAATCTCCTCATATTTTGTCTTTACCTAGCCTAGCTTTCGCATAGTTTCCTAATCATGAATGGGCTCAAAAGCTTATCGATTCACTTATTGGAACGTCGCAGGAAACTAGAGAATGAGAATCCAATGCTGTTTACATGAGGCCAATTGAGTCATTTAACAGTATACATGTGTAAATAGCTTGTAGAAGCTTAATTACTGTTGCCAGCTATGGTTGTTATCGGAATTAGGTAGTTTTATATATATATATATATATATATATAATTAGTTTTTAATATCATTATATTAAATGTGGAATTGATCACACTTTAATTTTACAGGGAAATTATGCATGCCATGTGGAAGCCGCAAAAGTTCAAGTGTATTTACTTGCTAGCTACTCTCTACGTGTTCACACTGACAATTCCGTCAGCTTCCGCCGTCTATTGGGCCTTTGGTGACGAGCTCCTCAACCACGCCAATGCCTTTTCTCTCCTCCCCAGGAATGGATTCCGTGATGCCGCCGTTATCCTCATGCTTATCCACCAGGTCTGTTTAATTCTGGCTGCGTTGATCGGACTACTTGATTGCCCCTGAAAGAATCGATATTGTGCTTTTTAATGGAATTTGACTGAGAGTTTGCTCTTGTTGAATGGCGCAGTTCATCACATTTGGGTTTGCGTGTACGCCATTGTACTTTGTGTGGGAGAAGGTAATAGGGATGCACGACACAAGGAGCATTTGCTTGAGGGCACTTGCAAGGCTACCGGTGGTGGTTCCGATATGGTTTTTAGCTATAATCTTCCCTTTCTTTGGACCTATCAACTCAGCCGTTGGTGCTCTTCTGGTTAGCTTCACGGTTTACATCATCCCATCTTTAGCCCACATGCTCACTTACAGAAAAGCCTCTGCTAGACAGGTAAAAATGCTGCTGCTTCTTGTCGTTTTTTAGCTGATAGAAAGTTGCAATTACCTTCATCTTTTAGGGGTGTTTTGGTCATAGTAGAGTGAGTGGACACTCCGCGTTTTGATGGGGAATCCCAAATTCGACGGTGACAGCGTCCCAACTGAGTGGAGACTGGAGAGAGAGAGAGAGAAGGGAGAGAGGGTGCAGGAAATGTACAAGAGAGCATTCAAGGCTTGGATTTGGAAATATTACGAGAAGAATTGAATGGGTGGCATGTCGTTTTCATTTAGTTATATTCTACAGTTGGTGTGTTGTGCTCTGTTCCAAATGAGCTGGCTGACCTGACCTTCCCTCCCTCCCTTCAATTATAGGCCGAAGTTACATATTTTTGTCGGTAAAAAAAGAAAAGGGAAACACTCGTCAACAAATCTAGTTGGCCTAACTTCACCAGTTGCTAATTTGTTTGACATGGGTTTTCTCTTGCAGAATGCTGCAGAAAAGCCGCCGCCCTTTATGCCAAGCTGGACAGCCATGTATGTCATAAACGCCTTCGTGGTGGTGTGGGTGCTGGTGGTTGGTTTTGGGTTCGGTGGATGGGCTAGCATGACAAACTTTGTTAGGCAAGTAGACACATTTGGGCTCTTTGCCAAGTGCTATCAATGCAAGCCACCACCACCTCTAGCAGCGGCAGCAGCACCGCCACACCATCGCTGAGTGAGCCACGAGATTCAGCTTAAGAAAAGAATATTTTCTGTTTTTTCTCTCTCTCTCTTCATATTTTGTATCATACAAAGGGGAAGTAGTAATATCTCTCCTACATGTGATGTTGTGCTGCGTTTTGCTTCTTTTTTTTCCTTTTGGTTTACTTCAATTAGTTGATAAAATTGTGTGATGGATTCTGATGATTCCTTTGCCCCTTAAAGGCATAGGCTAGTTAATTAAATCATATAAATATATGTTAGTTTTCTTCTATTTTTTCCCACATCCACATGGGTTGCCCGTTGGCTCATGTGTTTGTCACGTGCCAGTCTTTCCTCCTAAATATTTTCTTCTTAAATTCACATGTGAAGTCATACACGAACCTTACCGTACATGCTTTTCTTGGTTGATTAATCAAAACCCATAATTGATTTCCCATTAATCAAGCTTACAAGTACGAGGCCTCCCTCTAATAAATATTTTTTTTACGCTTTCACATGCACCCAGCAGCAGCACGGTGTCGTCTTGCTGTTTCTTTAAGTTAAACAAAAAGTGTGTTAATGTCTCCTCCTTTAACAGTGCTGAATGATGGCTACTGCAAGCTCTTTAATTTTTCTTTAATCGTCATCTACGCCACGATTTGCCTAAGCTTTCCTTTAGTTCTTGTTAGTCATTAGTCAAGATCTTACACGTCATAGCTGGGCTTATGGCAATCAGGTTTGGTAAGATCACGTAGCTTAATTTCTCCCTTCGGTTAGACTCTTGGACTTCAACCATTTTATCAATTTAGTTGGTAATGCTAACCTTCTCTTTAGAGTTAAGAAGTCATCTTAGATGCGGATATTTGTAGTAAAAAAAGAAAAAAAATCAAAGGAATTGTATTTGTTGAAACCGAATATTCCAATTCATGATTGATTCTGATAATAGTTCTAATAAATTAAATCCATTGAGTATTTTGAAAAGAAAAGAAAAAAAAAGGAAGATTATATTAGGGACAAACAGTTTATACGAGGTAAAGGGATTGGATTTTTGCAAGGAAATTAGTATTTTAGAATTTTCCCAAGAGAAATGGTTGGTTATCCGATCCATATACAACAATTGATGTTTGATATCAAATGTGTAGTTTTTCAATTTTGATTTTTATAATTATTTCTTTTATGTCTTCTTATTGTTAAAAATAATTTTTAAAAATAAAAAAATATTATTTTAAAACATTAAAAAATAATTACTACAACATTCACAACATCCTCTAAACTAGTTAGGAAGATAAAGACAGCGAAATGAAATCGATCACTTAGTAAGATTAGTCTTGTGATTCCTTCATAATTGGGATTGATGGGCATGTGCTATCACTTCCAACTTGGGAAAAAAAATTGTGCGATATTTGACTCAACAAGGGACCCCGTACAGCATCAAAATTATTGAGCCAAAGATTCAGTTTTGTGACATATACTTTTGTTCATAGCTTGAGATGTGTTCATCATCACTGAATTCATTGGAGACTTGCAAACAAATATATTCCCAATTGTTATTGCAGGAATATAGTTATCATTATTATCATTAGAACAATATACTCCTTTCTTGATTCCATCAAAAAGCTTAGTCTTCCTCAACAAGGAAGCTTCTGTTAATATAATATACAACAGAGATTAATGTTGCCAAGATTCTTACAGTTACCGTTACAAGAAGTTGCATCAATCTAGTTGACGAGGTCCCCACTGTCAGAATCTGCACTTGCAAGAAACTTGCAAGTTGATGACACTCTTTTCTATATTCTAATACACAAGAACACTTGAGAAATAAGCATCGTGGTGAAGAAAGCACTTACAGAACACAAATCATGGCAGATGAACATAAGATCAGGTGCTGCAGCTAGCAGGATAGCTCTTTTGTTCGAAGAGCGGGCACACATGCATGTGGAAATAAGCATCATAACAGGGTATAGATTATAAATTATGGTTTTAAAGAATAGGAACATGTTACTCTAAATGATTTTTTAAATATCTAAAACGACGTTGATCCCAGCAATATAAATGGAATTCAGATTTCAAAGTCTTTTTTTTTCCCTCTGTGCGGTAATTTGTAGCAGATACTTTTAATTCTATTTTTATTTTTCGATTTCGAACATAAACGAAATCTGGGATTATGGTGATCTTATCAAACATTCAGTTCCACGTCGGTTCCTTGCCTTTTTTTAATGCTTTTAGGTTTTTGAGAGATCAAGAAAATTTACCTCCAAATGCCTCTAGAGACCATTAGAAGGAATATTTCAAGACTGTATGAAATTACAGGCCAGCCCAAAACTCTGTCTGGACTCGATAAATCACCAGTCACCAGTTACATCAAACTAGGCTTAGAAAGTTGGAAATAAGAAATCATGTATACATGGGCCAGGCTGGTGCTTGGAGCCTTGAACCTTGATGCAATTGCATTCAAGAGGAAAAGGTATATTTATAGTTTTATACCTAAACCTTTAGTCCTTTTATAACAGAACCTTTAAAAAAAAACTCAGTGAAAATTTTCACTGTGCATATACTCACGGTAGATTTTAACTGTAAAATTACTGTTTTGCTCTTGAATATTTAAATCTTACTGTATGTAATAAAGGGTAATATTGTATCTTTACATGAGACATATTTGTTATTTCAAGATTAAATGAGAGTAAAGAAGTCTTTTAACCTTTTATTTGCACAATATAATGTATGAAATACTCTAAAAAATTTATTTTTCTTAACTATAAAGGCAAGGGTGTGTTCAATTTTTTATTCTTTAGACATAGTGTAATTACTAAGGCGTTATTTGAGTCAAATAATCTATGTCTAAGATTGAGAGGTTTTTTGATCTTTTTATTATATATTTTTTTGGTAATATTGTATGAGGTCATAGGCATTTTAGTATTTGTATAAATTGAATTAAAAAAAAAAAACAAGAAAGTCATTGATATATCAACTTCTTTCGTTGGGCAAACACCACATTTCAGGGCAGCGTTTGATGCTTATCGCTGCCGCCCTTTTAATGGTAGTGAGGTGTGTGCAACCTTCCCATGCACAGTGGAGCTTCGATGAAGTTTTTTTTTCCCCCATCTTCTCTTCTCTCTCTCATTAACCTTGATAAACATGTTATTGTAAAAAATTAGAAGATTGTATTATTTGTTAATTTTATAATATTTGGTCCTCATTCTTTTAATTGTATCAAATTTCGGTTATTTATTTTTTCAATTTTTCATCTATTAGCATTTTGTTTTTATATCAAATTTGTTCTTTTATTTTATGATGTTTCGGGTATGACCCTAAATGTTTTAATTTTCAATTTAAATTCTTGTCTCTTTTATCAAATTTTAATTTATTTTCAATTTCATCCTTGGATCCATGATTTTATTTTTAATTCTTTAATATTTGTTCTCATCCTTTTGATTTTTATTTTTGTTTTAGGTTCGTTTGTGTATTTAATTTTTCTCTTCAATTCAATGTTTGATGATATTTAAGGTTTAACCATTAATATTTAATTTTGATTCTTAGTTCTTTTATCAAATTTTAATTTGTTTTTCAATTTCATTCTTAGATCTATAATCTTGATTTTTTACTTTTTTTTTTAATTTGGTCCTCATTCTCTTGATTTTTAATTATTTTTTGGATTCATTTGTTAATTTGTTTTTTAATTTTGTCCTTTAATTCAAAATTTTAGGTTTTTTTTTTCTTTTTGAATGAGGTCTTTATTCTCTTAATTACTATTTATTTATCCTTGAATTTCTTTTTATTTTATCATTAGACATTTGATTTATTGGGTTTTGATCTCCTTGGTTTTTTCTATTGTTTTTATGCACTACCCAATAGTTAATTCATGACAAATACTGGGTCACGATTCTAGTGGGTTGACGCAAGTGAACCCAAGTTTTTCAAATCCTTTTGTTTTTATAAAAAAGTAAAATGATAAAAAAAAAATTTAAAAAGAGGAAAATAGTCAAGGGGGTTTTACTAGATTTGCCCCAGGTTAACTAGGACATGGGTCAATCCAGGTCTTTTACCCTTACATTGGATCAATTCTCCCTAAATTTATTTTGAAATCCAGCTTGGTTTAAGCCACTAGTCATATGAGTCACAAGTCAACTTGTCAAGTGAAAAGTTTTAAAATAATGGCTTTCCAGATGTGATGTTTTTAATTTAGTCACTAACTAGGATCATGAGTTTGAAAAGTTAACATGAGTTGACATCATTTTCTTTCCTTGAAGTTGTTCATTTTGAAAAAAAAACTTCGTTATTTTCTTTAGTTTTAATTTCAATAAATTTATCTTTATTTTGTGATCTAGGTAAAAGATTTGTCTGGGTGACCCAAGTTTCGATAATCTCTCTCGATTTTATTGGTGCTTTTTTTTTTTCAAGAATTTTTTTTTTATTTTTTTTAATTTCATCATTCTAAATTTTCATTCTAATCTTTATTTTTTCAATTCTTTTTCTATGATGTCAAGTTGCAGATTTTTTTTTGAAATATACTGACAACACTTGAGCATTGTTTTTTACATTGCAAGAAAAATTATCCTAGCTCGTGGCGAAGCACAGACCAACTATCTAGTATTTCTATTTCAGTACCTCACTTCAATTCTACTTATTTAACTTTCTCAATTTCTATTTTTTCTAATATGATACACATATCTGTTATCTTGTTTTATATGAAAACAAAATTGATCTAAATTAATATATATTTATATGTAATAAAAAAATAGAAAAAAAATGTATTCAGCATGTAATTTCTTCTTAAAATTGTATTGTAATTTCTCCTTGTTCTTCTTCTTCTTCTTCTTCTTCTTTTTTTCCTTATAGTATAGCTTTTTTCTCACATCAATCATTGTAATTCTTCCTTTTACAAACACTATTTTGTTATGGTGTATAAGTTGCATCTTAATTCCATGAATTGCATAAAAAAAATTGAGAATTTATGTTAGTTATACTCTCCATCATGATATGCCTTAAGTACACTTATTAGAATGTCAACCTTTTTTCTTAACAAATGCTTTATACTTTTTAAAATTTTAAATCTTTCTTCTCTTTAATTTTAAGTATCAATGTTAGATTGATTGTGCCACTAAACGACCAACATATTATAATGCTTGTATAGTAATTTGATTATAATGTGGGACCTAAGTATACTCAATATTATAAGAGGAGTATACTTGTTTAAGTTTACTATTCAAGTAGAACTCTATATATCTTAATTTATCAACCTAATCATAGACGCCAAACTAATGTTTTAAGAAATAGGTATAACAACATAACAAATTGGATGTTCCAAGCTTGCATCCTTAAATTAATATTAAATTAAATTTCATTATAATTTTACCCGTGCCTCCACATATGATTTGTTTTGGTTTGGCCAATGACTAGCCCTAAGAACAATATTACTTCCTTTAATGTAGTGAAATGTCTAATCTAGCAACAATACGACTATTTACTATTCAACAATAGTATTACTATAATGATATAACAATGTCACAACAATCTCAAACAATAATTATTTAATTTAATTTATAATTATTTGAACCATAACAATCTCAAACACCATTTGATTCTCTCCGATTACAAAAAAAAAACTTATATAATTTAATAAAATTCAATAATTATCACAAATTATTTTAAAATCAACAAATTCTCAACAAAATTAAAAAAAATTGCAAAAAAATTTCATAATTCATATAAACCCTAATTGATTTTAAAAAAAATCTAATTAATCAATTTACACCGATTCTCACAAATTCAACAAGCCGCACAAATCACATAAAATGCAATTCATTTAATTTATACTTTATAAACTCAATTAATGTAATTTACACATAATTGACATAATTTATACCTCATTAATATAAATTCAACTAAACCCTAACATATATAAGAAAATAAAATCCCATCATAATCATCAAATCATAATAAATTCTATAAAATTAAGAGTGAGATGGAGTGTTAACGTAAAATTTTTAAATGAGAGTTATTGGAGCGTGAGTGTTAGTGTTGAGTGGAGAAAAGAGGGCTAGAAGACAAGGACACAAGGAAAAACTTGCAGTGAAGAGAAAGAGAGGTTACTAAGGACAAAGTGAAAGAGAGAAATTAGAGGAGAAAAATAACATTAGCTTTAGATTGGTTGGTTAGAAGTAACCAATTAAAATTAATAAGTTGCACTAATAGTGTAACCAATAAAAAAATGCTAATTTTCAAAAATTTTTACCTAGTTCTTAAAATTATATTTAAGTTTTGATATTATATGGTTAGGCTGTGTTAATTTTAATGATGATAATAATGATGATGATGATAATAATAATAATAATAATAATTTAAAGAAGTTTTATATGATTTTATCTCATTGATGATGATGAAGAATTCCTACTTCTATTATATTAGAGAATCCTGTGTAATGTAATTGGTAATTTGCCCACTTATGATAAGTCATTAGTTAGTTTCCTTTATAACCTTAATATTTCCAAATATAATTCATGCTTTCCTACTTGCTATTTTAGCCCAATTTTCCGTTACGCTTGATATAGTGCTGCTCCCAGTATGCAGCCATTAAAACCTGTCCCTTTGCCCCCCCTCTCATTTAATCACTTTGTCAGTGTTGAAACCCGACCCGACCCGACCCATGGATCTTCTTAATCAGTTGCAGAGACAGTATACCGATTTCACTACCCTTCTCTATCAAGAGGTTAGTTTTGAGTGTTCTCTCTTTTTTTTTTTTTTTACAAGGGAAATCGTTTTCTTGGGTAATATTTCATTTCCTTGAAAATCAATCAACGGGTTGTAGGCTTTAATTTCTAGTGGTTTTAAAGGGTTTTTGACATAGGTTTTTTGTTGGTTTTGAGAAGGGTTTTGTGGACGATCAGTTCACTCAGTTGCAAAAGCTGCAAGATGAGAGCAGCCCTGATTTTGTGGTGGAGGTTGTGTCTCTCTTCTTTGAAGATTGTGAAAAGCTTGTTAACAATATGGCCAAAGCCTTGTGAGTTTGTTTTTCTTGTCTTCATTTTCTTGGTTTTATGTAGAGATACATGCGGTTGTTTAGTTGACTGTAAAGCTCTTTGCTTCGGACAGGCAGAAAGTACAAGTTTGCCTGCAAAATTGACTTATTAGGTTTTTTTTCTTCTCTCTTCAGAGAACAGCAGGGCGTTGACTTCAAACAGGTGGATTCTCATGTCCATCAACTGAAAGGTAGTAGCTCCAGGTATTTACTCACATCCTTATTTCATTATAGGTTATTTGATTGCTCCATTTGTGCTCTAGTCACTTGTGAGGAGACCTATATTTAATGGAATTGTCGTTGTTCTATCAAAATCACTTGCGTGCATGTCTATTACTTTAATTGTTTTGTCTTCTATAGTATTTAATTATAATATTGCTTTTTATGGTTAACAGCATAGGTGCAGCAAGAATTAAAAATGTCTGCATTGCCTTCAAAACTTTTTGTGAAGCCCAAAACCGTGAAGGGTGAGATCTCTTCCACACTTTCATAGCAAATTTGTATCTTTTTCCTTTCAATCAATATTAATTTGTAAGTCTTATCCAGTTCCACTTGAAAGTTTGTCTATCATAAGATTCTTGACTGTTTATGTTTTGATCTATCAAAAGTCACAAAAGGAATTTACGTGTTCAAGTTTTCTTTTGTGTTTATTTTTTCCTGTGACAGCAGAGTTCCTTTGGATTCCAGAGTTGTTAACCTTAGGTAGATGGTAGTGGATATGAAGTTCGAGAATTTGGATACCATACCAGTAAATCAATTAGTTTAATAGGCTTTCATGAGATACTCGCGTTTCAGGAATGGTCTATCTGCTTTCCTTGATTGATCATAGAATTAGGAAGGAGTCCTATAAGCATCTGTTGTTTCATTGAAGTTAAAAAAAATCATTGACTGGTGAAGTATTGGAGTCGGGATTTGCCAATGTGTTCTTTAGGGCAGTCATGTTGATCTTGCTGGGTATTGTTCATCCTGTTTTTTTGGCTCTTACCCAAGTCATATGATAGTTGCAGAGGATTTTGATTGACCCAAGAATGTTGGTGCAGGTGTTTGAGATGTCTGCAACAAGTGAATCATGAACACACTCAATTGAAGACCAATCTTCAATCTTTATTCACGGTGAGTTTTATAATTTATAGTCAAAGTTAGTTTTAGTTTCCTGGGAAGGATCTGATCATCCAAGGGAGAATTCCCACGACATTATTTATCCTGGTATTCCACAGGGGAAAACTTGCTTGTTGCTCAACGTGCTTTGAAAAAGATTACTTATTTTATTGCATGCCCATCTTTGTTGTCCGCCGCAGCAATTTAAAATCTCTAGTTTGATTTAGTTTCTAGTGTCTGATCATGTTCTGTAAAAGAATCACAGGGAATTTTCTTAAAAATTTCCTTGGGTTGATCAAAACTGCTTGAGCAGCTCTCTTGCCTAACATAAGAATGTTTTAACATTTTCAATTTCTATCTTAAGTTAATGTTTTTCAATATTTTTTCTTCTTTTTTGGCTGCTGTAGCTGGAGCGACAGATTGTGGCAAATGGGGGGTCAATTCCTGGGATGCAATAAATAATGTTGATATAATCTCCTTTCGACACAAATAGAAAGGTGAAAGTTAATGTTACAGATACAGCCGTAAGTTCAAGAAACTTGGGAGTTCTTTGAAATTTGTATGATAGAGGGGTATGTTAATTGACTTTTATACATCTGCTGCCACAAAGCATATAACTTTTGCCCCTTCTTAGGTGTGTTTAAGGAAAGTGATAGAAGTTGCTTTTCAAAGTGTGTATTTTTCTTGGAAATGTATGAACTACAAGTAGGAATGCTTCTCGCAATGCAAAAGGCATCCTGCCATCAGTTTAATCACCAGGCTCAACCATGGAAGTACTCATCGTTGCTAGCAGAGAAATGTTGTCCGAATGTTAAATGTTTCTGTTTATCTGGGTGGGAAAACTCAAGCCAAACCCAAGCGAATATTGCTAAAGTGTAAGGAACAGTATAAAGAAATTCAGTACCTAAGCAAAATTAACAAGACATAATCCCATCCTTGATTTTGCTGGTGACAGGAAAGTGAATAGTGAATGGATCAGCAGCTAAGTCCTTGCATGCATTCTCTAAAATGAACACGCTCTTGAACACTTTGAAATGAGATATCATTCATTCAAGGAATTCAGTGTTCAATGTCACGAACACCACACTTGTAGTATTATATTATTACAATTACAAATAAAACTAAATCTCATCACTGTTTTACTATGAAATATTCACAGTGCATTCCACAGTTAAAGTAAAACGACAATAGAAGTATGATAGTAAAAGTAAAACGACTGATAAGCTCTTTGATGATTTAAAAATAAATAAACACGCAAATGGGAGTAGAATCATATTTTTACATATTTATTGTAGTGTAATTACTCTCATACCCTGGGAAAAAAAACACAACCAATGTCTAAGGGATGTTTTTTCATTTTCATCTTTTCTTGGATAATATAATTATCATATAACCCTCGAGGTCAACTTTCTTTTTGCTCAAGGTCAAGGGGAATTTTAGGTTTTTTAATTTTGGTTTTCTTGGAAGTATCCCATAGGGTTATGGGTGTTTTGGTCTTTCTAAAATTCAAAAGAAAAAAAATAACTTGTGCATGCAGCAGAGCATGTGCAAGCAAGTAGGAGTCACCCATACCTTTTGGATGGCGCGTGTAACACCTCCCGTTAGCTGTAGGTAACCTTCTGTGGTGGTATTCAAAGCATCACACCACCCTCTACACTATGGTTAATGCGGGTTGGCTTCCATGAAATAAAGGAGTTTCAGCATTAATTTTTCTCCTCTCCCCTCATTTCTCTCTCCTCCATCTCAAAAGGCCCCTTGCAAAGTGATCCTTAATCATTTAATGTAACGAACTTGATTTATTTGTTTTTTTAATTTCATTCATTGATATTTGAATTTTTATGTTTTTTTTTTCCCTTAAATTTGATTCTCATTTTTTAATACCTATTTATTTTGTTTTTAATCCTTTTTTGATTGGATTTTATTTTTCAATTTAATCCCTAATCATTTGATTTTAATTCTCTGTTTTTTTTTTTGAATTTGATCCTTATTTTTATATTTGCAATTCTTTTTATTTTGAGTTCTCTTCTTGATTAATTGTTTTCTTTTTTGTATAATTTCGTCCTTTATTGTTTAATTTATTGAATTTTCATATCATATTTGATGATTTTTTTTATCATACTCTTAAAACCTGGTCCTGGAGGCGACCCTCGTAATGTCTCAGGTCACGAGCTAGGTTGAATAATTGGGGTTATAGAAGTCAATTGTATTTTTTACTGTGTAGGAAGTAAAAATTACATTAGTTTGATAAAAAAATAATGAAAAAAAAAAAAAAATCAATGGGTGTTAACATGATTTTTCCCTAGCTAATCGCTTGATTTTTTTATTTAGATAAAAAGTAAAAATGGTATTAAAAAAATGATAATGGAGAAAAATTCAATTATGATCCTTTTTTTCTTGGTCTTTCTTTGTTTTGGAATTTTTTTTTTTTCAGTTTCATCCATTTCCATTTGATATTGTTTTGTTTTTAATATTAAATATGGTACTCATTCTCTGTTGCTTTTTTTTTTTAATCATTTTCTTGGTTTTTTTTCTTTTATTTTGCCTCTCAACATTTTATTTATTTTATGTTTTTTTCTCTAGATTTAGTTCTCATGTTTTAATTACTTTTTTAATCCTTTTTTTAATTTGTTTTATCTTTCAATTTTGTCCCTCAGTATTTTATTTCATTTTTTTTTTTTATCCAATTTTGGTTCTCATTATTTTAATTCCTTTTTTTTTTTATCCTTTTTCTTTTTTTTTATTCTATTTTTTTTTATTAAATCCCTCACTATTTTCTTTCATTAGTTTTTATATAAGATTTGATTATTATTGTTTTTATTACTATTTTTAGTTTTTTGTTAGTTAATAATTTTGTTCAAGATTGTTTTTGTCTTTCCATATGGTTATCTTAATCTCATGACTAGAGTTGCTGATTTTAAATATTAGCTCGATTTAACTTTAGGTTTTTTTTTTTTTTTTTTTTTTTTTTTTTTTTAATTTTTTCCTTTGACATTAGACTATTGGGCTTTGAACTTTCTATTTTTTTTTGTTTTCTTTATCTAGAGTTATCTTGGATAGCGAGCTAGTCAAGTTAATCCGGGTTCACTTAAGTTATCACTGTTTGGATATTTTTTTTTATGTTAGAAAAGAATTGACCCATCTCGTAGCATAGCGCGAGCAGAAAAAATTTTTTGTAAGAAAGTAAAAGAGAATAAGATTTCACCTTGTAAAACCAGGTTCATCCTCTTATATTTCACTATTCATATTTGATATACAAATTCCCTTTATTGGTCCCTCAAGTTTTGTATTTCTTTTCGTTTAGTCATCGAGCTTTTTTTCTTTTCAATTGGTTAGTGAGCTTTTTTCTTTTCAATTTTGTCCTCTAAAGTTGTGCCTTATTTGTCTTTTATTGTTTTTTGTTCTTTTTAGGTTGTGTTCTACGTGCTTCTAAGCTATCAAATTAAATTTTTTTGCCATGGTGAAATTGAGTGTTGATGTTGCATGATAAAGTTTTTTAATTATTATGAAAAATCAAATTAAAACAATAAGGATTAAAATTAATATTGACAAAAACTAACAACGTGTTTCCCATGTGTATTGTTCAAGGTGTATAAATCTACACTTTGGTCTCTCAATTTTAAATGTTATGATATTTGGTTCTTTTTTTTGATATTTTGTTTACACCCCAAACTTTACTTTTCTTATGCTACAACCCCTTGATCTTGAAAAAGGAGATAAAAAGTTAGCAGAAGTTTTGAGGAGAGAGAAAGCTTTTAAGTAGTCTATGCTTTTAAGTAGTCGGATTTTAACCAACAATGACTTTGATTTTATTGTTTATGGATTCATCTTTGAGAGGGGAACTCGATGGAGGTAGTTTCCATTTTTGATGATGCTAGAGAAAGTATATCACAACTTAAAAAGTTTTTTTAATTTAATTTGATTTTTTTATTTTTGGATTGATTAAAATATATTTTGTTGTTAGAAACAAGGTTATAGAGGTTCAATGGATTTTTATTCTTATGTTTTTATCTGAAAAAATAGTTGACCTCTATGTTATTAGAGTCCAAAATCTTTAACCCTGATTTCTTGATCAGGTGCGATATCTCTAGTGACTAGAAAACATAGTAGTGGATGAGACATAGTATGCATAAGCGAAATGTCATCCATTTTTTTTAAGAAAATAATAAGGGTGGACGACGTGTGGTTTTTCCTTTTAAGAAAAAAACCAGGAAAGCAAGCTTGGGCTTTTAAGTCCGTGTGCCTGAGTTTAAATTTGGGCTAGGTGTGCGAGCCCAACTTGTTGGTCCTTCAATTGTTTTTATTTTTTTATTTTTATATTTTCACACTTTATAATCTTGATTATTTTTTAATTTGATTGAATAATGTTTAAATAATAATTCAATTATGCTATTATTTTTAAATGATATTAGCATTTTTTATGGTACTATTAACATTTTTTTTTTAAAATGATTACATATGAATCTATCATGCATAATTTTCTAAATGCGGATGGTTTTTTTTTTTGTATTTTTTGTCAATATTTTATATGACTTTACTATATTTTATTTATTTTTCTATATTCTTAAAACACATGTGTTAAAATTATTAATTCATTATGTTTTTTTTTTTATTAAAACTTGTTTTTTGAGATTATGATATTTTCTTATTTAAAAAACCAAAGTTATGATAAAGAAATTATTACGAACAGGTACGCATTAAAAAAGGAAAGTGGTTTTAATTAAAGGACACCCTTTTTATACTTATTTCAAATCATTAATTATTTTTTTTGAATGTTGGTTTTAATTTTTTTAAATTTTATACAATAAAAAATATACCTAAAAAAGATATGTTTTTTTTGTTAAAAAAAATACATAAATAGAAAAAAATTTATAGCAACAATTAAATTTTTTTTTGTAAAATTTAAACGATTACCTTTCTTATGAAAAAATATATTTTTTTTATTTTTATATAATTAAATAAAAAAAACTTAATATTAATAAATTAAATATCTTCATATACATCTACTTAGCTTCTCACTTTAGTTCCTGATTAGCCTTAATAATTCTTTTTAAACTTATTAGTTTATATAATTTTTAATTTATTTTATTTAATATGCATATAATTTTTTTTATTTTCAATTAAAATTTTTTATAACGTTAAATAATGCATTGATAATTCATTCGTATTCTTCTTTTATGCTAAAAATCAACCTGAAATCTTATGTTTGGTTTCTAGACTTGTTAAATCTAGAGTGGATGTGGGCCGCAGAGATCGATTGTCCTTTGCTCTCGAGATTTGGCACTAATGATCTTGTGGACTTGTTCTAAGCACAAGAAGCTCTACTTCCAGGATGCCCTTGTTTTATTATGAAGTTATTTTTGTAAGCCAAAAAAATTGAACAATTTAATTTAAGTTCCACTCTTTGATCCCATTGGTTCAACTCATGATATTTATATTATAAACAGCACCAAATGATTTTTTCTTCACTTGTGCTGACACTATCATCCTACCACACCCAATATGTATTATTACTACGTTATTTCCCATGTTATCACTACGACTTGTTCTATTTTTTTAACATAAAAAAAATAATATTTAGATTATAAAAAACCTTTTGGTATTATTTTTAAATTTGATGTAATAGTTTAAATTTTGAAAATTTTTTTTCCAATTATTTTTTTAGCTTGAATTTTAAATTAAATCAGAGTTGTTTTGACATGACCTTATCGATCAGGCAAGTTAAAACAACAACAAAAAAAAAAAACAAGTTAGGTTAATCTCAGTCAATTTGTCAAACCAATGAACTCCATCAGGTTAAATTAATTTTTTTATTTTATTATATAATAAAAATTTCAAAAATCTATTTACAATCATAATACTAAAAATAAAATTCAATAAAAACATAATATTAAATAATAAAATAAGCAAATCACGTGTTCAAGCTTTAACTATATATGCTGGAAACAATATTACGTCGAATAAAAAAGATTATTGTTTCTAGCATAACAAGAGCTCGAGCTTGCGCCCTAGTTATTTTACAAACGGTAACTAATTGAGCTATGAGACAAGAAGCTATAAAGCAAAAATATAAATATATCAATCTGGTTCACCGCTAATATAAACAATTAAACCGATCCCACACCATTTAGTTCTTTTGTTAATAAGCTTATACAATATAATGTTTATTTAGAAAATACAAAAAAAAAAAGACTAAATAAGGAGTTGTTTTTGCAATTTAGCACATTAACAAAAAAAAATTAAAAAAATAACATAGTTCATAATGATAAAATATTTAGATAAATAACACATTTTGGTGAGTTGTATTTCTTATCTATAACTCGTAAAAAAAGTGATCAAGGCAGATTTTCAGCTTCTCAATTCCCTGCCACGAAAACCAACCAACCCAACAATTCTCAATTTAAAAACACAATTTACAATTCATCAAAGTTAACATTTTATAATTAAACACAATGAAAATTTACATTACATTTAATTTATACTAAATTTATAATTTTTATAACCTTAAAACATATAATCTAGCAACATTTAAAAATCATGCTAGCTTGTGGACAAGCCTCGAGTATTCGTAAACAGGCGTAGAATATTTATGAAAAACTTTTATGATTTCTAGGAAGTAACTCTTACAATTCTATTAATTACTTTTTAAGTCCATCTTAAAGAAAGAGACATACACAAAAAGAGGAGAGAAAAATAAATCTCATAAACCCCAAAAGTGATAATAATATTTTTTCTTAGGATTTTTTTATCCTATTTGTATTTTTTTTTTTAAATGAGCTCAAAAAGTAGTTAATACGAGACCACTAGTTATTTCCTAAGTTCTCAAAACTTGTGGGCGAGTTTGGAGCTAGCGTTCATAAACAAGCCTAAAATATTTATAAATGAGCCTACACCATCCCAACTAATGCAAATCAAGTACAGATCTATAGTTGTAGGGATCAACGTTAAAATGACCCCAGTCTATAAATAGATTTGGAAAGCTCATGGACAAGTCTAGGTCACTCTTGACGAATCTGTCTCCCTATCCCAAAACCAATTCACATGCAAACCGGCTAAAGATATTATTCTATAGATTTGAATTTTTTATTTTATTTTATATTGAAAGTATATAATCAATAACGTACCATGGCTGCAGTCTTGTCTTGTCTTGTTTTTTACACTTGCTATCGGGGTGGGGGTGGATTGGATTCTTATTTCCATGATGAACGGCACTGTGTTTTAATTTGTTCTTGGTTTAAAGATTGCTTTAAACCTACAAATCATCCATGTTTCGACACAGAACTAATGGTTGCCGACAATTTACTTTGGGAAAAAATCACAATTCTTGCTTAGAAAATAAAAAGGGAGACAACAAGGGGATTATAAAATTTCTCAAAGCTCGTGGATAGACCTAAAACATTTATGAATAAGCCTAAAATATTTATGGATAAGCCTAAACCATCCCTACTTATTCATATCAAGGACAGATACATAGGGCTTGTGTAGAGGTCAACATTAAAATTGCCTCAACTTATAGATGGGTTTGGAATGCTCATGGACAAGTCCATTTCACTCTTAGACGCATCTGTCTTCCTAACTATATGTCTTTATTGACTATAAATGATTTTATCTTTTACTAAGAGCGCTTTGAGATGCCTAATATTCCAAATCTCTTGAAGTCCATCATAATATAAATTGAACGAATTGTCGAACAGAACATATCCTATCTCATCTACTCTACAAATATCAACCCCTACTCTTCAAGCCTTCTGTAGCAAGTAATACATTTAATAAATACAATAAAAAATAATTAGCACTCATGATATATAGTAAAACTATCAATATTTGTTAAATGTGATAACCCAACGCGTTATGGACAAACACATCTCATATAGTCGTCCAGATCAATTGCGGATGTAGTTCCACAAATATCCAAATTTCTCCTGGCATCCCATGTGATGATGGGTGATGGTGGCGGCGGCCAAAAATGTAAGGGAGACCCACGGGTAGAGAGAGAGAGAGAGAGAGAGAGGAGAGATGGTGTCACGGTGACAGTGTTGGTGTTTTGTGGTGGAGAGGGAGAAGGGTGTGAGTAGTGATAGGTCGTGGGTGGTGGCCGACGATGAGATGAAAAGGGAAAATACAGAAAGAAACTGTGTTATTTCCATATATAGATTGTATTACTTTTTCAATTTTTTTTTTGTTACCGTGCTAAATTTACAAAGAGTCCTAATTATTATCCTCAACATCAGCCAACTTTATCATTAACCATCAATTCCAATTATTTTTACGCTGTGAAGACCCAAATTCTAAAAACTTAAGCACTATATGCAATGGCATGCACTCAGCAGGCTCTAAAAAGCCACATATTCAAAACTATAGGTTATAGCAAGAACCCATACAAGATTGATGGCCAGCTCGATATGTAATGAATGACACCTTTTCCTTCGAATGCAAAGCTACCAAGCTAAATAGGGCCAGCCCTAAATCTGTAATGGAAAAAAACACTCCGAGAATGGCTACTTTCGTTAGGGATTCTGGATGAAGTAGTACAGTTTGTAAGAGCAAGGAATTGCTGTAAGAGTATATACATTATTTACCACAATTGAAATGTTTCAGTGGCATATGCATTGCTAAGCACTGCCATTATCATTCCAAATCTGAGTGGCTATTTTTCAACCAGATTGTGGCAATCACCATCTTCGAAAAATAGTTCAAACTTAAATTAAAAGGAAAGAATGGGTTCAAGCTGTTCAAGTAAAGTGATGGGAAAGAAATAACATCAAAATCTTCTCATGATATCACAGCAGCAGAAACTACTTTTTCAAGGAGCGAGTATATGTGTCGGTAACAAGTGAAGACAATGCACAGTTCATTTTCCTCTCAATCAATGAGAAGACGGTGAAAAAAATCTACATACACCAGAACAAACATCTGTCCCAAAAACAAGCTACAAATACCCCACTTGCTCAGTACTCGAAACTTGTGAGTCTCTGAAATTGATCAAATACACTTAGCTTAAGCTATAAAAAAGGCTTGGAGCAATAGTAACAAGAGGCAAGTGAGACCAAATTCTTTTTTCATAAACTGTGAAAGATATAGTGGAAATGGAGGAAGGAGAAGAAGATGTGAAGGTGGGTGCAAATAGGTATGGAGAGGGGCAACCCATAGGAACAGCTGCTCAAACCCAACATGGCAAGGACTACACAGAGCCACCTCCAGCACCACTTTATCAGCCTGGGGAGTGGTCATCATGGTCTTTTTACAGAGCAGGCATTGCAGAATTTGTTGCCACGTTTTTGTTCCTTTACATCACAGTTCTAACTGTCATGGGGGTGGCAAGATCCCGCACCAAGTGTTCCACGGTTGGCATTCAGGGTATTGCTTGGGCTTTTGGTGGGATGATTTTTGTTCTTGTCTACTGTACTGCTGGCATTTCAGGTACTGCTCTTCTAACCATAGTTGTTATCTGACAAGTTATGGATTACATGATGATGTTTAATCATCAATGTGGTTGGGAATAATAGCTTCACGATGTTGTTGTGATGCAGGGGGTCACATCAACCCAGCAGTGACTTTCGGGCTACTGTTGGCAAGGAAGCTGACATTGACAAGGGCAGTGTTTTACATGATAATGCAGTGTCTTGGAGCAATATGTGGTGCCGGTGTTGTAAAAGCTTTCCAAAAGAGCCCGTACGAGATACTTGGTGGAGGTGCAAACACTGTCAGTACAGGATACAGCAAGGGCAGTGGACTTGGCGTTGAGATTCTTGGCACCTTTATACTTGTCTACACCGTCTTCTCTGCCACTGATGCCAAGCGTAGTGCCAGAGACTCCCATGTTCCTGTAAGTAAAAATAAATGTTATTTTTTTTCCTTGATATCTTTTTATCATTGAAATTGATTTCCAAAATGCTACATTTGGATGGTCAGGTCCTGGCACCACTACCTATTGGATTTGCAGTGTTCTTGGTTCACTTGGCAACCATTCCTATTACAGGCACCGGTATTAACCCAGCCAGAAGTCTTGGTGCAGCTCTCATCTACAACAAGGACAAAGCTTGGGATGATCATGTAAGCCTCTCACACGTTATTTTAGTCCCTACACTTCATCTTGGTAAGGCCTAAGGAAAACATTAGCAGCGTTTGATTCTTTTTTGGTGCAGTGGATATTCTGGGTAGGACCATTCATTGGAGCGGCACTTGCATCCTTGTACCATCAGATAGTGATCAGGGCCATCCCTTTCAAATCCAAATGATGCATGACAGAAAACAAGGTTCTTTAGAGTTCCCGATCAAAGTATATCTGAAATAATCCTAATTATTCTGCTATTGAGGGATCTAGTTATTTATTTTTCGTCCCTCATCTTAGCATGTAGATGGTGAAGAAAGAAATGTTATAGCTTATGGCAGTGGTGGTTCCATTTATGTAAATTACTCACTCACCAGGTTACCAGAATTACACGCTCGAAACTATGGAGTTTGGCTCTCAATTGTGTCCGGGTCTACTCCTTTGGAAGTGTCCTATCTACTCTAAATAAATTGTTTCCTGGAATGGATTTATCTACAGGTGACAGGATTTTATAGTGACTATTGGGAAACATCAGGCGGTGTGAGGTGATGCAGAAAAGTGAATATCACAAGCACGCAAGCAGTAAACATGGACTTCAAACTGAAATGATTTGAATGAAATATGATTTCTAAACTTAATGGAAATGGTCCACTCCATCTTCAATAATTGATGTCAAGTTAAACTCAAGAGTACCATGGCATGCCAATAAACAAGAGACGAGTATCAAGAAGGTGAATTTCTAGGATCACAGACACAAAATAAATATATACAAGGCCACAATAACTTCCATTTATCTACAGACAGAAAGATCCTAGCTTAAACCCCCAAAGAATAAGCTTAAACAATTTAATGACATGTGCCGAGTAGAATGAAGAAAAATCGAAGTGAAGATGGTTGCATGAATTGCCGACAAGAGATGCAATAGTGACACCTGGACTAGACAAACAAAAGGTAAAACAAAAAGAGATAAGGTTAGAACACTGTCATTCCCAGTTGCGTATTTCAGTTGGGCTTTCTTACAAGAGACTGCTGAAGCAATATATAAACAACATGAGACTCCTTCATTTGCAACTTTCCAGCTCACTTGTCGCTGCACCAATTACAAGCAGTTCATAGACAGCAATCACTCGAGAGTTGAGTATGAAGCATTCATTTCACCAGAAGACTTGAGCTGGCCTCGCCATTGTTGTGCTGCTTCAAAACTCAATTAAAGAAAACGAAAAAAAATTAAACGCTGTCCATAGAAATCAGTTCAGTCAAGTTTTATCTGTGTCTACAATGATCTTACATGCTGAACTTCAATTGAACTTTTTTCTTAAAATAAACAAATAATTACATATCATAGAAAACCGTACAACCAAACAAACCATTCGATCATCTTTCGCATTGCTGCCATCATCACCACCCCCTCCCTCACCTTCAAAATTGACAATTTTACTTTTAATTTCAGCATACAAGCATTTATTAATTTTTAACATCGAAAGTAATCAGCAATTTATGGAACACCTATTAACACAAATTCACAATCAAACCTTACTACATAGAAAAGTCCAAACAATAAAAAGGACAAAATCGTGGACCATGAATATAATATTAGAAACATAAAACCTACAAAAATTGCATCAAAATTAATGATTCATTATCTTTTTTTATTAAAAAATATTTTTGAGGTTATGATAATTTCTTTATTTTAAAACTTAACTTTTCATAAAAAAAAAAATTATTACAAAAAGTACACATTAATAAGAGAAAAATGGTTTTAATTGAAGGGATACCCTTTTTATACTTATTTCAAATCATTTTTTTTTAATATTGGTTTTAATTTCTTTAAGCTTTTATACAATAAAAAAAATCTAAGAAAAGATGTTTTTTTTTTAAGAAATAAATTAATAAAAAAAACAATTTATTACGACAATTATATTTTTTTTGTAAAATGTAAATGATTATGTTTTTTTTAATGAAAATATATTTTATTTTCATATAATTAAATAAAAAAACATTTGAAGATAGCTCCACGTCATAAGATCACACACACACACATATATATATAATTTAATTGATTTAAAACAATTCAAATGGAATCGAGTTTGAAGAATTAGAAGATATCCACCTTCTTAATTTTTTTTTTGCTATATTTAGGGACTAAAATGCACAGGCAAGGGAAGGTTCAACTCTTGTTATTTTGATCTATCAATTTAATTTTTTTTTCTTCAATTTGACCCCTTCATTTTGCTTTAATTTAGGATTTGACTTGGTAGTTTTTTTTGTTGCCTTGATATAGAGATCTTGCAATATCGAGGGAAATTCCTAGTGCTCAATTGAGGCTTGATTTAAAAAAAAAAACATTTCCAGCTAATTTAAAACAATTTAGTTTTAAGGGAACAAATTTAAAAATATAATAAATATGAGGATCGAGGTAAACTAGCATGACAATTTGGCTAGTGTGTGTAATGCACGCATTAGCATTTGGGATGCTTCCGCAGTTTTTGAACTGTGTGTGAGGCATCATGCAACGGGCAAACACCACCTTCCGTGTGTTGTTAGAAGCATCATAGTGTCTTCTTCCTTTTAGGTGGCATATGATGGCAAGTGTGGGACGTTTTATACCGATTATATTTTCTTTATTTTTTTCTCTCTTTTCTCTTTTTCCTTTGAAATTCGTGCTAGCCATTTAAAATTTCAGAGTTGTCTTCTTATTTATTAAGATTTCAACTACTGTCCTTATTCTTTTGATTTTTAATTTTTATTGTTTATCATGTCAATTACAAAAGGAATCATTGACGCAACATTACGTTAGTATTTTTCAAAAAGCACTGGAATTGTTCATTTACCAATTGCATTGTTAATTCCTGTTTTTTATAGAAAAAATCACAAACGGATTAAAAAGTTATCGGTGTTATTTAGTGGGTTTCTAAAATTTTTGGATAAATTGAAAATTTAAATTCAATATTACACACGAAATCACCAACGGATTGAAAAGTTGTTGGTGATATTTGGCGGTTTTTAAAAATTTTTGATTAAATTAAAAATTTAAATTAAACATTACAAACAAAATCACTGACAAAATGGTTAGAAATATTAATATTTAATTATTTGTAGATAAAATCATTGGTAAAATGCACCAATAAATAAAATCTCTCGTTTCACAACAGACGAGCATGTTCTTCTTCTTCCTTTTCTTCTCATTCTTCCCTATTTTAAAAAAAACATCAACATCCCTTTCTCTTCTCTTCTCTTCTCTTCTCTCCTTAACTCCTCTTCTCCTCCACTCTCGAGGATGTCTTTTTTTTTTTTTTTTCCTTGTCTCTTTTCATATTTTTTAATTAACATACTTTTTGAATTTGTTTTTTTCCCCCCCCTCTTCTTAGCTTTACTCGCAACTACATTAAGATAATATTTTTTTTTGTGTGTTTTTTCATTATATTTGTTATTTTATTTTTATTTTTTTTGTTCTTAATAATTGTATGAATGTTGTTGTAGGATTTTTGTTCTTTCATATGAGATCAATGTTGTTGTTGTTTTTTTTTTTTTGTTGCAAATTTTTGAGTTGATTTTTTTTTTCCCAAGCAATTCAATTCTGAGTATTATAGAGTGTTGATTTATATTTAAATTAATTATTTTCTAGTTTTGTTAAATAGATTTTTTTTTCAATTTTTTTAAATAATCACCAATGAAATTGCATACGGTATTTTTTATGGTTAAATGACAATTTTCTTGAGAGAAATACCGCCAGAATAAAGCGAGATTTTTTTTGGTGTTTATCTTTCATCTATAAAATCATTGGTTTTTATTTTTTTTTATTGATAAAATTAGCAACAAATAATGAAATTACTGATAAATATTATTTTGACAGATGTAATTTATCAGTAAATTAGTCGATTTTATAGATGAAATAATAATCTCTATGTCGACAAAAAATTTTGTTAGTAAAATTGTTAAGTATTGTAGTGTATGACTATATACAAATGAAACAAAATTGTGGCATATGCAGTGGTAGGCACTACCATTATCATTCCAAATCTGAGCGGCTATTTTCAACCAAATTGTTGCAATCACCATCTTGTAAAAATGGTTCAAACTTTCATTAAAAGGCAATAATGATTTCAAAGAATTGTACACATGGGAAAGAAATGACATCAAAATCTTTTCATGACATGACAGCAAAGTGAAGACAATGCACAGTTCATTTTCCTCTCAATCAATGAGAAGACAATGAAAGAAACTCACCTACACTCGGACAAACAATATGCGTCCCCAACTCAAGCTACAAATAACCGCGCCACCATACAATGATGCGTATATAGCATAAATAGGAGGCCCAAACTGAGAAGGGGATCGGTCGGATGTGAGGACAATGAAATAAATGCACCTACACCAGGACAAACAATATGCGTCCCAAACTCAAGCTACAAATACCCCACATGCTCACTCCTCGTAACTGGCGAGCCTCTCAATTGATCTAATACACTTAACTTCAGTAATAAAAAAGGCTTAAGAAAATAGTAATAAGAGGCAAGTGCCAAGTGTTCCACGGTTGGGATTCAGGGCATTGCTTGGGCTTTTGGTGGGATGATTTTTGCTCTTGTCTATTGCACCGCTGGCATTTCAGGTAATGCTCTTCTAACCAGAGTTGTTATCTGATAAGTTGTGGATTACATGATGATATTTAATCATTAATGTGGTTGGGAATAATAACTTCATATGCTATTGTGATGGTATAGGTTTAAGATTTAGGATTATATTATTTTTTATAGATTTAAAAATATTTTATTTTAATAAAAAGTGTTATTTTCTCAATTATTTTTTTTGTTAGCGTGCTAAATATAAAAAAAATCCTAATTATTATCCTCCACATCAGCCAACTTTATCATTAACCATCAATTCCAATTATTATACTATTTGAAGACCCAAATTCTAAAAACTTGAGCGCTATATGCATTGGCACTCAGCTGGCTCTAAAAAGCCACATATTCAAAACTATAGGTTATAGCAAGAACCCATACAAGATTGATGGCCAGCTTGATATGTAATGAATGACACCTTTTCCTTCGAATGCAAAGCTACCAAGCTAAATAGGGCCAGCCCTAAATCTGTAATGGAAAAAAACAGTACTCCGAGAATGGCTACTTTCGTTAGGGATTCTGGATGAAGTAGTACAGTTTGTAAGAGCAAGGAATTGCTGTAAGAGTATATACATTATATTTACCACAATTGAAATGTTTCAGTGGCATATGCATATATTGCTAAGCACTGCCATTATCATTCCAAATCCGAGTGGCTATTTTTCAACCAGATTGTGGCAATCACCATCTTCGAAAAATAGTTCAAACTTACATTAAAAGGAAAGAATGGGTTCAAGCTGTTCAAGTAAAGTGATGGGAAAGAAATAACATCAAAATCTTCTCATGATATCACAGCAGCAGAAACTACTTTTTCAAGGAGCGAGTATGTGTGTCGGTAAGATGTGAAGACAATGCACAGTTCATTTTCCTCTCAATCATTGAGAAGACGGTGAAAAAAATCTACATACACCAGGACAAACATCTGTCCCAAAAACAATAGATTTGGTATGCAATTTATTGTTTTCATTCAATTTTTGAATGGTTTCTATGGTAAGTATGTTTTTTTTTTTTTTTTTAATTTTTCATATGTAATTATTAATTTGAATAAAAAAAGGTAAAATTAATAAATTAAGTTGTTTTAACCTCAAAAATAATACAAATAAAATTCATTAAGCCATAACTTGAAATGCTAGATTAGTTCTCTTTCTTAAAGCTTTCATTACTGAATATAAAAATTGCTTTTCAATCTTTAATTTGATTGATGTTACGGAATTAATTAGAGGCTTTCACTAATTAATTTAATCTTTCTCGATCTTCCTTGCTTAAAGAAATTGAAGTATTTTCTTGAATTAAAAAAATACTTATTTTACTTTGATGATCAATCTAATTAGTTGAATGAACAATCTTTTTGAATCAAGCATATAAACATTGAATTATCTTTTATATTTTATTTTTAGAAGTTTAATTGTTTTTAGTTTCCTTGTTAATCCCCAATCTTTATTTCAGTTTCTTATAAGAAGAATTAGAATAGTTTCTCTTGGGCTCGACTTGGCTTTCACTATAGTGCTATAAAAAATCAAGTCTTTAAAAAGAGAGAAAAGTCATAATTAATTTTGGTGTGAGAGAATCACAATGTCAAGAGTAAGATTGAATTCAAAATGTTATATTTTTTTAAAATGTTCAAATTTTATTTTTCATTATCTTAACCAATAATTTGTTGCATGATTTCTAATATGAGGTGAAAAAAATAAAATCAAAGAAATATTTAAAAGAAAAAGGTCTTCCAGGTTGGGAAGACTTTGTTGTACAAAGAGATTTCAGACCTTTGCATGTCTCGGAGGCTATCGAGGATGCTTATACCCAGTACATTATATTTTAGCATTTCTTGTGGTGATTTTAATATGATGCAAAAAACCAAAACAAGGAGATTTATGGTTTAATAACCACTCACACTAGCAGATCCATTCAATTTATTTTTTATGTGAAGCGGATTGTAAGATTTTGTTTTATTACTTTTTTTTAAAAAAAATGTTGTGTTATATAAAGATGTCTAACTAACAATAGCTTTCTTTTGCTCAATTGAGCTTTTGTTGAAACTCACATGTGAAATGAGGACCATCAGAAAGTGGTGTAGTGACTTGTTGATAACTGAGCTTAAAAGTTCATGGTAAGTTAGATTTCAACAATTTTTTTTTCTTACGTTATTATTATAATTTTTAAAAAATTACTAATTGTTTTTTCTTGGGAAATTTTAACTTTTGATTACAAAAGATACAAAAATGATCCTTGAATCCATTCAAAACTTGATCCATATGGTTGGAGGCTAGATTATTCGGTAAACTTAATATACATTAGGTTTATGGTATCTCAAAACTACAAGTGATGATATGGAAATGAGCCATAATGTAACGACCATTGGTTTCTTGCAATCGGGTTTGAGCTCTCAATCTCTGACTGTTCAAGTGATTGTATGACCCTGCATAGTGTTGAGACAACCCAACTTAGATTCGAGATTACTTAACTTTGGTGATTCTATAAGGAGCTATTATCAAACGGCAATGGTACATGTGGTCTACCTCGTTGCCCACCTGTTCTTGATGAAAATCAGCCTCCGCCTTGGCCTCCTTCTCATTCAGCTTCAGTCCTCTAGAAAAATTGTATTTAATAATATTTTTAAAATTTATAACAAAAATGTGGTTTATTATTTTAGCTTTATTTATTTTAATTGTTTTATGTTTTGTTTATTTTATTTCTTAAAAAAATATTAAATATAATATTGATGGAATTACAAACAAAATAATAATCACAAATGAAATTAATGACAGAAAAAATCCCTGGAAAAGTTTTAGAAAGTGTGAAAACAATTATATAACTTTGCCACTGACAATTACAAACGGAATCACTGATAGACTAAATCCTTCAAAAAGTTCTAGAGAGTAGTAGATCACCGGACTTTGGCACTAACAATTACAAATGGAATCATCGACGAATTAAGTCTCTTTGAATGTTTCAAAGAGTCGGAAAAAAAAAATTGGACTTGCCACTAATAGTATGTGAATCTCAATAGGTTAATTATGTCGATAATATGAATTCAATCACTGATGGAATTACAAATGGTTTTTTTTGTTGGTGATATACCATAATCATTAATGAAATTACTGATGGAATGGTGCCAATATTTTTTTTTTGTTTGGCATGCTTTTTCTGTTTGCAAATCCATCAGTGATTATATTATTGAAGGAATGACCAACAAAATAGAAATCACCAACAATATGTTTTTCGATGATAATGCCCATCGATGATTTTGTCAGTAAATGTTTTTTTTTTTTTTTTTTACATAATCAATGTTTAAATATTGACAAAATATTCCATCAATTTTATAAAATTTTCTAGTTGATAATTAACAATATTTACAGTATTAGAAAAAGAAAATAAACATGAGGAACTTAAACTTCAAAATATTATTTTTATGTTAATGATGAAGATATTTTATTTATACTTCTTTTATTTTAAGAAATTTACTTTCTTAGTGTATTTGACATTAATTTTTTTAATATGTGTGTGTGTATTATATACACAATATAAGATCCCGAAATGGCACACTAAAATGCTCCGGATCTAAAATGTATTGTTCCAAAAAGAAAAGAAAAAAAAATGTTAATCAGAATAAAATTGACTACCTTTATACCTCGATCTTTCTCCTTCATTTGCAACATTTCCAGCTCACTTGTTGTTGCACCAATTACAAGCAGTTCATAGACATCAATCACTCTAGAGTTAAGTATGAAACATTCATTTCAGCAGAAAACTTAAACTGGCCTTCTCGAAAATGAATTTTTTTTTCAATGTTGTCATAGACTTCAGTTCAATCAAGTTTTATCTTAATTCTTATGTTTACAATAATCTTACACGCTGAACTTTAATTGAACTTTTTTATTTAAATAAAAAACCAAATAATTACATATCCTAGAAAAACACATAACCATACATACCATTCAATTATCTTTCACATTGATGCCATCACAACCACCCCTCACCTTCAAAATTGACAATTTTACTTTTATTTTCAGCATCCACATAATAATTAATTTTTAACATCAAAAGTAATTACCAATTTATGGAACACCTATTTAACACAAATTCAAAATCAAACTTTAATACTTAGAAAGGTCCAAACAATAAAAATGACAAAATCATAAACCATAAATATTTTATTAGAAACATCAAACCTAACAAAAACTCTAAGAAGTCCATAATAGAGAATAAAACCAATGATTTCTCTATCAAGGAGATCGAGATTAACTAAATCTCTAAAACACTTAGAGAAATCATTGTACACCCTAACTTGGTTTACTATTTATAGCTATAGTGAAATTACTTTTTTACCATTGGAAGAAAAAATAAGATGCATTGGTGTTGGGGATAATTTGTTCTTTTTACATGACTCATTGGTCATTAAAGAATTATTCAGGTGTATATATGTCTTTTCTAAATTCTTGAAACGGTAAAATAACTAAATTACCCCTAAGTCGACAAAATTTAAAGTTGTTGACCAATGTTGTTTCTATCTTTTTGCTTTTTAAACATGTGTTGTCCACATTACAACGTCCTTTGAACGATACATGTGGTGACTTCTAGTGTCCTAACTTGCCTTTTTTTTTTTTTCATATTGTTAGAAGTGTTGCCGCATCCTCTTCCTCCCAGTGTGGCATGTGTCGGCGGTAATGAAGCGGCTTGTCGCTGATGAAGTTTTTTTTCATCTTCTTCTTTTCTTTCTCCTCCCTAAAAAATTAGAGGTTGGCTCTCTTTGTTTTTATTATTTTGATTTTATTCCTTATTCTTATGTTTTCTAATTTTTTTCTCTAGCCCTTTTGTAAGAGTTTTATAAGTTTTTAATTTCATCATTTAATCCAAATTATTAGTGTGTGTGTCTATATATATTGTTTTTTTTTTTAATTTGATCTTTATTTTTTTGATTCTTTTTCTTTAGTTAAAATTATTTTTCTTTTTAATTTAACTTTTCAATTGAAAATTTTTGCTTCTTAAAAAAAAAAAAAAACTAGTGAGATTGTGTATCGGCTGAGATATGGTGGTTTATTATCCATAACACGTATTTGTGATGAAATTTATCTCGATTTTCACAGTTTGGTACATTTGAACTCATCTACTACTCGCAACATAACAGTGATGATCACTGGGCAGGACTCCTTAGGAAAGGAGCAAGTACGCATAATCTAGGGCTACATATGTCGTGTTCAGTGCATTTTTAATTCGTTTACCTAATCAATGCATGTGTTGGGTAAGAGGAGAAGCAAGCCGGCTAATTAGTTGAGAATATCATGAGAGAAAGGCAATCAGTGCCTTCGACAAATCTTAGGCATTCATATTTAGAATGTGACCTTCATAGCTAACCAAACTTGAACTTAACAATCTCGTGTAAATTATTAATATGAATTACGTGACAAATTCTTTTATTTACAGGACGCCATTTATAGTTATGTACACCATCCAAATGATATTGTCATGCTCCTGTAGGCTTTAGCTCGACCCCACACGAGTCATGTTGTGGAGCAAGGTTGTTAAAATTGCGATTTAACTCATAAAATCATATGATTTTACGAGTTAATATATACTTAACGTGTCGAATCGTTTTAAAAACTCGAAAATTGATAAAATCAGGTTAAAATCGAGTGAAATCGGTAAAATCGGATAAAATGGCAAAAAATCATGATTTTACTGCCAATTTTACAATTTCAACAAAAACTTCTACTGCACTGTAATATTTCTCTGGACCAATAGCAGCATGCCATTAATGCACACAAAAGAATTGCTGCCAGCTACACCCGAAAGAGAATGACATGGCAAACTTTCTTGTCAGGCTCGATTCACAATATATCCCCTCTTGCCTCCACTTTAAAAGCACAATTAACCTTTCTTGATTAACTACTCCTTGATTACTTATTAACTTAAATTTTTTAATATCTCACCTATGTCACCTACCAATAGTGTCCCCCATCACTAATGTTATAAACAAAAGCTATTTCTAGCCGAGTCATGTGGTGTTTTCATGTTTTTAAAGTTTTTATTTTTTTTTAAGTTATAAATTAATATTTTTTTATATTTTTAAATTGTTTTGATATATATATATATATATATATATATAAACACATGTATTATAAAACAATGTATGAATTTTTATTTGAAACATGAATTTTTTTTTTAATATATTTTAAAATTTTTTATAATTTTACGATTTTATGATCTGTTTTTACGAATCCGAGTTTGTAAACGATTTTTCGTACCATGTTAAAATCATGATTTTAATAATCTTGCCGTGGAGTCTTTCATAGACTTTCTTATTGTCGTTAGTTATGATCAAGTTGTCTCTCTTTTTCTTCAAGCAATTCCCATATTCTTTATAATCTGGTGACTGAACTTGACTTATGTCCACGATCTCTTGGAAGCGTTTTTCTTTATTTGCAAGAATTAGACTTTAAAGGTCCCGAGTCTTCTTATTATAGATAAAAACAGATATTAAAGCCTCCAAATCAATTTTTTATTCCCAAGGACAAAGAAGCCAATAACATCATAGAGGTGAGCAAAAAATTTAAAAAACTAATTCCATCAAAATAACATTAATAAAAAAAACTCAAGCCATAACAAATTCTATTAAATTGATTAAAATATTTTAAAAAATTACAAGTTTAGTTCGATTACGGTTTTATAAAAATAAAATTGATAAAGTCCAACTAAGTTTATTTTTTTTAAAATAATATATATATATATATATATATATATATATATATTTCTAATAAAGTATTGATTCTTTTCTAATCTAGTAATCCTAGCAGGTACGTAGTAGCCGCCCATTTCAGTCCGGCAGAGTCGCAAACAATTCTTCTTCTTCATTCTTCATTCTTCATTCTTCATTCTTCGATCAATATTGCGAAATATTCATCAAGTCATCAGTGATCATCAACATCAACCACCCCCTACCCATGCTCCCACAAGTGACACGCCAAACCCAACCTTTCAATTTACATCTCTTATTCTAGCATACTAGTTAGTATCGTTTTTTTTTTATTGTGTCTGTTGGAGTTGATACAAATGATATAACTTCTTATTATTATATGTTGTATAGGTGGATTTCTCTCTTTGTTTACAAAGATCTGCATAAATTCTTAACAATTCTTTTAATTTTACTTCTGTACAAGTTCTTTAGAAAAATTGTCAAAATTCCACAGTGTCCCGAAATGCCCACCACTACCAGCGGAGCATTGTTTGTTTTATTTACTTATTTCTTGATTTTGTCATAACAAGTTTCAAATGCAAATAGAAATTTGATTTGATTTTTTCTTCTTGACATTAAAAAACCAAATCATATCAAACTAAAACTAGTTAGTTGGAACTAGTTTTGATTTAAATATTTTTTGAAAAAATAATTTTATTTAGTTTTTTATAGATAAAAACCAAACCAAACTGAAAGTAATAACTCATGAATCTCATTGTCCTTTTAGCGGCGGACCATGTCATAGCTAAGCTTGCAAGGGGCCATGCCACCCCAAAGTTTGACATTCTTTAGTCCTAAAGTTCTTTAACATTTCAAAACATTAGCTTGAATATAAGAATTATTTAAAAAAAAGAAAAGAAGGAAAGAAACTACATTCGCCTAGGAAAAAGAAAACACTATTCGATTTCTAAATCTCTAACTCTGCCCATGCATATATACTCTTGGAATCATAAGTTCGTTGTGGTAGTGATATATAATATTGCTCAACTAATTAGTTATCAACTTTTCATAAAGAAGTAGCTAGTCTTTATTATCTACTTTTCCTATCCATTTGCACATCAATTGTCATATATATAATGCCTTCATAAAAGCCTAGGCATGCCACGACTATCAGCTAGCATACGATCTTGTCCCATTTGGTGCATTTGGTGTGTGTAGTTTTTAAAACATATTTGTTTTTGTATTTTAAAAGTGTTTTTTTAAAAAAATATTATTTTTTTTATTTTTTATTTACTTTAAATTAATATATTTTTAGTGTTTTCAAATTATTTTGATGTGCTGATGTCAAAAATATTTTTTAAAAAATAAAAAATATTATTAACATGTATTTTAACATAAAAAATTATTTAAAAAGAAACTGCAATCATACGGCTAAATAAAAACTTAATTCGGTTACTTAATGTCATTGAGTGAGATTTTTAATTAAAGCTTAAAAATAAAATGTGAAAAATACTTTGTTTTACGAAAAGTAAACAATGCGGTTGCATGGGCCAACGGGAGTCGTTGGCAGAGACTTAATTGATACGGAAGAATGGATCCGAGGGCAAAAGAATTCCTAATCTCAACTACATAATCCACAGTTAATGCAATTAATTAAGGCTTTGCATTTTTTCTATCTTGTGGTTTTGATTGCTTCCAAGTTAACTGTTTCTTATTAAACAAGAGAGAATTTTCGGTTGATGTCAATATCTACCCGTTAGGAAATTTGGCAAGAGGAAGAAGATGGCTCTTGAAGTTGTTGGTAGAAGCTTGAAGAGGAACGTCAACACGATAAAAAGGAGATGGTTATCTTCATGCATGATAGCTCACGATGAACTAATTAAATTCACCAAATATTTTCTACTTAATATTTTTTTGGTAAGACCAAGGAGTGATTAGTTAAATTATCCCGTCAAAGAACTTGAGCACTTGTTAGATCCAATATTAATAATAAGTCTAAGTGTGAGGTGTTATTATTTGGGTATCCCATCACTATATAGGTTAATTTTCCATGTGTTAGTCTTAATTATATTAATATTAAACTAACAATTAAGCAAATTATAAAGGTTCAATGTAGTTTCCTATTAAATCTGATCACGTAATTAAACATTAATGTATGCTTGGGCTTGATAATATCTGACACGCACAGGTGATATTTTCTCAACCATACCCTTTTCAACTTTATTATTGCCGCCTCCCCATCGAAACGTAGAGTAATCGATCGACTATAAATAACAAATTAAGTAGCGCAGCACCAAAAAGAATAGATGGCTACTGAAATTAATGGACTTAATTTCTTCTTCATTATTTCATTTAAATTGAATGCTTTAAAATTGGTATCATTATTTCACAGATGCTGACATTCTGGATTAATTAGAGATATGGTTTTATTTAGAAATATGATTGTAATTGTTTTTTAAAGTATTTTTTTGTACTAATATGTAACAATAAACTATATTGCAAAAAAAAAAAATAAAAAGAAAAAAAAAATAACGTTTTAAAAGTGTTTTTAAAAAAAATTATTTTTTTTTTATTTTTTTTTTACTTTAAATTAATAATTTTTAGTATTTTGAAATTATTTTAATGCATTGATTTTAAAAATAATTTTATAAAAATAAAAAAATATTATATTAATATATTTTTAAATAAAAAAATATTTTTAAAAAAAAATTATAATTAAAATAATAAATTCCTGCCGCCACATTAAAGAGAATTTAGCCGAGCTTTAATAAGGGAGCCATATGGCCGGCGTCCAAAAACTGAAAAAAAAAAAAAAAAAAAAAAAAGAATTTAATGGCTTGTAGGTGTTGGTATCAACTGCCAACTATTCGATCCCTCTCACAACTGCCCTCGACTCAGATCCCTCCTCACAACTGCCCTCATTTACGCGTCAAAAATTTGTCTTGCAAATTCTTAATAAAAATAAATATAATATTATTGTATTAATTAGTTATTAATAAACTTTTAAAAAAATTGATAAAAAAAATTCATAATTCATTAAAAATAAACTTAAAAAATAACCAATAAGATTTTATTAAAATTATTTTCATAGCACCGTGAAATTGCTCGTATCAATCCCTCTTTTATTTTGTTTTTCTTTTTTAGATAAAAAATGAAACGTCTGGTCTAGTCTCCCAACAACATAATAGTTTCATGCTCTTCGCACAAACAATTAACTTCTTGTCCAGGCAATCTTTCTCCTCTCTTCTTTTATATACCCTTCTCCTCGATGTTTCTCCCTCACTCTTCTTAACACGACATAACTTACAAGAAAAACACACACACAAACACACAATAAATTAACAGTCCTTTCTTCTCCCTCCCTCCCTCCCTCGCTCTCTCTCTCTCTCTCTCTACTCCTCTCTCATGGTAATGGGGGCTCATCGCCATTTTGAACCAATAGCAAAATGTAGCACAGAGGGACGATCAAATCAGACTGTGGCTGCCGACCTGGACGGAACACTTCTTGTATCAAGAAGTGCTTTTCCATACTTCTTGCTTGTTGCTGTTGAAGCTGGGAGTCTCTTAAGAGGACTGATTCTCTTAGCATCAGTCCCATTTGTATACTTTACGTACTTATTTATATCAGAGGCAATGGCAATCAAGACTTTCATCTTCATTGCCTTTGCGGGACTTAAAATAAGAGACATTGAGCTTGTTTCAAGGTCTGTCTTGCCAAAGTTTTATGCTGATGATGTTCATCCAGAAACTTGGAGGGTGTTCAATTCTTTTGGAAAAAGATACATTGTTACTGCTAATCCTAGGATTATGGTCGAGCCATTTGTCAAGACCTTTTTAGGGGCTGACAAGGTTCTTGGCACTGAATTAGAGGCTACAAAATCTGGAAGAGCAACTGGGTGTATCAAGAAACCTGGAGTTCTTGTTGGAGATCATAAAAGAGATGCTCTCCTAAAAGAGTTTGGCACAAATTTGCCTGATTTAGGCCTGGGAGACCGCGAAACTGACCATGACTTCATGTCCATTTGCAAGGTTAGATCTCCGTATTATTTGAACTGTAAAACTACTTCTCTCCTCTTTACTTGCCCCTCATTCTTTCTAAGTAAATTATTCAATTTTTTGGTGAAAATATAGCGCGAAGGAATTTAATTTGTGTGTTTATGCAATTTGGACCGAATATTAATAAGCAATTAATGTGACAGACATGCAATATTCGATCCAAATTGAACCTGTTGGTATTCAATTTGAACACAAGTGAATGAGAAAATGAAGTCAATGCCCCTTTAGCTTGCTCTTCAGTTCTGAGAACAATTTGAGCAGTGTGTGCTGCGCTGTTTCTAGCTCAATATGGAGAGTACACTTTATTTTGGTTTGGTGAGAATGTTTATGGCACTAGTGTTTTGTGCATGAACTTTTTCTCTGTCCATCAGTATAGAGCTAGCGGCTTCTATTCCTAGCCCTTAATCTTATTGCTTTTCCTCCTATTTTTTATTACTGCTCCAATAATATAAATTCCAAATACCTAACCGATGAAGTACATATAGCATTCAGAGCATATACTATCAGAGCAATATCTACCATTCATTCTTCATGTCCAAACCACTCTTCTATTCAAGTCAACTTGTAATCCATGCACCTCATGTAAGAGCTATGATGAGTGAATTACACAGCACTAGCTATATTTTATCCCTCCTTGATTTGTGTTTGCGAGGGATGTAGTGCCATTAATCTTAATTACTTTGCATTTATGGAAAAAAAATAATCATTTTTAATCGTTTTAGATAGTCTCTCCAGTCGTTTTCAGAGTTAGATGAAGTGCAGTTAATTCAACGACACAAGTGGATCCCCATTCATTTAATTGAGATCATGATTAGTTTCCATATATAGCTTTCACTGGTTTGAACAATTAATTAGTAGCAAGCAGATTTGGCTCAGACGTGCATGTGAAACAGTAGTGCTGAATTAGAGATTAATTTATGATCAATTGCTGCCATGAATTTAATCTTGTTAAATTACTGCAGGAAGGATATATGGTGCCAGGAACCAGGTGTGAGCCTCTAGCAAGAAACAAGCTTCTAAGCCCTGTCATATTCCACGATGGCCGGTTAGTTCAAAGGCCTACTCCTTTGGTTGCCCTTTTGACCTTCTTGTGGATGCCAATTGGTATTATTCTCTCCATACTTAGAGTCTACCTTAACATCCCTTTGCCCGAGAGACTTGCCTGGTACACTTATAAGCTACTAGGAATTAGAGTTATTGTCAAGGGTACCCCTCCACCCCCTCCAGGAAAAGGCCACAGTGGAGTCCTCTTTGTTTGCAATCATCGTACTGTCTTAGACCCAGTTGTCACCGCTGTTGCACTAGGAAGAAAAATTAGTTGTGTCACCTATAGCATAAGCAAGTTCACTGAAATTATTTCACCCATTAAAGCTGTTGCTTTATCAAGGGAGAGAGACAAAGATGCTGCTGACATTAAGCGACTGCTTGAAGAAGGTGACCTGGTCATTTGCCCTGAAGGAACCACATGTAGAGAGCCATTTCTCTTGAGATTTAGTGCTCTTTTTGCTGAGCTTACTGATAGGATTGTGCCAGTTGCTATCAATACAAAACAAAGTGTGTTTCATGGCACGACGGTTCGAGGGCACAAACTGTTGGACCCTTATTTTGTGTTCATGAATCCAATGCCAACATATGAGGTCACCTTCTTGAATCAGCTGCCCAAAGAGCTTACTTGCCAAGGAGGCAAATCAGCCATTGAAGTTGCAAATTACATACAAAGGGTGCTGGCAGGGACACTTGGATTTGAGTGCACTAACTTGACCAGGAAGGACAAGTATGTTAAGCTTGCAGGAACAGACGGCCGTGTTCTATCTAAGAAGGAAAATGCTTGAGGAAAATTCTCCAAAAAGCAAAAAAAGAAAATCCATCATTTAATTTCTCTACTGGTTTTTTATATGTTTGAAACATTGTTATAACAATAAAAATTGATAATTGTTATTGTGATTAATTAGTATAAAACTGTTAACTTTAATGTTTGTTTTCTTTTTTGAGTATGTATACAAATATCAAATTACTGTAATTTAATGTTTATTCGGTTTTAATTATAAATATGGTTTTGATAAGGTATATATATAATGAAAAAAACTAAATAGTAGAAAAGAAAAATGTGTTTAAACAAACATTTTTTACTCACACCTTATTTTTCTCATCATTAAAAGAAGGGGAAAGGAAACCAAAATTAAAAATCCATGAACAACCACCTCCTACTCCTCTAAAAACTCAATTGCAGCATGTCTTTGCTGCCTTTCCATTAAATTGAGTTCATAGTCACACCTTGCAATGATTCTGGATAACAAACCCACATGCAGCACTTCATCTTAATAAAATCTAACAAGCCTCAATCGAAGCCTTGCAATTCGATAGACTCTCTCCTTGAAGAGTTAGTACACAGATTATTGGAGGCCATACAAACGCCTAGAGTGCAATAATTAGCCCCCATACACTCACCACAATCCATTGTCAATTCCTTGACCAGAAGGGCACAATCTTCCTTACCGAAAAACTATTACAATAAAGCAACTTTAAACAACCTCGATGACTCTAGTGGTGCTGGAATTATAGCAACTAATTAAGCTTTAAATGACCCATATCCATTAATTGTTCTTAAAATCTAAATTACTAAATGCAGTAAGAATATACTTAGACTCGTCAGAATTATCTTCAGCACCATTAATCTTAGCGTTTTTCTCATTGATATCCTTCCTCCAATGGCTATGATAATCGTGATTACAATTTTGATTATTCTTCTTTCATTTAAGACCATCAACTTTAATATGCCTTTTTTTCTTATTAAAAAAATATAACAAATCCATATGCCATGGTTGTGATCTACCATGACCACCATTGTTGCTCGAACCTCGCCTCCTAGACCTATTTATTACTATAAACGTGTTGAAAGTAAAAACTAGATTTTAGTTTTGAAAAATAAAGGAACCTATCTACCAGTTGAGAACTGGTCGACTGGTTCAGTCGGCATAATATAATTCATGTTTAGATTAGAATTTTCTTGTATTAGTTTAATTCATTGATTATCTAAAACTTTATGCCTATAAAAAAAAGCTTGTAATTCAGAAGTATTTAGAAGCACAAAAAAGAGACAATAGTCAAGAGAGTTTAAAGAGAAACTCTTAATAAAAATATACCTTCCTCTCAATCTTCTTCTTGTACTTGAGTATTTGACTTTGCATTACTATTTTTGATCTTCTACCACATTAATTCTTCTTCCAACAAGTGCTATTAGAGCTAGGTTTGATTATTTAACATGGCCAATCTAAACTTTCCATTTCAATGTCTTAGGTTGACAAAGAATAATTATGCAACTTTATATATTCAAGTGAAAGCTTGGTTGAGTTCTCAAGATGTATGAGAGACGATTAAAAAGGGCTTTGAAGAGCCAATAAGCATAGCAACATTGAATTTAGCCTAAAAAGAGTTTGTGCAAAAGGCATAAAAGAAGGATCAACAAACACTCAAAATCATTTATCAATATCTGGATGATGCTATTTTTTGAGATAGTGGCCGATACAACCACTACTAAGTAAACATGAGAAGTTGTGCAAGAATTAAACTAAGGAGCTGATATTGTAAGAAAGATACATATACTAAAACTACGTAGTGACTTTCAAAAGTTACATATGCATACATCATAGAATTTTTCAAAATACTTTGCAAGATTATTAGTCATATGCAATCAAATGAAGAGATATATAGAGAAGATAAAATAGACGTGTATGGTAAAGAAAACCTACGTTTGTTGCAAAGAAAGTTCCATTATGTGATGGTCACGATAAAGAAGTCGCAAAATATGGATGTTATTTCAATCCAAGGTCTTATAGCAAAAGTACAAGCCCATGAGAAAAGAGTTAATGGGATTCAAGAATATGGGTGCACATGCATTTTTTTCAAAGTAAGAAGGTTCTAGATATTCACAAGGAGGTAAAGGATATGAACAAAGCAAAACAAAGAGGAGGAAAAGGAAAATTTGGAAGAGGAGGTCGTGGTAGCCTTAATAGGTCAACTAGTAGACCACATAAAGTAAAACAGTCGATCGGTTACATTGGTAATGGCAATCTAAAATCCAAGTTTGACAAATCAAAAGCTAAATGTTATAATTGTCAAAAGATAAGTTATTATGCTAGGGATTGCTAGAGTCCAACCAAGAGAGTTGATAATAATGTAAATCTATTGATAGAAGATAAGGAAGCCATCCTATTACTAATGCATGATAAGAGAATGCAAGATAAAGAGAACATATGACTTCTAGACAATAAAGCTAGTAACCACATGTGTGGAGACTAAGATAATTTCATGGAGTTTGATGAAACAATTAGAGATAATGTCACATTTACGAATTATTCAAAAGTTTTCATCAAAGAAAAATGTATGATTTTGATTAAATTGAAAGATGGAATTCATCGATTTATTGGTAATGTCTATTGTATACCAATGGTGAAAAGCAACATATTGAGTTTAGAACAATTACTGGAGAAGAGGTATGAGATTAAGATGAAAGATCATACTTTGACATTACTTGACATTAAAGGAGTTATAATTGCAAAGGTAGTCATGATAAATAGTAGAATGTTCTTGCTAAATATAGAGATGGATATGTTTAAATGCATGTGTGAAGGATGAGATTTGGCTTTGGCATATGAGACTTGGGCATGTAAACTTTGATAGCTTGAAGATGATGGCACAAAAAAAGATGTTGAAGGGTCTACCATCCATTATACATTTAAATCAGCTGTGTGAAAGATGTTTAATGGGCAAGAAATTTTGCAAGAGCTTTTCGAATGAGTTTATATTAAGAGCTAGTCAAAACCTACAAGAAATACATGTCAATGTTTGTGGATGTATCAAACCATGTTCGTTAGATAAAAATCTATATTTTTTTTTATTGATGATTATAGTAGAAAAACTTAGGTATACTTTTTTAAAAAAAAAACATCTAATATGTTTAGTTGTTTTAATAAGTTTAAGACATTATTTGAAAAAAAAAGAGGTGATTCTATAAAATGTACTTAGGATGAAAAGGAGAGAATTTTGTTGTAATGATTTTAATGAGTTTTTTGAAGATCATGGTAAAAGTAGACTTCTAACAATGGCTAGATCCCCCTAACAAAATGACATGGTAGAGAAAAAAAATAAAAGCATCCTTAACATGGCAAAAAAAATACTTAAAACCAATAAGATGCCTAAAAAGTTTTGGGCTAAAGTTATAGATTGTGTTATCTATTTGTTAAATAGATGTCTTACTAAAGGCTTGAATGGCATGACTCCATAAAAAGCATGGAGTGGAAGAAAGCCAAGTGTCTCTCATTTGAAAGTTTTGGGGAGCATTGGCTATGTACATGTAGATGATCAAGTAAGAATCAAACTGAATGACAAGAGTAAAAAGATGATCTTTGTGGGATATGATTAAAAGTACAAATAACATAATCTTTACAACTCTAATGAAGAAAAGATGATAATTAGTAGAAATGTTGAGTTTAATAAAGAATAAGCATGAGATTGGAAGGTAGATGATGATTAGAAATATAACTTCCTACCAATTCTTGAAGAAAAAAAATGAAAGATATGAAGATCATTAATAACCTATAGTTATACCTTTATAAACACTAATGAGCTCAATTTCTCCTTCTTCTTCTTTTTCTAGTAGAAGCTCAAGTAATGGCACTCTACCAAAAAAAATAAGGAATCTTGATGACTTATATGAGATAACTAATCCAATTGATGATGATGTAACACTATATTGTAATCTTGCTACATGTGATCCTATAGTGCTTGGAGAAGTAATAAAAGATGCAAAATGAAAAATTGTTATTGGTAAGGAGATTGCATCAATTGAGAAGGATGACATATAAAGATTGGTTCCTAGACCATGTTTTAGGAATTATGAAGAAATCAAGTTGAAAGGGGTGTTGAAACTAAACTAGATTTCAGTTCTGAAAAACATAAGAACCGATCTATCAGTTAATAATTGGTCGGCTGGTTCAGTCAGCATAATACAATTCATGTTCAGATTAGAATTTTCTTGTATTAGTTTAATGCATTGATTGTCTAGAACTTTATACCTAAAAAATAATACTTTTAATTTAGCATTATTTAGAACTATAAAAGAGAAAGAATAGCTAATAGAATTTACAAAGAAGCACATAATAAAAGTATATCTTCCTCTTAATCTTTTTTTTGTTCTTGAGTTTTTAACTTTGCATTATTGTTTTTTATTTTCTACCACAACTATCCTTCTTCCAACAAAACACATCCCCTAATTAAGTTAGTAACCACTGGGATTGCCACTCAAGTATTTATCTATAAGATCTTTAGAAAATATCAAAGACTTAATCTCCTCTAAAGCTATAATTTTTCTACTACATAGAAAAGTCTCTATCAAGTTTTAATATACAAGAGATTAAAAAACATAACAATAACAAGGCTTGATTCAACAAATATGTAATAATCGAATTGAACTCATCAGTATAAGATTGAAGTTATAGCAACAAAGATCGCAGAAATGGGTGATTCAATGACCGATCGAATAAGTTGTTAATCTCATTTCTAGCTTGCGGGGACCTCAGTAAGTATGATACTGATTGCCCATATCCGCTGCCGAAAGTGCTGAGGGCACTTACCGGAGATTGGATTCCATACAGTTTAATATGCTCCCTCCTTATAAGATAGCTTTGAAATTGGAAAACTTCAAGTTATTGCATACAGAACTTTCAAAAGCTCTTCGTGGATATTCTTGATTGTGCCATTTGATACCATTCCTTGCACATAACATGAGCAAACGAACTTCGAAAGGTTAGTTTTTTTGTACTAGTGTGCTATTAGTTGACATTCAATGATTAGAAATAATAAGAGCTCTCTCATAATGCTCCTTTTGTCTCTCAAATTCTCAGTGGGTGATGTTCAGACAAATTAGTGTCAAGAACAATGCTTACACATGATTACTGGGCAATTATTAGGCCATTCCTATTATTGAAGACATTGAGTGAACTGAGTCCATGACTTGTGGACTTATTGTGATCGAGTTTCTTGAGCAAGCTGGCTAACTTTTTTACAGTAAAAAGAAAAAAGAAACAAGTGAATTCCAGGTGGGATTTTTGTTGTGTAATGGCCATGATAGTGACTAAACCTTTTCGTGTTAGATAGGCTCGCCCCTCTAGGGTGTGGCCCACCCTTGGAATGGTCTGTATCCATTAGTTGTATGGTGTTGAATTATCATACATGAAATTAATTGTCTTGTTTGGCTTCAGAGGTGTTTGCTGTACTGGGTGAGAATTAGACTCTAAGACTTCGTATATATGCAAAACATTCTTGATACTCGAACTCTATGCATGAACATATTAGTGGCTGTTGCTATTTGTACTGATTACACTTGAATATTTGCTTACTTCTCTATAAGAAACTAAGAGACCACCGATGATCAATGAAATAATATGAACGATTTGATCCTTCATGTACGTACTTATCTCATGACTGCAGAGTTTAGTAAGAATATGTAGAAACTGAGTTTGACCTCTGCAAAGAGGATGAAGAATTTAGGAACTCGATGCAATCTTCAATAGCTTCAGCTCGTTGAGAGTCTACTGCCTCAGCAAGTGATCTTGATCTTGGCAAACTTGATGAAGTGACATTATGTGAAGACTCCTTTCTCATGGACACAAAACGTAGAGCTCTTGCTACCTTAGCACTGAGACTCCTTAGTAGTCTTGCTGGAGAAAATTTTGAGGTTCTAGGAAGCCTAAAAGTGAGAGTTCCAGCTATCTTCTTCCTGTTTCCACCTACTCTTGTTCCACTTCCATGTTTAAGAAAGATTGTTGGCTTATCATTGACATCGGGACTGAAACTCACTCGCTTGCTTGCTTTACGTGACATTTAGAACTGGGAGTGGAGTTCCAAAGTGGAAAGTACCCTTCTTGTTTGAAATATAGAGAGAGGGCAGTGCGCGCACACAGAGAGAGCGAGAGAGAGAGAGAGAGAGTTGTGATCAAGAAGGGCCAGATGGTAAGGTTGTGGGGGGGTATTTATTGATGAAAATTGTGACATAAAGAGAAGGGAAAAGAAGATACTGCGGATAAAGGTAAAATTAAATACTGGATTGGGGCTTCTCATCGAAATGAGGAATAGACACAGTAGTATTTGTGAAAATAAATGCATTTTCAAAGAGGTTGGTTGATTGTGAAAGACAAAGGACCTTGCAAGCAGCTGTTTGGTTCAACTTCACCTCTTTGTTTAGGGAATACGTATAGACATGCATGAACCGTGCACATGGCATATTGACCGTATTCTACATCTTGTACATACCCATCCCTGCACAATATCCTCCCCGCTCATGCCTTATGATTATAACTTAGGATGCTCTCTTTCAATTATTGAAAATGGAGAAAGCAGTACATGAATCGGATTCATGTGAATCAAAACTGTACAATTACTTAGGTATATCGGACTTTAGTACTGTTCTAGCTCTTTAGAATCATCAATCCTTAATATATTATTGATCTGGTTTGTATATATGAACTAAACTTATGTACTAATCTTTATTGAATTACGGTTGTTATTTGAAATCACGTATATTACGCATGGTTCTCACATGTACGAATATACTTTTTATTTAACAGCCAACGGTAAGAAAACCATGACAGGCATGGTACAAGGTTTCTATCAGTTGGCTAAATAATTAAAGACTGAGCATTTCAGTATTTTACCCTTTTTACGCAAGTATGAACAATAACCAGATTGCGTGCATACAACAACAGAATCAAGGAGGAGGAGGAGGAGGAGGAGGTTTGGTCAAAAGAAAGAGGAGTGGGTGGAGCCTTTAATAGGGTAAGGATGAGAGAGATGAGGAAAAAAAAGAAAAACAAGAAGAGAAGAGGGCACAAAGAGGGACAGAATTTGATACTCTTCTCGTCAGCGTTTCTTTTTAGGTTTTCTGAAGGCCCTACCTGCCCTTTGCTTTTGGTGGCCATCCTGGTTCTATAAGGATTAAAAAAAATTCTACTAATGATGGCCCCCACTTTAGAGGGAATCTATTTGAATATGGAAGTGTGGGCTTGGCGTGAATATTATCCAACCCTTCTTTTTTCTTTCCTTCTTTTTTTGTCACTTTGACAGCAGAAAATTCCTGGTGAACAAGTCTGTTTTGTGGTAATTTATTTTTTCTTGGAGCTTAAAGGTCCCAGTTTTATGTCCTGTTTCTCTCTCACTTGAGCTGGTCTCTCAATGCATGGAGCTATTAATTAACGGACTATTTTTTATTTTATTCTTTTGAAGTTAACTATCGGACCATCTTAAAGACAGAAGAGGAAACATCCAGCTTGAGAGCACATGGCTAAGGTATTTATGGACAGACACAAACTCAAAACCTTTCTTATTAATTAAAAATTACAACTCAGTTGTCCATTTGCAAGCATTTGGTGGAAGTAAGAAATTAAGAATGGTGCTCGATTTCGTCCATCTTGGCATTTTGAATAAATAATAATAATTCAATGCCTCTGTTTCTAGTGATATAGCAACTTAGTCCTGGTTTTGGAGCCACAGTTTAATCCCTTGGCTGTCTGTCTCATAGTTTTAAGACCCGGCCCAGTCCAAGGCCTGGGTTCCTGGTTTTGACCGGGTCACTGAGTCTTGACTGGATCGCCGGGTCGGCTGGGTCAATTTTTTTTTAAAAAAAAAATCAAAACGACGTTGTTTTAGTAAAAAAAACAAAAAAAAAATCAATAGGTTTGCGGCTGGGTCTTGCCAAGTCAACCAAGTCACCGGGTCACACCGGGATTTTCCTTCCTTCATTTTTTCTTCAACCCAGCCCGGTTCCAGCCTCGGGTCAGCCGGATCCCGGGTCGATCCGCCAGGCCAAGCCGGGTTTCAAAACTATGGTTTGTACCTACTATCGCAAATTCATTAAAAGCTTCGTTTATTTCTTAGAAAATGGCCAGACTACTCCTTGAATTTATTTCAATTAATTCACGAAACAACTATAAGAGATTTAAAGTAAAAATTGTTCTACTCTTTTCTTTTTTATTTAATTTTTTTGTCAACTAACTTCATAAGATAAAATTTTAAATTGTAGTAGAAATAAAAAATTAAAAGAGAGGATCACAATGTAAAATACAGAAAAAATGTGTTGCTAATCTTAGATGTTGAAATTTTTATTTTGATCTAAAAACTTATTTTGTTTATTTTTCGGCCTACAGAGTCAAGAGAATACAAGAAAGTCATTGGAAAACAATAAAAAAGAGAGAACTTGTTAATTGACCATAATTCAACCATAAAAAATAAAGATCTTTATGTTAATGGGTTTCTTTTCTCAAGAGAAGTTCATTGAAGTTGATTTTTCTCTCCAAACATGACGGGAAAGGTAAATTGGTTTTAGTTTTAATTGATTTTTGAGATTTGGTTTTCTTTTGTGATATTAAGGTGTTTGAGAATTGTTGGTGGTTTATATAAGTTTTATGGTGTTTTTTAGATATTTTTAAGGTATTTTTAAGGTGTTATCGATTAAATGGGTTGAAATTAGATTTTTAGGGCGAAACTCTTCATTTTTCTAGTTACTAAAGTGGTGATCAGACTTTAGGCTATAGCCTAACAAGAAACTTGTCGCTTGCTTGATTAAAAAAAATGACCTTAAGGGAAAAAAGAAGAAGAACCAAGATTAGGCTTCCATACCCACGCTCATGGTTTTTTAATAAAGGCCTAAGCATGCTAGGCCATCTAGGTTAGCATGACTAATCTTTTTTTTTCTTTTGATTTATTTTTTGTTATGACATCTTTCAATATTAGGTTTTCATTGAATTGTTTTTTTTATTTTATCATTCGATATTTGATTGATTTTTATTTGAAATTTATAATTTATTTCAGTTTGCTTTAAATAAGGTTATTTCACTCTCAAAAAAACTTCTCAACATTTGATTGGTGTTCAATTTTATGAGTGTTTATTTTTGTTATATCATCTAATTAAGTAAAATAGTTTTTTAAAAAAATTTCTTAAACTCGATGGAGTTCATGATCCAAGTTTTTAGTTAAGTTGTGAAGCTTGAGTCGATTCAATAAATTATCATCTCAATGTTAAAAAAATATCATCTCAAAAGTTTTTTTAAAGCCTAACAACACTTTTTATTAATCATTCAAATTGCATTTGTACCTGTCAATTCTACTAGATCATGTTGAGATAGCTCTCACATTATTTAATTTTCAACTTTGGCTAGGCAAGGAGTCAGGTCAAGAGGTTTCAAGGTTGTTCTACATGTTCAAGTTTAATAAAAATACCAAACAAATTCTTTGCGATTTAAAAAAAAAAATTAATCCAACTCATAACATAACGCAAACTAGTAAACTAGTATATAAATAAAAGGATATCTTGGAAGGAAAAACAACTAAATTCATGACAACTCAATATATTATTACGGGACACTTAACATAAAAAAAAATAGGCAATGGTATAGAAAATTTCAAAAAATATATATTATTTTTTTCTCAGTCGTTTGGACATAACCCAAATAGCGAGAAATTTGTCACCCAAAAATCCACCCCATACTTGATGTTGATTGAATCTAACCTATCTACTTACATGCTTTTTTATATGATTTTTTTGGGTTTCCATAAGCCCTTCACGCAAACTTTTCATAACACAACTTTTCTATGCATACACAGGCTTTTTCTATGCAAAGTTGTTAATATTTTCAATAACATTTATGACACAACAATCATGGCGTAACACATCAACTAAGAGCCATCATGGTTAGCCAAACCAATATAGCACAATGTTTTTCACCAATAATACAATATCACCTCCATGAAAAAACCTAAGGCCTAAGTGTATAAATACACCAGCTACTAAGTAATCAACTAGTGCATAACTAATCCTACAATTTAGAAGCAATTTCTAGCAAGACAATCCTAGCCAATGCAAGCCAAATGCCTTAAAAGTCATCAAAATTCCATGAAATCCAGGTCAAAATCATTGAAAGCTAGACAAAACCAGGCTAATTCATATAATTTCTAGACCAAATACGCACTCTTTAACCTTCACTTTGTTTTTTTCTCTTAGTGTATATTTTTTTTCTCTCTGCATGCACATATTAATTTAAGCATTAGAGAACTTCTTGTTCTTTAAGAGATTTATTTTTTCAAGAGAATAACAACTATCAATCAAGTTCATCAATCCAACTATAAAAAGCCTAATTTTTGTATAAAAACTTTTCACCACTTCATTAATATCTTAGACATTTTTTTATTATAAGCACTAACAAATTATTTTGTTGAAAAACTAAAGAGTGATCTTCACTATAAGACAATATTAAAGTAAATTATTGTTCTTTGCTACCCTATCATGGAATATGAAAGACTCTTTAACAACTCTTACAGAAATGGAGGGAGGCCTCATAGTTGTAAATTTCGTTCCGAGCACCATTTCACTTTTCTTGTTTTGTATGAGATATCTCGGTATCAAAACATTCTAGAATTTCATTTGGGAGTCTTTTATATTAATACATATAAAACAATTCATCATAATATCAATTTCATGATACATCATTTTCAACTTAAATATAAAGATAAATTAGTTTCAAACGATGAAATGTAAACAAAATATCAACCATTTAAAATTAAATTTCAAAGTTTAAAACATTCTCAAATGCTTAAAAACATTAACATGTGTGTAACATAAACGATTTTATAGAGAGAAATTATTAAAGGTCAAGTTGTAAGACTAAAAAATCATTGTCATGTTAGAAATAAAATAAATTCTTGCAATTTCTCATAAAAATTGCCCATATTTGAAGTTCTCATTTTTTTATTAATTAGTTAAGGACACATATGAAACATAAATTATTTTTTGAGAAATAAAAATAATGCATATATAGAATAAAGAAAAGAGAGAAGTTGTAAAAAAGAGTAAAAATAAATTTAGTGGCTATTTTATTATTTTGTAAATTAATCCTTCCATTTTTAAAATCATAAATCAGATTGTTAATTTTTTTTTTTTTGAAATTTCTAAATTATCCTTTTTAAATACACTTTTTAATTTTGAGTGTTTGGATTACAAATGAAAGATATTGGAGGAAAAAAACAATTCGATGAAACCATTATAATTTAAATCTTGTCCTGGTTTGATTCAGAATACAATGGATGAAACATACTCTAAATATCTTGGCCGGTATTTAGCTGAGATATATGATCGAGATGGGCTGAGGAGATGGAATTTATTCTATTATTTTTGAGGTGGTACAATATATTAACAAAAACCTAAAGGAGATAAACAAAACATTGTAGCTTGTGAGGATAATCAATGTGAGTTCATAATGTGTGATTCCTCTTTGTTTTGTCTCTTTTTTTTTTTATCTTTCAATTATTTTTGTGGTCTTTTAATATTATATTGATTTAAAAATATTGTTCTTGGTGATTTATTTTTTATGGATGTGTATGGGTATCTCGTGATGTTGGAGGAATCTCCTGTCACACGGTTTTGCAAAAAAAAAAAATTAATTTTATTAATCTAAAAGAATTAAAATTCAGGGATTGAATTTAAAGTTTAGACAAATATTTAGTCCCCCTTTTTTTTTGCTAATATTAGAAGCTAATTTTCACAGTCATGGAAATAGTTTTTGTTTTGTTTTTGGTCACTTAACTTTTTTTTAAAAAAAAATGATCCATTCACATTGACTTTATTTTGGGTTTGACTTTCAGGTTTGTTTCGGTTGTGCCTATATATAAGGTTCGCACAATGTTGAGGAAGAATTTTGACACTCAGTTGATGTTTATTTTGGTAAAATAAACAAAAATTATGTTGATGTAAACCAATTAAGTGTTTAGAGACAAAAATTAAAACTAAAACAAATATAATGGACTAGGGTGGATAGATAGGTTAACTTGGCTAGCACGTGGGTCACACACACCAACATATGGAGGAAGCTCGTCATATTCAAACGGCATGCACAACTTTTTCTGGTGGCCAAACACACTTGTTCGCAATTGCTTTCGAAGCAATGTTTCAAGGTTTGTCGTGTGAGGCAATGTATGAAGGTTAAGGATCAACAATGAGATGTCGGTGATATTTTTTCTTCTCTACCCTTTTTTCTCTCCCCTCTCTTTAAGATTCGTGTTGATTTAATTAAAATTGGAAAATGTCCTATCAATTTCTTTTAATGTCAAATTTAGTCTTCATTCTTTTAATTATTATTTATTGCTTTGGGTTTTTAAAAAAAATTAATTTGTTTTTTTAATATCATCCTTCAATATTGGGTTGATGAGGAATTGAACTTTGTAAATTTTCTTTGGGTTATCCCGACCTTATGACCTAGGTTGCGGCTTTAAAAGGTTAATCCTGGTTGACATCGGTCTTTAATTTAGATCTTTTTTACACTTATTTTCTTTTTTAGTTTCGTGTTTGACATTAAATTTATTGAAAATTAGACATTATCATTTTCTTTATATTTTTTGTAAGTTTATTTCATTCTCTAACCTAGATCTTTTAATTTTTTTAAGCATGATGATGGACGCGCATGGCTTGCATATGAAGTCTCTATTCAAGTCCTAATTCATAAATCACAACCAACCATCTAACTGACTTACCAAACCTTGACTTTCCTAGCCAAATTCGACCTGACCCAAACTAAAAATCAGAGCGCATCCTACAAGGCATTTAATTGTAATTTTGGGAAATCAAAATATGGTTGTAACTAGAAGAAAAAGGAAAAAAGAAAAAATCAGTCAATAATTGTTAACAAAGCAGTTCAAAATCTAAAATCTTTTGGATCAAAGCACAACGCCCCTAACAATGTATAAAAAAACCTAGTCATCGTCATGGTTGTTCACGAAAAGTGGATATTTTTATTGATTGAAAGTAATTTTCTTTTCTTTTTTGTGCATCTATTTTCTGTGCAGTAAGTATGGTAGTTACAGATTCAAAATGAATTTTGACTGGGTTTAAAGAAGGAAACAACGATCAGCAATCAAAATGGGCTCCGCTGCATTAAAGAAACAGAAGTGGCCTTTTCCTTAGGAGGTGATATATGGGTATTCTCACTTATTAACGTTGTTTTTAAACAATATTTGTCAAATAAATTATAAAAGTTTGAAATTTCAATTTTTTTTTAATAAAATAGAAAAATTTAAAAAATGTTGTGATTATAAATTATAATATTTAAAATTATCACGATTGAAAAAAAAAAACACGAGAACTAAAAATATTATAATTCTCCATCATGACATTTACTCAATTTCTAAAATGAAACCTTAAACAATATCCTAACTCCAAATCTCATCCTAACTAAGCTCAAATCTTAAAATTAAACCCTAATCAATAATCTAACCTCAAATCAAACTTGAAAACAAACTCTAAATAATATCCCATCTCCAAACTCTCACTCTAATTAATCTTAAACACTAAATATTAAATTCAAATTTTGAAATCTTTTGTGAAATTGAAGTGGCTTATAATCGAAATTCAAAGCTAAACCTACATAACATGTGGGCTATTGTAACCTACATTAAATATTATGTAAAAACCTAATTTTTTTTAACTATAATTTCTTAACCATTTCCAACTAGTATTTCTTTTATTTTATTTGATTTTCAAGCATATTCATGTAAATTATTATTTTGTAACCTGTATTATAGTAATTGAAGTTGTTAATAATGCAATATAACAATGTTGGCTTCATTCACCTATAAATGACTGATTTGAAATTCTAAATAATCTACATATGAAAACTGGAAAAATGATCAAAATTAGTAATTTATCAAACACGAAACATCCTACAACAATATTAACATTCCAACTACAATCAACCTTATTGTCTATTAGAGAGTAATATAAAATCATATCTTGAAGTTTCATCCAAAAGCTTAAGTTATTGGGTTGAAATGTTCTCTAACATGGTATCACAATCTTGATGACCAAATAGTCACAAATTTAAATCTCACCACTTTCATTCTCTCTTTTAATTAAAATGTAATTAATAGTACAAGATAGTGTGCACTTGTGCAAGTTTCAAACTCAAAAGGCTTTAACTTGAGATGGTGTGTTAGAGAGTAATATAAACTTATATCGTGGGATCTTATTTAATAGTTTAAGCCTTTAGGTAAATTGGTTCTTTGACATTGTCTTCATTCACATTTCCGCCTATAAAATTTTAGTTTGGGTGAAGGATTGAGGTTTTGTTTAGTGTTTGATTTTGGGCTTTGAGGTTAGTTAAGAAGAGGTTTTAGGGTTAGGGTTGTTGCTACCCAATTTTTGACCCATGTTTTTGATATATTTTCAAAAAAATTCCAAAAATAGAGAAAAACAAAGAAAATCCAAAAAATATGTTTTTTAATATATTTTCATCATTTTAGCATTTTCAACGTCGTCCAAAAAAAGAATTTAAATTTTTAAGGGTCTTTCGAACGCGTTCGACTTTTCACGCGTCATTTTTAAAATCATTGATTTTCCGTATTAGAGTCGACGTTGATATTGCTCGTTTTTAAAAAAATACAAAAAAAATAAGAAAAATCAAATTTTACAAAAAAAGAAAATTAAGGGAACAATTTTGAGGCCAAAACAATATTTTTGTCTATGTGTAGGGAATTTTGAATTATGGAAGAAGGGGCAACCTAAGAATTTTTTTTCTCTTCACCCGAAACTAGCCGTTCCCCCTGGCCCAAGACCATTATTTAATCCCTCTCTTTCGGCTAAAAATTAGGAACTCAGCCCCCACCCAGGTTTTTTTTTTCCTTGTTTCCAGCCGACCACATACGCTCCCCCTCACTATCTCCCCACTCTCCCTGGCCCTATGCAAAACGAAGACAGCCCCTTTGTAATTAATTTTCTTCTCTTTCCCCTCATAAAACCAGCCACACACTCTCCCCGAGTAGGGGGCTCTGCCCCCCCGATCTGTCCTCCTTTCTCTCCTGAACCGGCCAGTCACTCCTCCCTTCTCCTCCAACAAAAAGAAGGAATCGGCCAGCTTCCCCTTTCTTTGAAAACAAACTCCACCTCCCTCAGCTTTGGTTCTTCTCCTTTTCCAGCAGCCGCTGGCCAAGATTCCTTCTCCCACAGCCCGGTCTTCTCCCCTCAAACCAGCAGCGCCGATTCTCCCTCTCAGCCACCGTGAACGGACCGCCCACTCCACTGCCTTCAACCGGCCCGAACGCAGCGACCAGCAACAGAACCTCCCCTTCTCAGCAGTGTCTCCTCCTCCTCCGGACCATCAACGCCGTCCGCCAACCGCAGCAGCTCCTCCCCACGGACCCGCTCTGCTCACCACCGAGGAAACATCTCCACCGCAGCAGCATCCCCGCCGCCAGAACTGCCCAACAGCAGCCACAGAAGCTGGATCTGTCACCAGCAGAGGAAAACGCACCGAAAAAAAAAAGGAAGGGATAATCAGATCTGAAAAGTAAAGAAAAATTAAAATCGACTGGATGTGGGGTTTTGTTTGGCTTTGCAGGTGACGCCGTTCTCACCGCCGGCAAGGAAGGGAAGGGGGAAGGAGGTCGTTGCAGACCCCCCCTGTTCGGTTGTTTTTCGCGGCAGCGCGTGGGTCCACGCGCCGCCAGTGGCGGTGGTGCGTGAGGACCACGCGCCGACACTGTTCCAGCGCTAGAAACCCTGCTGAAAACTGTTCCGGCAATTCCAGAAGTCCGTTTGCCACTGTTCTGAATAGTTTTAGATTGTTTTGTAATTTTCAATGTATTATTTGTTTGATTTTGAGTTGTCTTTATAATGTGTAATTTGTGTAAATGTGGAAGAAAAGAAAAGAAAAGAAAAGAAAAGAAAGATAATAAAAAAAAAAAAGGTTGTGTGTGTTTGTTTTTTTTTTATGTTATTGAATTATAAAAGTAAAAAAAGACAAATAATTATTTGTTAATTTAAATATGGTTAAATATCTTAAGGACAAATAAAATCAAGTTGTATTTTCCATGAAAGTGAGAACATGTTTCTACACGTATTCAGGGATTTAATAACTGATTTATTCAAGCCTTAGAATTTAATTAATATTTTAAATTTTCAAATCACATCAGAACACGAAGCAGCTTATCTCAGGTAGGGTGTGTTAGGGGTGCTAATACCTTCCCTAACCACAACCAGTCCCTTACCCACGATCTCTGACAAGACCAGTACATCAGGTTTCCTAGTAGCCCTCAATGAATTACTAGGTGGCGACTCCAACGAACTAAATTCAAGAAAACGCAACAAACGATGAAAAATTGCCAGCCAATGCCGCGCGCCATGATTTTTTTTGGGGTGCGACAGAATGGCGACTCCACTGGGGAAAGGTATTGTTTTCAACTTTATCGGACTAAGCTTTGTGTTTTGATGTGTTCAATTTTATTTTTTCTTTGGTGCTTTGTTTTATTTATTTGTGTTTTATTCATGCATTGTATATAATTCTCTCATGCATCACAAGTTTTAATTTTTGTTAAGCACACACCTGCTTTAAGTTAGGTGGGGGACTAGCAGCTTACCTTATGACTTGAGTCAAGGTTGAAGTTTGTGTAAACCCCAACTCTTCGTTGAGTGCTTAGACTGGTAATAATTGGACACGTGCCAACCAATTACCTGCTGGGCCCCTATATTGCCTTTACGAGGGCAATCACTGGGACAACAAGAGACCCCTTTTAGAGACCAAGTAGCAAACCTACCCTGTCTCACGTAAAATGAATAGAACCTGTCCTTAAGTTGTATGAGCTATCGTTGTTTGCATCTGGGCAAAATCACGATTCTTGTTCCATCATACAAGAGTTACGACCATATTGTCACCCCTCGAAGGGCGAGTTCATCATATAGATTACATGTTCATACATTTATCATGCATGAACCGGGTTGAAAGGTAGGTTCCCCCGCACAAGCTGTGTTGCAAGTGATTGAAGAAAGATGAGGGAAGTGAAGAAAGGTGTCAGATAGCGGCTCATTATCAGATTGAGTTTGAGAGCATCAAAGGTGAAGTAGCTGGACTCAGATCTGCTCGAACAAGTGTTGAGCATCAAATGGAAAGAGAATGTCTGCATAGTCTTCTGTGGGAACACTGCTGGTTCACATCTAATTGAAGTTGTATCTCTCCTTTTCCGTCATGAACAATAGCAACAATGCCTTCAGTCATCAACTAATGACAACTCTGGTTTTTGCCCAGTTGCACTGTTAAATGTTCATTGCCTCCACATCATCTAATGGAACCAAACGACTACTAGCCTCTTGTTCATGGTGCATCAGTCTGTTTTGAAGTTACCCCAATTATGAGCTCAATTCCAGTTCAGCAGCACAAGATGGTCTGAAAAACCATGATTAAACACTGAACTTCAATGTGGCAGAGCTCTCTCTACAAAAATCCCTTTATGACTCTGTAAATTGGGAATGCAAGAGGGGATTTATAAGTTGCATATGCTACAAATATTTCTCTCATCAATTTCAGCACGAAGACATCTTAGTAGGTTGAAGAGCCAGACCTGGTCTGGAAAATATGAGCAGACTTCAAACTTCACCATAGCAGAGCTCTCTCGGCAGGAATCTGTTTGTGGATCCACAAGTGGGAAATCCAAGAAGGAATACAGTAGTTTCAGATCATCTATGATTTTCCTCCAAACAGTATCAGTACTAAAACACAAAAGTAGAGAAGAGACATGCCTAGACTGAAAAACATGGAGAATACTGAAACTTCAAACAGAGCAGGACTTCCTCTATAGGTGTTTGTTTGCCGCACTGTCAGTGAGAAATCGAAGAGGCGACAAAGGAGTTGTAGATTCATCAGGAGCTCTTCCAATAGAGGAAATGTGTGATTCCACACGTCGGTAGTAGCGATACTACAAGTTTCTATGCACTACCAAGATTACCAAGCTGTTGGAAAGTTTTCTAACAATCCGCAGCCAACCACAACAACATTGGAAGATTGAAATGATGTTGTGAGGATTTGCCGAAGAATTGAACAAGCTATGAAAAGAGGATAGATTGAAGGATCTGCCATGGATTCCAGAACAATGATGAGAGGTGAATCAAGAGATGACTTCGACGGTGTGAACAATTATGGGGTATAGCTAGGTCTCACGGTAGCATCAATTGCTCAAATGTCTTTGCCAAGATGGGACATTCCTCTGCCGTTTAAGTTTGTCGACCAGCATCTGCCAGATTCCAGAATTTTGCTTGACTCCGACAAATCCCATGCAACCACCAATTTCTCGGTGGTATAATCCAGATAAGAGATGTGATGTCATGGTGGGGTCCTCAACCATTTCAAGTGAACAGTTTCAAGAATTGCAAGAATTGAGTCTGAAAGTTGGTGAGCAAGAGACAAGTGGAGTCGGTGAAGGAGGGTGTCATTGGCTATATTGTCCCCCGAACATCTTCAGAATGACATGTTGATCGAAAGCGCTTGGCAAAACGCAAATATTGCCAGAAAAGCTGATTCAAGAATGGTGATGAACAGTCAATCATATTGTTTTGGAATTCTGCATTTTGTTTTGAGATCACATCTCATCCTTCAACGAAACATGTCTTGCTTTGTCTCTTTGTTGTTTTGAAATCAACAGATGTTTAACATTTTATTTTGATAAAATATTTTGATCAAACTCCAACATGCGATAAAGGATAATCAATCCTGAAGATTAAAAGTGTTTTGATTGCAGAAATGACTCGATTCTTGTTGAAATGACATGAGGTGACTAAACAATTTTGAACTCATACCTTTTGAAACTGAACCACATATTATATAGCTAAGTTTTAGCAGTATGCATAATGACATGTAGTGGATTTGGTAGTTATGGACTCGTGAATCATTGACTCTTACAAGTCCAAATCATTACACTGGATGAGGTCAAAATTTATCGGTTCTAACCGACCTTGCTTGAAATGAGAAAAGGCCATCTTTGATATTCCCTTCACTTTCTAAAGATTATATCCCTTGTAGTCCCATTTTGAGCTGGATAAAATATCTTTTCATGAAAACCCTGACTAGGATCACACCCCACACTGGGGGCAAATGATAGATATGTTGGAGACATTGATATGATTAATGGATAAAGGGAAAGGCTTAGAACAAAAGTGCAATGATTGAGAGAGAGCTAAAAGTAAACACATAGACTGGGGGCATATAAGAAAGTTTTGAGGAAGGCTATGAAAAAAAAAGAGAACGAAAAAAAAGGGAAGTTGAAATTACCTTCACTTAAATACAAGTCAAAGGTAAAGGAAGGAGAACGCTTATCAAGTCTATGAAGAGCAAAAGAAATTTCAATCAAGGAAAGGCACAACAAAAGTCAATACCAGAAAAAAGACTAAGTTATAAACGTGACTTTCGGTGTCCATTATAAAGCCTCTGATGTTATCAGATGATTAAGGTTGGTTATTCATCAAGGAAAAGTGGATTTGCATTATGACTTATGTTAAGAGAAGTCTGATCTTTGAGGTTAACAAGGTTATATGTCGTTTCCTTTACAAAGACAACAAGAGAAAGAGAGTTGATGAATAATTGATGTTGATCCTAGGTCTTTGAAACCCTCAAACACCTTTTGAGCCTTTGAAATTCTTTTCTTTCATAGCCATGAACCATAGCCTGCATTACGTGTTTTTAAAAGCCCTTTTTAATCAAGCAAGCAATTTGAATCGATAAATGGCGCTCTCAAAACTTCAAGAACTTTTCCATAAGGGTCGTGACTTCATGAAATAAGCTACTGGTTATTATGCATGCTGATAAAATAAATGCTAAGAAACAACCTTTCTTGATAAAGCCTGAGCATCTTGTTTTTGAAATTCATAAAAATGTCACCTCATCATAGACTATCAAATGATATACCCAATATCAAGGATTCAAATTGATACAAAGAACCATGGAAAAAGCCATTTTTAATCCTATATTGGGTCAATTTCTGTTTTTAAAATACAAGACAATCAAAGGACTGTGTATTTCGAATAACGTGTGTTGGGTCTTTGATCAAAAAGCTTGATTTTCAAAAGATTTTCAAAAAGGACATCTCTGATTTCATTTCAACAAACTAGACTTTGAATAGACAAGATCTTTGAAATATGAGAGTTGATTCCAGAACAAGGAAGATTATCAAACACAGAAGAACATTGATTGAGTATGCAAAATCGTTGATAGAAATGACATTGAAATCCTCGACACTACTTGAAAAGTTGAGCAGCTGGGGGCAATACAGTAGACCTTGAAAAGGAAAAACAAGCAGTGCTCAGATCAGCTATGAGGCAATGAAAGATGATTAAATGATGAATCAGTGAACTGAAGACAATGATGTTCAAAGACAGATAATCAATGAACGAGCACATTCAGATGATACTGGGGGAAATGTCGTTCCAAAATAGCCCATGCTCTAGGGAACCCTGTCAGCAATGGAGAAACAAGGATGTACTTGAAGGACACTTTCATACCATCATCTTTTGAAGCATGGCTAGCAATCGTTGAGGATACATGAATGAATGCAATTGAATGGTGAAAAGATGCACATCACCAAGACTGACTGTGGAACAATGCTGCACTTAAAGGACAATCTCATATTGTCATTCTTTGAAACATGGTCATAGACAGATGTTATCACACAACTGCACTGAATGAATGTCAGAAAGGCACCCATCTCGAAGACTGATTGTGGGACAACTTGTTCTGAAGCCAGATGAGTGCTTCACTACATGAGCATGAGTGATAAGAGCAGCATCATTGATGAGGCTGAGACATTTCTTTTCACAATCTGATTAGAAGAGTTGAAAAGAATCTATTGAGAAGAACACTGAGCATACAACCATGAGCCTTTGTACTGCAAGCTATGAGATGCATGTCTGGACGACTGGATGATTTCCAAGAAGGCTGATGATAACATGTACTTGAAGAGTACTGTTTCAACTGGAGGCAAGATCATGACTGATTAACAATCTTGATGGGTATTGGCATGATGCACACAATCAATCAGAGGATAACTCTCAGGAGAAGCCAGGAGAGAAAATCCTTCATGATGAATCAAGCAGTACCACACTTGGGGGACAGGGTCAAGCTTGATGAACGATGCAAGCAGTAATTGTCGAAGACAGCTCGGGTTGGGCACTACATTTACAACTGAGTGGATGGCTAGCACATGAATGAGCCAATGCATCGGAAGAGTAAGGAAAGCTTTGGAATGCAAACAAAGGCACCCTATGACGATGGAGCATCAAAGAGGGGGGGACCTATATTTCAAAACAGGTAAGGATGCATGCATGTCATCTAACCTAAAAAAAAAAAATTGCACATATTTTTGAATTGTTACAGGAAAATCCTTAAGGAGGTCCAGCAAGATATTGGAAAAAGAAAGAAGCATGGTGGTGATGATAATAAAGAATCGGTTTTGATCATGGAATAAAAGGACGATGGGATGAACCCTAACATTAGGAAAATCCCAAAGAAATGAAAAGATCAACCTTGCAATCGGGAAGCCTCGAGTTTTCAACCCTTGCAGTCAGGAAACACCGAGTTTTCAAATCCTATGATCGGGACTTATCAGGAAGCACCAAGTTTTCCAGCCCTTCTTCTGTCATCCCATCAGGACTTCGCCAGGTAAGTCCTATTTTTCACACGTGTCATATCATATTTTTTCCATCCGGGTAGGTCACCCATGACAATGAGACCGCAGTTTTCCACATTTTTTCCATCTGGGTAGGTCACCCATTACAATGAGACCGCATTTCACATTCTTTCTATTTGGGTAGGTCGCCCATCACAACGAGACCATTTCATCATATTTTTTCCATCTGGGTAGGTCACCCATTACAATGAGACCACACTTCATATTTTTTCCATTTTTTTGGGTAGGTCGCCCATTACAATGAGACCACACTTCACATTCTTTCTATCTGGGTAGGTCACCCATTACAATGAGACCGCACTTCACAGCATTTTTCTAGGGTTCGTCACCCGTACAATGAGACCAGCATTTTTTTTAGGGTTCGTCACCCGTACAATGAGACCAGCATCTTTCTAGGGTTCGTCACCCGTACAATGAGACCACCATTTTTCTAGGGTTCGTCACCCGTACAATGAGACCACCATTTTTCTAGGGTTCGTCACCCGTACAATGAGACCAGCACTTGTCTAGGGTTCGTCACCCGTACAATGAGACCAGCGGCACTAGGGTTCGTCACCCGTACAATGAGACCACCATTTTTCCAGGGTTCGTCACCCGTACAATGAGACCAGCTTTTTTCTAGGGTTCGTCACCCGTACAATGAGACCAGCTTTTTTCTAGGGTTCGTCACCCGTACAATGAGACCATTTTTTACACATTCTTTTGTTTTGGTTAAATGAGGTCGCCAGATGGGATCTCATGTAGCTTTGGTTAAAGGGAATCGCCAGATGGGATTTCAGGTTAACCGAGTTACACAGTTTAGTTCCAGTTGAATGAGGTCGCTAGATGGGATCTCATGTAGCTTTGGTTAAAGGGAATCGCCAGATGGGATTTCAGGTTAACCGAGTTACGCAATATTTTCGTTCCAGTTGAATGAGGTCGCCAGATGGGATCTCAGGTAAACCCAATGTGTGGGCAGGTCGCCCGTGAAAATAGACTATTGGGAGAGTGTGGGTCGGTCGCCCGTGAAAATAGACTAGGGTGAGTGTGTGTGGGTCGGTCGCCCGTGAAAATAGACTAGAGTGAGTATGTATAGGCAGGTTGCCCAAGATAATGAAATCATTTTTCTTTTGTTTTCTTTACAAAGCTTACTATGCAAAATTTTGAGGATTTTCGCTTCGTAAGCATTGTAAAGAGGGGGCATCTGTTGCTACCCAATTTTTGACCCATGTTTTTGATATATTTTCAAAAAAATTCCAAAAATAGAGAAAAACAAAGAAAATCCAAAAAATATGTTTTTTAATATATTTTCATCATTTTAGCATTTTCAACGTCGTCCAAAAAAAGAATTTAAATTTTTAAGGGTCTTTCGAACGCGTTCGACTTTTCACGCGTCATTTTTAAAATCATTGATTTTCCGTATTAGAGTCGACGTTGATATTGCTCGTTTTCAAAAAAATACAAAAAAATAAGAAAAATCAAATTTTACAAAAAAAGAAAATTAAGGGAACAATTTTGAGGCCAAAACAATATTTTTGTCTATGTATAGGGAATTTTGAATTATGGAAGAAGGGGCAACCTAAGAATTTTTTTTCTCTTCACCCGAAACTAGCCGTTCCCCCTGGCCCAAGACCATTATTTAATCCCTCTCTTTCGGCTAAAAATTAGGAACTCAGCCCCCACCCAGGGTTTTTTTTTCCTTGTTTCCAGCCGACCACATACGCTCCCCCTCACTATCTCCCCACTCTCCCTGGCCCTATGCAAAACGAAGACAGCCCCTTTGTAATTAATTTTCTTCTCTTTCCCCTCATAAAACCAGCCACACACTCTCCCCGAGTAGGGGGCTCTGCCCCCCCGATCTGTCCTCCTTTCTCTCCTGAACCGGCCGGTCACTCCTCCCTTCTCCTCCAACAAAAAGAAGGAACCGGCCAGCTTCCTCTTTCTTTGAAAACAAACTCCACCTCCCTCAGCTTTGGTTCTTCTCCTTTTCCAGCAGCCGCTGGCCAAGATTCCTTCTCCCACAGCCCGGTCTTCTCCCCTCAAACCAGCAGCGCCGATTCTCCCTCTCAGCCACCGTGAACGGACCGCCCACTCCACTGCCTTCAACCGGCCCGAACGCAGCGACCAGCAACAGAACCTCCCCTTCTCAGCAGTGTCTCCTCCTCCTCCGGACCATCAACGCCGTCCGCCAACCGCAGCAGCTCCTCCCCACGGACCCGCTCTGCTCACCACCGAGGAAACATCTCCACCGCAGCAGCATCCCCGCCGCCAGAACTGCCCAACAGCAGCCACAGAAGCTGGATCTGTCACCAGCAGAGGAAAACGCACCGAAAAAAAAAAGGAAGGGATAATCAGATCTGAAAAGTAAAGAAAAATTAAAATCGACTGGATGTGGGGTTTTGTTTGGCTTTGCAGGTGACGCCGTTCTCACCGCCGGCAAGGAAGGGAAGGGGGAAGGAGGTCGTTGCAGACCCCCCCTGTTCGGTTGTTTTTCGCGGCAGCGCGTGGGTCCACGCGCCGCCAGTGGCGGTGGTGTGTGAGGACCACGCGCCGACACTGTTCCAGCGCTAGAAACCCTGCTGAAAACTGTTCCGGCAATTCCAGAAGTCCGTTTGCCACTGTTCTGAATAGTTTTAGATTGTTTTGTAATTTTCAATGTATTATTTGTTTGATTTTGAGTTGTCTTTATAATGTGTAATTTGTGTAAATGTGGAAGAAAAGAAAAGAAAAGAAAAGAAAAGAAAGATAATAATAAAAAAAAAGGTTGTGTGTGTTTGTTTTTTTTTTATGTTATTGAATTATAAAAGTAAAAAAAGACAAATAATTATTTGTTAATTTAAATATGGTTAAATATCTTAAGGACAAATAAAATCAAGTTGTATTTTCCATGAAAGTGAGAACATGTTTCTACACGTATTCAGGGATTTAATAACTGATTTATTCAAGCCTTAGAATTTAATTAATATTTTAAATTTTCAAATCACATCAGAACACGAAGCAGCTTATCTCAGGTAGGGTGTGTTAGGGGTGCTAATACCTTCCCTAACCACAACCAGTCCCTTACCCACGATCTCTGACAAGACCAGTACATCAGGTTTCCTAGTAGCCCTCAATGAATTACTAGGTGGCGACTCCAACGAACTAAATTCAAGAAAACGCAACAAACGATGAAAAATTGCCAGCCAATGCCGCGCGCCATGATTTTTTTTGGGGTGCGACAAGGGTATTGTTTAGAGTTTGAGTATACGTTGATATTAGGAATCATGACATATTTAGTTTTTACATTTTTCAATCATGACAACTTTAAATATCACAATAAGTATAAATTATGTTATTTTGTAAAAAATAAAAATTAAAGGTATTATTTTACCAATATTTTAGATAAACAGTGTTAACTTAAAAAAAATCCGTAATATTTGCACTCAACTAACTAAAGCACCCTTAACAAAATTTAAGCCTTATTCATTAACCAATGCAAAACAGTCTCTAACCACCTTAACAATGCCACCCCATTATCCTTACAAATCACTCAAACCATGTTTACCATTGATCATAGTTATACCTCCCTTCCGTTCGCTTCCCTCATCTTCAAATAGAAAAAAGACAAAGGCCACCCGAAAAAAAAAAAGAAAAAAAAAATAGCAATGTTGCAATAAGAGCACACACATTAGCGTTAATAGAAAACAATCCAGCATATGTTTTTTTTTCCTCATTTAAAGCATGATTTGTATCTTGAATTTTCCTTAATTAATTACCCATGGTGTTTTTAGAACAACAACATTTCCCCCTTCTCTACCAAGATTCTAAAAGGCGATATTCAATTTAAGAATTTGAATTCAATCCCTCGCCAAAAGATGTAGTCCCAGATACTAGAATGGCAATCATCTCTTTCAACAGCAAGAGGTGATTTTCTTTACTAGAGTTTGGATTCATGATAGGCCACGCTCCTTATTATTTCCAAGCTTAAAAAATAGGGATTTCTGTAAATGACCCAATTATCTCACGAATACCGTTCTTCATTACATGTGTTTGATATACGTGTTTTGTTTTAGAAAAAACTAGAGTTAATTTAGTCCAGATATTGTATTAACCGATATTGCATTTTGTTTCTTCTTGTATAGTTCGATACAAAGAATTCTCATTATGATAATGATTATTTAAAAAAAAAAAAAAACTATTCATGTAATTACTATAAAGTGAATTGAGTTGTGGGGAAAGTCCTTTTTCAACAATGTTCATTATGATGTTGATCATGGTGTAGTGTTTGTTAGAAGTTTGAAGAAAAAAAGAAGAATAGGAAAAAGATCACAATGTTGACTTGTCCTTTTAAGGCTTTTTGGAGGCCATAAGCCAACAAATTAAAGGGATTTTGTTTGTTTTCCTTCTCTATCCCATTGCACAAATTTCTATAATCCCTACCACTAAAAGGAGACTGAAAATTAATATAAAGTGACACTCATTCATATAATCTTCACCCTTTTTACCTTCTTCTACTAGCTTTTTTGGTTCCTTTTTTTTATTATTTTTTATTTATTCAAATGGAACCAAAATGACCATCCTAATTACTTATATGGCCATCTTCATTTCTCAACTACTAAAGTTAGCCAGCCAATTAGTCAACCCAATGTGTAAGCGCAAGCGCGCTCACACACACACACACACACACACATATATATATATATTAAAAGAATCGGGTTTGTGTATATTTTTACAGTGTATGCAAGAAGGGAAAGACCCACCATACATGCAAAGAAAGTGAGGCATAAACATAGCAATCACATACTAGTACTTTTTAGACAAGTGGCCTGGACTTCACCGCAGGCCAAGCTATATTTAAAAAAAATAACTTTAAAAGCCAATGTAAAGGTGTTGTTAGTATGTTTTAAAAAATAAAATAAAAAATTTGTTACTTAAGTCATACATACCACTGGATCTAATAAATCGTTCCATCTAATTATATGATTAAAAAAAAAACTATGACAATAAAAGAAAAGGTGAGCACGTTGACAACAGTAAATGGGCAGGGTAACTTGAAATTAAAAAAAAAAGATTTAAAGGAAACAAATATTAATCAAAAGAATAAAAAATAAAATTTAATATAAAAATAAAATAAAAATTAATGCTAAGGGACAAAATTTAAATAAATCTATTAAAAAAAGGATTAAGAAAAATTAAAATGCAATAAAAAAAAACAATAACCAAACTTGCTACAAATAACAAATAATAGGACACCTCTAAATTTTTGCAAGCGCTTAAGAGAAAAAAGGGATGAGAAGGAAAAAAAGCCCACAAGAGCCTAATAGTTGAGACCCTCTATAAATACACTACACCACTTATAGCGTGTTTGGCAATGTGGTAGCGGTTGCTTTTCAAATAGCTTTTCGTGCCGAAATACATGCCAATGATGTTTTTTTATTTTTAAAAAATTATTTTTGACATCAGCACATCAAAACGATCCAAAAAGTACAAACCGAACTCAATTTTAGCAAAAAAAAATAAAATTGAATTTAGGCAAAACACCGTTTGGAACGCAATGTCAAACGGTGTCTTATAGAAGAGTGCGGTGTAGCGCTTGCAATGTCTTTGTGGAAGCCACTATTTCATCATCTAGTGATGCCTCACACTCTCCCTAGAAACTGCGAAAGCCACTTGTCCTCTAGCGTATGTGGTACACATATAAACCTATTTACGATGTTTGTTTACCCCAGTCTCCATACATGTTTTAGTTTTAATTTTGGTCCCTTGACACTTAATTGTCTTAATCTAGCCAAATTTTTATTTTTTTTTTCCTGTAAACCTAAGCATCAACTAACAAACAAAATGCTTCCTCAACGTTACTAAAACCCAATATTTAGACAATCAAAATAAATTATTAAGTCAAATCTCAAATAAAATCAATAATCAATGTGAAATGATCAAATTAAAAAAAATAAAAATAAAATAGAGTATATATAAGAAAACTTTTCTTCACCGTACAAAGCAATCCATAATCTTAGCTAACAAAAGAGATTCAATATTTGTTTTAATTTTGAATTTGATCCATGAAGCTCTAATTCTTATCAACCAATAATGCGTCAAAATATTCTCTTTGCGAGGCTCCTAGATGTAGGCATTAAAACAAATTACCATTATGGTCTCAAAAAAATATAATGTTAAAAAAAAAATTAAAAGTAAATTGAGAGATCAAAGTGAAAAAATGTTTTGGGACAAGAAAAAAAAGGTTTTACTATGCGAATGAACATTCATAGAAGCCCCTCACAGCCTATGGTACATTACTGATGTCTGATGTCTTTTTTTTTTTTTTTTTCTTTAAATTCAATTTATTTATTAATTTTAATCTTAATGCTCAATTAGCCAAAAGGCATATGCTTCACATGTTCTTCCTTTGATACCTCAGAGAAAAGTGAGTTGTCCTTCCATCGATCGGGAATATCCATTTATATTTCCCTTTGTACCCTTCATGATTCCTTCCAACACCAGAAATTATTGTTCCTCCCATTAACAAGTATAATCAATCGCGAAAACACACCCAAAATTCAACCAGCAAAAACCCAGCTCACTCCATCCACTATATTACTTAACCCTGCTCATCATGATACCTTCCACTTCTCTCTCTACAAGTCCTACTCTCTCCCCTATTCCTTTCTATTCCATCACTTGTTCATCTTCTCCTTCAACATCCTCTTCTTCTTTCTTGTACCCATTTCTGGTTTCTTTTAAAGTTTCAAACTTTTCTTCTCGTAAACCAAAACCCATTGATCTTTCTTGCAAACAAAACTGCTTCACTGAGTTTCAGAGGCTAAAAAAGGGTGAAAGAAATAAAAGGTGTTTTCTTGTTAGAGCTACAAGCAATAACGATATGACTATTAGTGAGGTTAGAGAAGAAGACGAAGAGAACCCTCCTCCTTTCCTTGACTACGATACCATTTCAAGGCCTAGACGCATTGCTCTTTTTGTTGAGCCTTCTCCATTTGCGTGAGTCCTTATTAATTTGTTGAATTTTACAAGTTCTTGGAAAATTATGGGCTTAATGCTAATTTCTTGCATTGTATGATGAATTCTTGGATCTGTGACTAAACGTTGACTTTGAGTCTCTTTGATTGCTTTGTGTTTGATGAAATGATTGTGACAGTTTCAGGTTATAATTTCCATGCTGTTTTAACGTTTACATCTGCTGATTCTCTTCTATGTAATACTGTATAGCTGTTTGATGACTGAAATTTTTTTATCTTTAGTTGCTATTGCCTTTTTGATGATTATGTCATGGCCTCTGCTAACTGGAAATGGTGTGAAGTTTGGATCTAACCAGGTGTTATTTCCAATGTTCCATTGTCTCGTTTGATTAAATTATGCATCTGTGTTTTATGGCTTCTGTTTGACGGCTTATTACTGTGTTTAGTGTGTATGAAGCTCATCATTTCTTGGAAGTTGGAAGTGCTTGACTAGTGTATTTCACCATATGGTGCATTTTGTCAGTGATTCCAATCTTCACTATTTTTTTTGGTTGGATGCTATTCCATCATAAATTCCAAATTCATTACTCTCTAAAGACTAATAGTGAATTTGGTTTAAGTTTCCTCTCTGGAAGGTTTTTTTTGTTTGCACTCGAATTTATATTTACTATTCTTTGTATGAAAAAGGTTTAGGGATTGAATCTTAGTAGAAGTTAGTCATAGAAGATCAAAACCTAAAACTTTTCACCGTGTTAAGAAGGCCAGTGGCAAGTGGTCATGGTAGCAGATATAATTCTTATGGTTCTTGATGCTCATTTATTTAGTGACACTTGGCTTTGGGGCATTATCCAATTGGATTGTAAGTATTTTGTTTTGTAATCTCCATTATATGGTGAACTATTGATTGCCTGCACCTGGATTTAGCTTTTGAGAAAGTCAAACCAGATATCTCTTCGTGTTTTCTGTTTGTCACCTTGCCTCTCAACATTTTTTAAGTTTCATGCTTCAGCTGGCACAACGGATATCATCATCGAAATGTTTCATATGCTGACATGTTAATCAGCATATATATACATGATTTTTTTTGTCCATATTTTCTTGATGCTTATATACTGATGTGTTTATCAGCATAAATATAATTTTTAAGGGGCATCCTGTTATTGTTTTTGTTTTCTTCAATATTTACTATTAGTTGAGAGTGAATAGTGGGAGCTTATTGAATACCATCTATTTCCTTTTATTTTGCAGATATGTATCAGGTTATAAAAACAGGTTCCAGAATTTCATCAAATATTTACGGGAAATGGGGGATGAGGTAATTTACAATACTTTGACTTTTTTGGTGCATGACTATAGTTTTATTTTGTTTTTTCTTTTCCATGCATACTGACGAGGCTTAGTAGCTTGAGTGTATGAACGAGGACCAGAGTGCTTGCCCACCCATTTTATATCAGAAAACCTATTTCTCCGGTCTTTATTTTGATTTGGGTTACCAATGGTACTTTAAATTTTGAAACCTTTGAGCACAATTCAAAAGCGAACAGAGCTAGATCAACAAAGTTTTTGATATAGCTTCTTATCATCTTTCTTTTTGTTAATTCCAGCCTAACTGTCTCAGCTTGTTTAAAGCTGCTAGCTGCAAAACATCAATTTTGCTCCCTTTTTTTTTCTCATCTTATTTTAGGTAATGATGCTATCACATCATAAAACTAACAAGTTGGCCTTGTAATGCTACTACATGTAGGTGATGGTTGTGACGACACATGAAGGAGTACCTCAGGAGTTTTATGGAGCAAAATTGATCGGATCACGGAGGTTGCAACAATATCCAATGATTACGTGCACTTTACCCATAGCTTATAGATTATCATATCCTTACATGTGTACTATTGTGGTTTACTTTAATTGTTTTCCTGGTTCAACTGCGTAATCTAGGAACCAGAGTGTTATTTCAACTTGATCAAAAGCGTTGATTTTAAAAAATAAGAATCCTCTCATGGTTCTTAAACTTTTTCCCTCTTTACAGCTTCCCCTGCCCTTGGTATCAGAAGGTGCCCCTCTCTCTAGCACTTAGTCCAAGAATAATTTCAGAGGTTGCACGGTTTAAGCCTGACATAATACATGCATCATCACCTGGGATAATGGTGAGTTTTGCCTTTGAAGCAAACAATCTTCATTATATATTGGTTATGCAACACTGACAGTCACAGTCTTGTACTGCAGGTTTTTGGTGCACTTGCCATTGCAAAACTGTTGTGTGTCCCCATAGTGATGTCTTATCACACTCATGTCCCTGTGTGAGTTTTATTCTCCTATGATCTTTCTAACAGTGTGCTTCCACATGTCTATGCTGCAGCTTCAAATTCTTATGCGACATTTCCTTTGATATGTCAATTGGTTTTTTGCAGAGTTTAATTCTTTGTTTTCATTTGCAGATACATCCCAAGGTACACTTTTAGTTGGCTTGTGAAACCCATGTGGATGGTCTTAAGTATGTATTATGCATTTTATACTCATAGTACAACAAATTCTGCAGGCTGAAAATTACTGAGTCAATAATGACCTTTGTTTTCTCCTTTCCATCAGAATTTCTTCACAGAGCCGCTGATCTAACTCTAGTGCCATCAGCTGCTATTGGGAGGGATCTTGAAGCAGCTAGGGTGACAGCAGGTGAACATAAACATCTCATTCCTGATCACATAGCTTTTAACATTTCCTTACGCCAATTTTCGTGCATAATGTGCTTTATTCCCAAAATTAATTCCATGAAAATGTTGCCTCTGCATCTATGCAGCTGTGTTTTAAATTGCTTGTTATTGCTTGTTTACAGCTAACAAGATTCGTCTTTGGAATAAGGGTGTTGATTCTGAAAGTTTCCACCCCCGTTTCCGCTCTAATGAAATGCGAATGAGATTAAGGTAAGGCCATCCTCTCATCCTTTACACCTATTTCATTATGGTCGGAATCTGGAATATATCTGGGTGTCATATATTTTTGGTCTAAACAGCAATGGTGAGCCTGAAAAACCATTAATAGTCCATGTTGGACGACTTGGAGTTGAGAAGAGTTTGGATTTTCTCAAAAGGTATTACATGATCCCCTTTCACTTCTTTATTTATTCGCATGTTTTTATTCTTTTTGTTTTGATGAATGAAAATATTAATTTGTTTTCCTAAATCAGTAGATGCCAAACTCAATGCAATTTCTATGTTAGGCCCACCATTTCTTAAAAGTTCAAATATGAAAGTACTGGTAGAGCTGACTCAATAAGCTTTGTTCTCATATACTGTGCTATATTATTAAATGAAGTGTCTGAAAGCTTATGCTGCAGATGCTCTCATGGACATTTTACTTGAAAGGTTATGTGCATAACCAATAAGGGTTTTGTTGCGATACTTCAGTACTTTTAATTGTTATTAGCAGCATTTTGAAATGGAATTCTTCTGCTACACTATCATAATTCCCTGTCCCATTTTGTACTGAGGGAGTCATATTTCTGCTCTCTGTTCTTCCTAATGTATGACTTGATTGCTTTAATGTTACCCATTTAGTTCTTACCACCTTTGATCCTGAACAAAAAAGTAGTTTTATCATTTGCCGGTAATGAATTTGATTTAACAGGGTCATGGATAGACTTCCGGGAGCAAGGATTGCCTTTATTGGGGATGGACCATATAGGTACTGCATTCTGAAACTTTTCGATTAGTTCAAAGGAAGTAAAGACTTTATTATGATTCATGACCCTCACAAGCTTCAAATGTTTGATTTTTACAGTCTGAAATGTCACCAAAGTTATTTTTCAAACTGATTTTTTTTAAGCCAAAACTTAACTTTCCCATTTCAACTAGACAATGAAATTCATATTTACCCCTGTAAAAAAGGTTGTTTAAAAATCCCCAATAACTTACTTTAGGAAACATGGATTTTTTTCTTTTCAGGGAGGAGCTGGAAAAGATGTTTACTGGCATCCCTGCTGTATTTACTGGGATGTTGGGAGGAGAAGAACTCTCTCAGGCATACGCCAGTGGGGATGTTTTTGTGATGCCTTCGGAATCAGAGACACTTGGTCTTGTTGTTTTGGAGGCCATGTCATCAGGAATTCCTGTCGTGGCAGCTCGTGCTGGGGGGATACCAGATATAATTCCTCCAGAACAGGATGGCAAAACTGGGTTTCTCTTTAATCCAGGAGATCTTGATGACTGCTTGAGCAAGTTAGAGCCTTTGTTGGATAACCAAGAAATGAGAGAAACAATGGGCAAGGCAGCACGCCATGATATGGAGAAGTATGACTGGAAGGCAGCGACTAAGAAAATACGGAATGAACAATACAATGCTGCAATTTGGTTCTGGCGCAAGAAGAGAGCCCAGCTATTGAGACCTATCCAGTGGCTACTAAAACGTCTCTTCCCATCTCCAGAAGTTTGACTGCAGGTGATGAAAGTTCGTCTAAGAGGTTGTCTTTTAAAAGGTAAATTAATGGGAACAAAAAGGATTTTATTTTTTATTTTTTTATAACCAACTTGCTGTAGTTCTTGTTGTGACAATCAATTAAATTACAATGTGCTCTATTAAATGTCGATAGAAATTAATTGGGTTTTAGGGTCAAAGATTTGATTGTCTTTATTATTTGATTATTTATTTGTTTGTTATTAGTTAATAACAAAAGGTATTTTCTCTCACATCCTTAAACTCTAACAGGTGGTGTTGTAATGTTTAGAACTTGAACTTCATGTTGAAAATTAATCGCCAGATTGAAGAATGCTGCTAGTAAGAAAACGGCAGTATCTCTTGATTAGATCTAAACTCCAAGCCACATCACCTTATCCTCTCAACACTCTCCTACGCATGACTAAATCATTCTTGCTTTAATTTATTTCTCCTCTTCCTTTGGTTATCTCTAATTTAATCACTCTAAATAATTCATAGGGGGTTGGGAAGATAGACGGGGATGGAGATATTCCATATTTTGCATTGCATGATAGTTGAAGAGCTAAGGAAATGAAGCATTCTTATGGGCTGCATTTTTTTTTTTTTCATTTTTGTTATTAATATTTTTTTGGCTTACTCGAAATACGAGCAATTAGACCATGCATCATCTACTTTTAAAAAAAAAAAAAAAAAAAAGTCATCGCCTTTAGTTTTTAATAGGCGAAGTGCTAGCCCACCCGGGCTTAGACATCTAAATTTTTTTTTTTGTCATTTATTTTTTTCCTCAATTTAAATTGAAATTTATTAAATAAGCTCATTTAAAATATATTTGGGATAATACTTTATTACATATTGTTTAATTTTAACTTTTAAAAAAAAAAAAATTATTGTGTTTTTTTTATACAACCTTTTTTTTTATTCGTGAAAAATAAGATTATTCGTGAAAAGTTAAATATCGATCATTTAAAAAGAAGACATTGAATTATTTATTTGTGAAGATTCAACATCGGGTCCGTAAAAGAGAGACTAAAACAAATGAATGTTTGTGTTTACAGGCTAGAAGGTCACACAAACATGAAGGGAAATTCAACTAAGCCCTAACATAACATTCAAGGTTTTAAAGAAAGAAACCCTAGTTTATTTTGTTTAAGTCATAACTGCTTCCCCTCACAAAACCACATGAATTGTTCTTCTTTTCGTGGTTAAAGACCAAACCAAAAGAAAATTTAGCATTTCAGTCCACAATTCCTATAAATTCATAACTCTTAGTGCATGATTTAATCATTTTTTGAAACTATTGGTTTGTCAGCCGAAATAGCGAGCTTGCAACAACAAAGCATGAAGGGATCTGCCATCTTCTTTTATTTCTTACATATGTTTATGCTAAACATTTCATTGACAAACTAAGCTACCACAAAATACTTTGGTTCTTTCAGAAAAGCGATGAAGAAACTGCCATTTACTAACTAGCCTTTAGTTTCTTAAACAAGATGAATTGACAGATTTGGCATGAACGATGAAGAACACTAACTGGAACTCCATTTTAAAAAAAAAAAAAAAAAAAAAAAACAACAACCTCAAAACCTTAATGTTGGACATGGACTGTCCACCCTTGTAAAACTAGATCTTTTATTCAATTTCTTCTTCTTTAGATTTGAAGGTTTTTTAATTTTCCCTCACAGAAACTAAAAGCTACAACACATGTGGCTATCTTTTTTCTTTTTTCAAAAAAAAAAAAAAAAAACATTCGATGCATCATTCATCCTTTTTAATTATTTTTTTTAAAATGGAATAACATTGTTTTGGAATAATTTCATTTGGGTTCTTGAATTTCAGTGCCTTTTCAATTATAATCCTTGGTTTCAAGAATTCTCAATTTGGATCCCAATTGCTCTTTTAACTTCAAATTTCTTTCAATTTAGTCCCTAATCCTCTATGATTTTCATTCTCAACTTTGGTCGTTTCTTCTATTTTGTTCCTTGTCCATCCAAATCTGCATCATTCTCCACTTTCTTTTATTGACTCGATTATCAATAAGTTATTGGTTGAAAAAATACATCTTCAGTCTTATTTTGAAAAGAAAATTATTTTTACTTTTAATCCTTTTATGATAGCAGTACCTTCTAATCCACCCTTTAATAATCAGAATAAGCATTATACAAGGATTGCCTTTGATGAGTGTAGTTTTTGTAAGCATAAAGGTCATTGGAAGACTCAATATCCTAAATTATGATAATATAATTAATTGCAACAACAATCTTAAGCATGGCACTATCACTTTGCTCTTTGTTCATTCTTCTTTGCAGATTGTAGATTTTTTTATCAAATCACATTTTATTTCCAGCTTTTATTTTTTAGTTGTTAAATTTTTAATGTTTGTAGCTGTCGCATCATGAGTTTAAGAAAAAATATTAAGAAATACAGGTTTTTTTTTTTGTTTTATTGTTTATTAAGGATAAAATAGTCTTTACATTTTATTTATTTAACCTATATATAATCTATTTATATTTAGATCAAACTTATTTTTTTTATTATTTTAATTACATTATTATGCATATCTACAAAACTCTGGCTTTAATTTTATTTATTTATTTGAATTGTTTAACAAAACGTTGAATAGATATTTCAAAAATAGGAGAGCACCTGCACATTAGAATAGAATCGTGTAAAATGAAATTAAGCTGCCATTTACGAAGTCTAAAAATTCACCACATTACATGCGCAAATGGCCAAAACGTCCCCGTTTGGCCTCAAGGAGGTCATGCCCCTCTACCCATTATTAAAGGAGGAAAAAGAAGAAAAGAAACTACAAAACGATGGTGATATATTTCTTCATTTATTTCTCGTCTTCTTCAAGCTATGAACCAGAGATTGATTTCCCTATGGTGTTGGCGGACAACCAGAGATTTCTGAAACATATTGCATAAACTCACCATCGTTTTCAAGCCCAATCATTGTATCAGGTGACAAAACTACCTCAAGATCAACGCTCCCCTTTCCATCTCCCCCTGGAAAAGCTGATATCTTCCCATCAAATTTATTGGCCCTACCACTCCTCACTGCCAAAGGTCGGCCCCACCCAAAATCATTATCATACATTGGAAATCTTGGAGAGCTCCCCATCGTGATTGATGCTCCATCAAAATTCCCCAACGGAAATAGCCGCGGCTCCTTTTCCCAGTCTGATATACCCTTCCGCACCGTACCATCACCATGTGCGACGACGTTTCTGTGCAGCAATTCAGCTCCGAAGCTCAGGTCCTTTGATAAAAGCTCTCCAGCCGAAGCAGCCGTTGGGATGCTTTGAATCGCGTTGCCAAAGTAATACGGCTCCAGCCGTGGCTCCAGCCGGTGCCGGCAATTTACTGCCATACGAAACGTCGTCATTTTAGACGGCATTAGTTTCCTCGCACGTGTCACTGATCTCCATAGCTGCGCGCAAAGGGACTGAAACGAGGAAATCTCCGCAGTTTTGTCCTTCATTAAGAAAAGGGGAGCTACTTTCCCGTTACTTTCTCCGTTAGCGGCTTTCCAACTGTCGTTTCTTTGCTTTCCGAAAATCTCCGCCGAATTGCAAATTAAATCATTGTTATTAGCTCTGAATTTGAGCTTGAGAATTGCTTCTCTTCTAAAATGGAAAACTCTCTCGCGCAAAGGCTCATCACCAGAAAATGTCACTTTCGGCCCACCGGCGGGGAATTTAAGCACCGCCGGTGAGTTAAACAAGGTGTTGCGGGAAAAGTCCGGTGAATTAGAAATTTTTTTAGATCCCTTGCATATTTCAGCGAAGGTATTGAAAAAGTGCCAGAATGAAGTGCCATCAGTAACAGCATGGTTTACCGAGCAGCCAATGAATATGCCGTCTTGCAGTTCAGTGACCTGAACTGCCATTAAAGGTTTAGCATGACCCGAATAACTGAGGGTCTTGTCGAATGCGAAGAACCCTTTGAAGCATTCAGGGACGTCGGTTGGAGAAAGAATGGTGTGGATAGAGAGGTGTCTTGCTTTGGCTTCGATGAAATCAACGCCTGCATCGTTGCATACAATATGGATGTGGTCGGTAGGGTCAGTTTGGAGGCGGCCAGCAAGAGCGGGGAAGTGAGAAAGAGCGGTGGAGAGGGAGTGTTTGAGGAATGTGATGAGGCCATCAATGGAGTATGGTGGATAAGGGAGGAGGACACCCTTTTGGATGTATTGGCACGAGAGCATGGGGAGGTCAGAGACTGAGAGCTTCAGGGTTTCGATGGTGGTGGATTTTTGGTCAGGGTAGATTGTGCATCTTGAGACGATGGTGGTATTGGGAGAAGGCATTTTTTTGTTTTCGTCTTTTTATTGTTAATGGCGATCAAGTATGGGCAGGAGGGAGGATGGGTTGTGTGAATGTAGCTGAATGTGGTAGGGTTTATATAGAGGAGGATTCATGAACTTGGAGGGTAGTTTCGTGGTGATGTTAATACCTGCTCTTGTTTCACTGTCTATGCATTTGTTTATGGCCTTTTTATCAACAGAAGATGTATTCGACAGAGAGACGGAGAGGGTCGTCATGGTGGGGTATACTGTGTTGGACTAAGTATAGAAAGACATGCTATAAATATTTGGATCAAACCATTCAAAACTCTATGTATATATAAAAAGACAACGTTTTGATGAGTGGTGCAATCCCATTGGTCATTAAGATTATTAAAATCTCAAGGATAAAATAACGACAGAGATTTTTTATATCCAAATTCAATGGTGACTTGGATATATATATAATGCTTGGTATGAATAAACATTGACTGCAGCTCAGAAATCAGAGCGAGATTAATTATCGAGGGCCAAGGAATCAATTCATAGAGCCGATTTTTTTAATAGAATCATTTTCGGCGGCTGCTTAATTTTCATTTAAAAATATATTTAAATAATATTTTTTTAAAAAATTTTTGATTTTAACATTAAAATGATTAATATATATATATATATATATAATTTCTTATGATTAAGAAATATAATTTTAAATTAAAAAAATTAAAATTTCTTGAAAACACACGGATAACCGCGTTCCAATGAACCCTCGTATAGAGTCTCTTGTCCTGTTTACGTGATTTTTCCTTTATTTTCACTGTGATCAGCCAATCACCACAGAATATCAATTATTAATCTCCTCATATTCCAATTCTAATTAATGAATTCTCCTAGAAAATCTTTGGCCAAGAGTACAAGCAAATATTCATGTTGAAGTCGAGAACTGCATGTCAAAGAGCTCCATCGATCGATATTGATCAGGAAGTAAAAGATGGCACCATGCATAGGACCAAAACTAAGTGCTGTTTCTTTCTTGGAATCTCAAGTCGATTGCCAAAATCTTATTTCCTGAATCTGCAACATCTCTTGGGGTCTCGACAGCCAGCCGATCCAGTCTCTATGATCATTATCTCTGGTATTTGGTTCTAAGCACTAATTTTGTTTCATCCAGACAACTTTGGGTTTACATATTCCTTGAAGAGCAGAAAATCACAAGAATCATGCAGAACGTGGGACTCATTTCCTGCATGTGTGCAAGTAGATCAACTGAAGTTTTGCCTGGAAAACATGCTCGAAGTCTCATCAACACCTCATTGCATTGCTTTGCTCGAGCGCACAAACACCTGAATATTAGTGATGAGGCACCAAACATCCCCCACTGAAATTAAATAGGAGCACGTGCTGTAATTCACTCCTGCTCGTTCCAGGAAAGCACATTAATTGATTGACGTCCCAGCTGCCAAACCTTTGAATTAATTAACCTTGTTAATTGATATGACATGACTAATGAGGCAATTACTACTTTTCTTTTCCTTCTTTTTTTCTTTCCAGCCAATGAAATCAGTTGAAACCTTAGATTGCAATGGTTATAATATTATGTACAAAGCAACAATGGCACAGCAAGATTCTCTTGGCTACAGTTCACGTATTTTAAAATCTCAACTTTCTATAATTAATTAATTTTATGTTATTCTATTCTTCTCTAATTATTCGATCGGTTAGGGCTCCAACTGTAAGAGGTTTGTCGTGAGGTAGGCATCTTATTACTAAAATGAATTATTATCATATACCCAAATATTAATTAGCAGTAGCCTCCTTCCCAATTTATATTATATATAGCCACCTTCCTTGCTCACCAAAACCCGTCTAGAGTGTTTCAAATATTCACAAAAAAAAAAAAAACAAAAAAAAAAAAAACCTTGATTAAGCATGCATGACGTATGACACAAATCCTACAAGAAAATAAAGATAATGGTTCTTCATAACGGGAAGGACCATTAAAAAAAAAAAAAAAAAACTAAACGAGAAGGTTTTTTATTGTACTCATGTAACACTATTTATTAAAATAATTATTTTTTTTTATTTTTTTAATTTATGTTTTTTTTTAATTTCAAATCCGTCCTTTAACATTATATTTATTGGGGTTTGAACTTCATAATTCTTTTAATTTATTATTTATAAGGTTATCTCAGACTTATGTTTTAAATTGTGGGTTTAATAGGATACCTTGGTTAACTCAATTTTTTTTTATTTTCTATTAATTTTTTTTCTAATTACATCCTTTAATATTGGGTTGATTGAGAATTAGGTTTCGTCATTTATTTTGATTTTTTTTTATGAGATTATCTCTATCTCATAACTCCTGTCACGTGTTTAGCAGATTAATTTTGGTTGACTCGGGTTATTTTTTTAAATTATTTTTTTTTCAATTTCATCTTTCAATGTTTGATTAATTGATAATTGGGTTTTATAATTTATTTTAATTTTTTTTTATTAAATTATCCTAATCTCATGACCTAAGTTGCTATTTGATAGGTTAGCTCAAAGTTGACTTAAGTTATTTTCTTGGGTTTTTATTTTTATTTTTATACTTCAACATTGGATTTATTAAAAATTGAGTTTCGTAGTTTGTTTTGATTTACTTTCTGTAGAAGTTATCATGACCTTATGTCTTAATATGCAGTTAATAAGTTAACTCAGGTTGATCTAAATTGATCTAATATGTTGTTGTCTTAAATTTTATTAAAAAAAATCTCATTTTAAATATTTATTTTGACTTAGACTATATTTTTATTAGTCATCCAATTTGTCTTTGAACCCATAACGGCCAAGTTACATCAGATCAATTCATATATACATATATATATATATATATATATGGTTTAAATTATTTTTTTTCTACTAGAAATACCTAGATTTTTTTTACATTACAAACAAAATAATAAATCAAACCCACAGCATAGCTGAAACATTTCATGCCAATAATCTAGTCAATTCCCTAAAGATTCATGTGCATTTCTCTTTAACCTGCATATATATATATATATATATATAATATAGATAGATAGATAGATAGATAGATAGATAGCTGGCTAGGACTCTTTCCATCATTAATAGCTACGCGATTGAAAAGTAATTTTTAGGTAAGATTGAAGTTCATAGATAATAACGCAGACGCTTAGGGTCACATTTCCTTAATTTGGTTAATTATGGTGCTTTGATTCTTCATTGTTTTTTCTTTCGATGGGTTTATATATTTAATAAGAAGCAAGTTCTGAAGGTATCTTCCGTGATTTTTCTTCAATATACTATATCGTTATAGTAAGGTGAACAGGGACACGTTGCTAACTTGTAATTTTCATCACTGAATGCATAGGTATGAGGTCATACGTAGCCAAGAAGCAAACCTCAGCTAATTAAGCAAGGTTGAATGACTTATTCAAGATTAAATTTAAGCTCGCTTGAGTCTACATGAATATTTTTATGTCCAAGACACAAGTCACTACATGCATGCATCTGAGGAAAGATTAAAGTTGACTATGTTTTTAAAACATGAGCTCTTTTGGTCTGCCGACTACCGATGGAGTCATTAATTCCGTAAATTATTTTCGAAGCATGCACTTAGCTTCAGTCAGCGTCAAGGCATTTGTCATTCTCCAAGCCTGTACTGTCAAGTGCAACAGTGAGAGCCAAATGTGTGTTTCTGGGTGGCCCTTTTGTCCATTTGGCCGAACGGCATCAGCCCCCAGAACCGCAAAATGTTTTCAATTTCTGGAACCTGGACAAGATATTTATAAGAATGTAACGTATGGATTTTTCAACTAATTTTACCATTGACCATTCAGTCACCACCCCCCACGATTACGAAACTGTTCTTTCAATTTGACTGGGATTGCACGTGGAATTTTTTTCAAATTTTCACATTTGATTTTTTTAACAAAACAACAAAGGAGAAAAGAAAGAGGGAGGGACCAAATAAAATGGAGAATCTTGACATTTTGTTGCGTTTTCTTGAGTAATTATTACGAGACTCTGCTTTCTATATGTGAATACTTAAAATTCATACACTAAATACTTAAAATGCATATACTTAGGCATGGTTTTACACCTTTCATATTTAAAATAAGACCTCTTTGTAAGGGATGATTATGGACTAGATTGCCTACATGAATGAATGAAGAGGTGTAAGAGTACGAGGGTGCGAAACCTTCTAGAAAATACCATCTAGGTTGTATAATGACATGCATGTATTGAGTAATATTTACTAGTATTTACGAGAGAGAGAGAGAGAGAGAGAGAGAGAGAGAGAGAGAGAGAGAGAGAGAGAGAGAGAGAGAGAGAGAGAGAGAGAGAGAGAGAGAGAGAGAGAGAGAGAGAGAGAGAGAGAGAGAGAGAGAGAGAGAGAGAGAGAGAGAGAGAGAGAGAGAGAGAGAGAGAGAGAGAGAGAGAGAGAGAGAGAGAGAGAGAGAGAGAGAGAGAGAGAGAGAGAGAGAGAGAGAGAGAGAGAGAGAGAGAGAGAGAGAGAGAGAGAGAGAGAGAGAGAGAGAGAGAGAGAGAGAGAGAGAGAGAGAGAGAGAGAGAGAGAGAGTATGAATTTGGTTTAAAGGCATAAAACACTGTATTTAATGTATTTATTTATCTCATACAAAAACAATATCTTTAGGATACGACTAAATCCTCTAAATCTTTTTTAAAAAATTAAAAAGATAGGATCAAGAAAAGAAATATATGTTTTTTAAATTGGTATGAAATATTTCGATCATTCCGTGCAAAACAAAACAAATAAAATTAACAACCTTGATTTATGTAGCCATGAGACCTATCAAGTTGAGAAGAGTAAAACTATCTTATTTTTTTTATAACCAATAACTTTAGAGACTGTTTACAGGATAAATGTATATAATATTGATGGGTCATTGCTAGGCGGACGTAAGTATATCCTTTTGGTAGATGAAGGGTAGTTCAGGCTCTTGTGTTGAGGGTGGTCATGCCCTTGACTAGAGGAGTGCTCCATCTCAATAGCTTGGTTATTTGCTTAGTTTTTGCCCGCATAAACCCCATACATTATCCAGATTTTGCTTCAATGTCCAGTGTGATGACGTAGGGCCATCATCTTCCTTGTGTCGATCTCCAATGAAAAAGTGAAAAATATATATGCATAATCCAATGCCCATTTCCTCTCTTAGAAAACAACAAATACGTACCAATACAATCACTTAAAATTAATGATCCTACTAAACACTCATCTTGTTATTTGTCTTTTTATCTTTATTTTTTTATATTAACTTGCTTGCCTTAAGATAAGTATGAAGAATCTATCTCAATTCACAGAATAAATTATTAGGTAAGGTTAAAGAATAATTTTATAATACTCTATATATGTGTGTGTTAGAATATCATTGAGCCAACTTTCATATTAAATGTGAAGTCTCGACTCTAGTAATTAACGTGTTTGGGAGAGTAGAAAATGATGGGAACCAGAACTTGACGGGACTGGAATTCTCCGTGTCCGTGTTTGGAAGGGAAGAGAGACGGCGGAGAGAATGCGAAGGGCGAGGAAAATCCCCCACAAGGTCCCCACCGTTTTGGTTCTCTCAGGGAGAGGGGAGAAGATAAATTTGGATATATATATATATTTTTTAATTTTACCAATCGACTGTTCATGTGTTAAAAGATATACAAGGGGAAATAATATCTATGTTTCGTTTATATTTCTCTCCTTTTATTTTCCTTCGTCTTGGAAATAAATTAATAAAATGGGAACGACAAAGAAGATTGTCCGAATACAATCTCTTCGTGATCTCTCATCAACCTGTAGGGACGAGAGAGAGGGAGGCAGACATCCTTTTTTTTCATGTGGTTTTGATGAGAGACGACAAGAACGAAATACCGACAAGCTTATCAATAAATTTCTTAGCAAAACGATAATGCGTTTGGTTATGCTTTCGACAACGTGCCAACGCGCCACTAACCTGGTCTTGGTGTGCGTTAATTATTTTCTTAATTATAACTTAATTATTGGATAGCTGATGATAGTTTGTCTATGATGCACCTACACATTTTGCTAGCTGGACCATTGTACTTATTAATAGCGATAAATTTGCTGATTAATTTAAAACACCCTAATTAAGAAGAAGAAAAACCAATCTAGTTTATGAAATATCATATTCCAATTATGTCATCGGTTAAGAATAATGTTATATTTATTAAAAATATATTTTAAATTTTAATTCCAACATAAATACAGAATAAATTCTTGAAGATTTGTGGATATAAATAAATGCAATGTTATTTAGCATGTATATGATCGCATAATCAATCTGCAGATTTGTTTTGTTTGCCAAAAAAGTGATTTAAAAGACATGATATCTATTTTGTTGCGGTTTTAAAAATTTTTTTATTTTATTTTAGATTTGTATTGGGTGTTAAAATTAATAATATTATAATAATTTTAATTATAAAATACAGATTAACCTGATAGGTCAACCCAAAACTCAGCCAACCTAGTGCTTAAATCGATTTGGGTTTTAAAAAAATATATGAAGAATTGACTCGATCTAACTTGATCGACCTGATATAAATCATTAATCAAAACCATGTTATTTTAAAAAAAATGTGGTTGCTTAGATTTTTTTTTAATTGTTTGGGTTAACTCGAGTTGACCCTCTCGACTTGTGACTCAGGTCTTGTTCTAGGATAATTTTCAAATCATATTTTTAAAATATGATAATAATTGTTTTTATACAAACATTGAATAGGGTCAATTCACGTTGACCATCTTGTTATGTGGTCTGGACCCTGCTCTAATTAAATCGACTATCAAAACATGTACAGATTTTAAAACAATGTTGATAACTATTTTTTTAATTACATTAACTCAAGTTAACTCGGATTAACCTTTTATTATTTATAATTTATATCTTGCTCTAGATTGAATCTCGAATTAGATTTTAAAATTATGATAATAATTATTTTTTATATATATTTTTAGTTGGATAATATTGAAAATGAGAGTTTTTTATAAGAATGTTTTAAAATATAAAATAATAAATATTTTCGGTAAAAGTGAAAAGTTTATAATCCCTTTATTTGGTGCTACCTGAGAATATATGACAATCTCGTTAGATGTTCTAGAAAGATTAAAGTCAACATTCCCAACTTTCGTATGACCCCTTTATTTTGTGCTACACATGATCTTGCCTAGAACATGTGTTTACGGTGTGGTACGGCAGTTGCATCTCGCCCCATTTTCTTACAAGTTCAAGGATTGCTGAGGATTAGGAATCTCTACGACGCAAAGGTACAAAGTGTAGGTGTTCTTTACCGTATCATTAATCACGTGTATCACATTATTATAATTTGAAATAATAATCATATATAATCACAACTTTAATTAGCTAGTGAAGTTTTTATTAATTGTTGCAGTTTTCTTGCATAAAAATAATGCTAGGAAACTATACTTTTATTAAGGCTCCGTTTGTTTGCAGGAAAGTAAATTTCTTTTGAAAAATGAATTCTGGAAAAAAATGAATTCTTGGAAAGTGAATTCCGGGAAAGTATTTTTCCGATATTTGGTAGTGTTATGGAAAATGAACTGGAAAACACTTTCCAGTGTTTGGTTGTATTATGAAAAATGAACTGGAAAATAATTTATTAATGAATTATTTTTTTTTCAAATTTATCTAATATATATAAAATATTTAATATAAAATATTTAATCACTTACAATTAAAAAAAATGAAATCTAAAATGTATAATAAATATTAGTAAATTTTTTCATGTTAGTAAATTTAACCTAGTCTTTTTAAAAGAATAATAAATATTTTTTTAAAAAAATATTTTTTTGTTTGAAAATACATTAAAATAATATATTTTTTTAAAATATATTTTTAATATTAATATATCAAAATTATTCAAATACATAATTTTTTTTAACTATAATCTAAAAATAAAAGTAAAAATAATTTTTTCTTGAACACAATCTCAAATACCCAATAGAAATCCTAGTCGTAGCGTAGCGTGGGTGTAAGGCTGGAGGAAAATTTTTGACTTGGGATTGGGCCCACCTCTGGCCACCACTATCTTTATAAAAGGAAAAAAAAAAAGTGTTTTCCTTTCTTTAACAGAAGGAAAACACTTTCCTTTGGCAACGTTATAAGTTTTTTATTAATTGGAATTCATTTTTCTTTGACTATTTTTCCTTGTTGTTGCCAAACATAGAAAAAGCAGGAAAATGAATTCCAGAAATTCACTTTCCTGCAATCAAACATGACCTAAATGATGTAACTAGGAAGAAATGTGTTGTGCCAAGTAGTTGCTTTCCAAGCAGGAAATTCTTCTTAAGGGAGAAAGTATTTTAATACTAATTGATATATTTTTATTCTAAAAATATATAAAACATTAAATTAAAAAAATTATTCCCCTCAATAATTTATTGTACCACAAGATTAGAATATTGTTCATTGTAATAATGTAACTACAAATTTGCCATTGAAAAAAAATATCATTTAGCTAGGCATTAGGGCACTAGTGTTTTTTTAGCATGACACAATTATCTTTAATATATAGGGTTAGATTTGTCATTTTCTTTCTTTTTTGCAAGAGTAAAATTACTACTCTAGCATTAGAATAGAAAAATCTAAAGTCTTTGACTTAGGTTTCTTTTTTTCTTTTTCTTTTTTTAAATAATATAACTATTTTGATGCCATTAAAAACAAAAACAATATAACTTTCTATTAACGGTTTCTTAATCTTCATCAATTGGTTTTATTGTAGAGTTGGAGGTTGCTAAAAGGTATTATTTCTAATTAGTATATATTAAATATCATTTAAAAAAAACATGTTGGCGTGTGCAAAATGAACCAACATGCGAACAAACCCCGCACAATTTAGACAATGCGTGTGGGTCCGTCTGGCAACTGAGTGTTGCTTTTAGGACGTTGTTTGGAAGATCTCAACACTCTCTACATGATGATATGACGTATGTACAATAAGCGTCTTGAGTTTGTTGTCGACTACCATTTCCCCCCTTGTTCTTCTCTCTCTCTCTTCCTTGAATGTTGTGCTAGCCCCTAAAAAATTTCCAAACCTACCCCTTCAATTTCTTCTTCCATCACATTTGGTCCATATCCTTTTGATCACTACTTTTTTTTTTTTTTTAGAATAAGCTATAACATCACAAATGATTTTTAATTTCACCCCTATCATTTTTTAATGTATAAGTAATCTATTAAATTACAAATATTTTTCAGTTTCATCACCTTATAATTTTTTTAATATTTCAAATTTAGTTTTTATTTTTTTAATTGCTATATATTTTATTTGGGATTTGTTTTTACAAATTTCATCCTCCTAGAGTTTTTTTAATCAAATTTTATCCTTATTTTTTTTTTTTTTTGCTTTTACAAGTTTTTTAATTAATATTTTTTCACTGACTTCATTGTTCAAAATTAAATTACTAGAGAATTAAACTTCTTAATTGAACCCAGGTTGGGAGTTTTAGAGCTTATAATAGGTTTGGGAAGTTCGTCCGAATTTACTAGATTTTTTAAATGTTTTTTAACTACTATTTAATTTGTTTTGATCCTTTTTTTAATATATTTTTTCAAATTTCATCCTCCTAGAGTGTTTTCTATCAAATTTTATTCCTGTTTTTTTAGTTGCTATTTTTTTTGCTTTTACAATTTTTTTTATTAATATTTTTCACTGATTTCATCATTCAAAATTAAATTGATTAAAGATTAAGCTTCTTGATTAAACACAGGTTAGGAGTTTTAGAACTTAAACTAAGTTTAGGAGATTTGCCCGACTTTGCTTGATTTTTTTTTTTATGTTTTTTTAATTGCTATTTATCTTGTATGGGATAATTTTGTATTTGTTTTCAAATTTCATCCTCCTAGGGTTTTTTTTCTATCAAATTGTATCCTTATTTTTTTTGTTGCTATTTTTTTGGCTTTTACAAGTTTTTTTATTGATATTTTTTTCACTGATTTCATTGTTCAAAATTAAATTAGTTGAAAATTAAACTTATTGATTAAAACCAGGTGGGAAGTTTTAAAGCCTAGACTAGGTTTAGAAGGTTTGCTCGAGTTTGCTTGAATTTTTTTAAGCGATTTTTTCTTCTTTTTTCTTCTTGTTTTATTTTATTTTTGTTATTTTTTACAGTTTGCCTTTTATTGGGTTAGCCTCTTACAATTGTTTCTCAATTTCTCCCCTAGCATTTTTTAATCTAAAAATAACCTATCAAATTACATATGTTTTTTTTTTTAATTTCACCCCTTATGATTTTATAATCTTTAAAATTCGGTCCTCATTTTTTTAACTCCTATTTATTTTGTTTGGGATCATTATTTTCAAACTTCACCTTCCTTGGGTTTTTTTTTCTATTAATTTTTATCCTTATTCTTTTTGTTGTTATTTTTATTTTTGCTTTATAAGTCTTTTTTATTTATATTTTTTTTATAATTTCATCATTCAAAATTAAATTGATTGAGAATTAAACTTATTAATTGAAATCGGGTCCATAATTTCATGGGTTGCGAGTTTAAGAGATTGAATTAGATATAGGAGGTTTGTTTGGGTTTGCTTAGTCCCCCCCTTTTTAAACAGATGTTTTCTTATTTTTTTATCTTTTTTATTGGAGTTTTGATTTTTTTTTTCTTTTATTGGGTTAGCTCTGAGTTCATAACTAGGATCACCAATTTCAAAGTTTACTATGGGTTCACTTTTATTTTTTATTTTATTTTTTAAAACTGATTTATTTAAATTTCATCATTGAAATTTTTTTCCTACTTTTTTTTCTATGAGATTATCTCAATCTTATGCTCATAATTGCAGGGTTTTCAAGTTATTTGATAATTCGGATAGACTCAAGTCTAGTATTTTTTACCTTTTATTTGTTTTTTTTTTTTGCAGTTTATTTATTATTGAAGTTTTTTTTTCTCATATTGTTTAAATTATGCATTGAATAAATGAATGGAGACTTAGATTTCTTTTGCCTTAGCATTTTTTTTACATCAATTTTTTTTTTCTATCCAGCTTGTGACGAAGCTCCAGCAACAAATATAATTAAGAGGAGCAATTACCCCTCTTGTCTATATATAAACTGTAGAGACAAATATTATATAAATGTTTTTGATATACTATGGAAAGTTAATAATTCCTTTAATTGACTTGAGAAATAACACTTCAATTATTTTTATTGTAGCAAAACCGACCTCATTTATATAGGAAAAAAAAAAAAACTAACTAGGAAATATTTAAAATTAAAAAACAATACCTTCTAGGTCTAATTTGAGAGTATTTTCAATCTCAAAAGGTTATAAAAAGCCTAGTCTCTATAGAATTAGATTTATAAAATCTATTTGGAAAATATAAACACCATCCAACAATTATATTAAAGTTATAAGTGTTTTTATAACACTAGCATTTCGATACATTGAGATTTCTTCTCATATATATTTTATAATGTCTAATAGGTTCATAAATACATCTAGATATTGCAAGTCCATATATAAGATTTTTCATCGTTATTACGAGTGGAAAGCTAAGACAAGTAGATTTTGCCGAAGATCGATCATCCATAAGAGATAGAAGATAGGTCAAAAGTGACAAGCTAGCAAGATTAAGTGTGAGACGACAATGGTATGACTTCCCTCACCTCACGTCACCTTTGTCTCTGCCCAACGCTTAGCTTAATATTGTGAGAAGAGAGAACGTAGGGACATGGTGTCTCTGTTTTCTGTCATGGTCCATTGAGCATGGTCACAAAATGCAAGCTCTCTCCCTGCCGATGCCCCGCTCTCACACTTTGCTATATTAAGATTCAGAGCACATAAAATTCCCCATTTTCGTTTTGTTCGTGACTTGAGGTAACCACTTGCTAGCTCCTCTCTCTCTCTCTCTCTCTCTCTCTCTAGCCACAATTGACAAGTTGCCACACCCTGTCTTCTCTCTCTAGCTATAATTGGATTCCATTAATGATTAGGGTTTGAATGGAAGAAAGCAAGGCAGCAACTTGGAAGCAGCCATATAATTGTCAGTATAAATATAGATTGCATTTTATTAGTATTTCAGGATAGAAATGATGAAACAGAAGAATATTTTTTTTTTTGTTAAAGAAACATAGATCAAAACATAAAATAAATTTGTTTATACAATATTTTTAAAATGAATTTTTATATATGTTTTCTTTATCCTTATTACTTTTTTTATCCTGAAATAATAATCAAATTCTCCTGAATTTATTTGGCTTGAAATGAGGCCACGTCTTCCGCTAACATTTTCAGCACTGAGTCTTGGCAAAATCATAATGGCCCATCCCTTGAAAGCAAGCCTGGCAAATGGGCCAAGTTTTGGCCAATATTATACCACACAAGTCGATCCTAACACTTGCGTCCCTGGACTCCATGACCAAAGAAAGGTACATCCTCCTAGAAAAAACAGTTAAAAACGTCAATAAATCCGACACATCCAGGTGGGCATACAGGAAAACTCAACATCCAGGTCACTTTTTGTCTTCAGATTTGGCGCGCATAAACTTCATCGCCATGCATGTTATCCACTGTGGCACATTATTTGGATAAGATCTTATGCCAATTCATTTTCCACTTTGTTTTTTTTTTTTTTTTTTCATTTTTGTTCTTTCAATTATTTGGCTACATGCATCTTCTTTAAGTCAAGTTCTACCATGTTTTTCTTGATAGGGAATTGTGGTCAATCTATGTGGGCTAGTGAGAAGCAAGCGACGATGAACCAAGAAAGCTTGGCGGCTGGTCATGGTTCGTGTTTTGCATGGCAGGATAGGCACGGTGCCTATTTACGTCTCATCATTACTAGAAAGCTCGACGGTGCCAAGAAAGCATGTTTTACCTTTGCCTATTTTTTCAATTATTATGCTACATGCATCCCACGGTTTGCCCACGGCAACTGCTCGAAATACATTCTACACTATAAAGATCTAGAATGTAGAGATCTAGAAAAAAAATCCCGCTTTTTGATAGAAACTTCAAATTAATTGCTTACAGGGATGATGGGGATGACAAATAATTACTTTAATTTGGTCATCAAGCTTTGAATACATACCAAAATGTAGCGTGTAAGGAAACCTATCTTCATTTACGTCTAATCCTAATTTCAAGTCATTATGCCCAGGCTCGAGGTCAATAACAGTTCACTGCAAATTGATCATGAAACCCCTAACGTCACTGCCTGCGTAGTTTTCACTTGTGAGGAAGATATATAATACTGTATTTTGACATCACCAGCAGCGGCAATTAGTTAAAAGATTAAGTGTTTGAAATATCAGCGACCTTACATTATTTTTACTTCAAATGCTGTATTGTAAGTAAGAACAACAAGAACTAGAATATCTGTTAAATATATTGAAGATGTTTGAGTGTTTTAATTGGTTGATATGCATGTGTCTAGCTATATTGTGATGTGATATGAATTCCAATGTTAATTGTATAAAGATTTGATAATATACACCGTTTGGAACCAGGATTGGCTTGACCTAGCAAAAATCCTTATAGAATTAGGATTTTTACTAATTTTTTATGTTAAAAAATAATATAAATTATATTTTAAGACCTCACCTAATAACTTAAGTTATTGAGTTGAGATAGTTTTTTAACATAGTATCAGAAGTCTTGATGATCAAGTGATCACCAGTTTGAATCTCACCATCTCCATTTATTTTATAAAAATCAAGCACAATATAATGTGAATCTGTGCAAGTTTCAAGTCCAATAGGCTTTCACTTGAGGATGTGTGTTAGAGAATAATCTAAATTATATCTTAAGACTTCACCTAAAATCTTAAGTTATTAGGTTGAAATGGTTATCTTGACACTTTACTCATTGGAACTATACATTCCTTATATATATATATATATATAAAGTTTAAGGCTATAAAAAAGTGGCATATTCCTAAGTAAATGGAGTAAGAAATTTTCATAAATTGATTAGTTTTCATAGAAGATTTTAAAAGACTTTAGTACAATAGCTACTCCATTAACTAAAATTATAAAGAAGATAATAGATTTTTAATGGGAATTAGTTTTTATTATTTTGTGTCTAGATCTTAATAATTTTAGTCTAGGTTCCTTAAAAAAAAAAAAAAAAGGGTTCAAAAGTCATTTTTATTGAATCTACCCCATTACACATACAAACAAAGATAATTTGCACCAAACTAATTCAAAAAAACTATATTAAAAACTAATTAATTTACAAAAAATCATATTTTATTGAAGATTTTGACTCTTTGGAACTAATTATATATATATATATATATATATATATATATAACACTAATTTAAAACTGCACACTCGAACTGCTTCATAGTCAAGTCTTTTTGGAATTATCAACCGGTTGTCGAATTGAAAGTTGACATTCTTTTTTTGGGCTTACGGATACCTGTAATTTAATTATTCAATAACATTTAACTCTACTGATTCGGCCCTCGATGTTTGGATTCGGTGAGGGAGAGAGAACATTTTGATGTGGGTTTGTGTTTATTTAAGTTTATTTTGAAGAGACCTTCGCTATTCCTACCTGTTTTTCTTCTCTGAGGCAGGTCCACATCTTATTAAATGCTTTCTCCAAACTCATTGCTGGCCCATTACGCCTCAGAGCTCCTCCAGCCACAAGAACCTTCTCAGCCACCACATCAAAAATTCCTTCGGCCTTTAAATCAGCCACATTTTGTAGCCTCTCACCAACTGTCTTGGCAAACCTGTAGCTTGACTTGTGGTTCTAGGAACAGTACTTTCAATAGATGTTTTTTTTTTAATTTTATTTTTATCATTTAATATTTTAATTTTTTTAATTAGTTTTCATATTTTTTTTATATAAGGTTATTCCAATTCTAAACTCATGATTGTGAGATTAACAAGTTAATATAAATTGACTTCAATTTTACTTTTCATTGCTTTTTTAAAAACATATTTTTTCTTAGTTTCATTACTCAGTTTTTTTTATAAAGAATTTTGCTTCTTTTTTTTTTACAATTTATCTTTTATGCAGTTAGTCTCAATCTTATAACCATATTTATGAATTTCGAAGGTTAACAAAGGTTGAATTTGATTTTTTTAAGTCTTTTTGTAAAACTAATTTTTTCTCAATTTCATTTGTAAATATTTAATTATTTGAGAATTGATCTTTGTGTGTGTGTGTGTGTGTTTTTTAACTTTCCTTTCTTTGGAGCTATCCCAATCTTATGTCAATACTCCTAGAGTTAGCTGGTTAAATCATATTTTATTTTTATTATTATTATTATTATTTTAGTTTTGTCATTCAACATTGAGTTATTTAATAATTGGGCTTTATAGTTTTATTCAATTTGTTTTCATTAACAATTTTATTTTTTTACCTTTTATTGGCACAAATAATTTTTTCATTAAATATAAAATTTATTCTAAGAAATAAATTTATTAAACACAACTGAGTACATAGTCTGTGTTATAAAATCAAATACCTTAATCTTTTTTATCTGTTGATTAAATATCGATTTATTTAATTAGATGTATGTACAGACATTTTGATTTCTGATTGCAAATTTTTTTTATATGCAAAAACATGTGGAAAAACATGTATTTTTTTATTGAAAAAATAATTATTGGTGTCATAACCCAATTTTAAAATTTTCAAAAATATAATAATATAAAAAATAAAAATATATTAATGAAAAAATGAATGAAAAAATAATTTGAGAATTTGGTCAAGACAACACAAATTGAAAGCTTGAGGACTAATAAGGATGGAATTATAAATTTGGAAGTCAATTTGGCAAAAAAATAAAAAGAATTGATAAGTTTAGGAACTTAATTAAACTTTAAATTAGTTTAATTAATGCAACCAGGGCTTAATTGAAGAAATATCAAAGTTCATGGTTAATTTAGATAAAACAAAATACAATAAATTAAATTTTAGGGACCGAAGTGAATAGGCACTGATACTATAGGTGGGTTAATTGATTTTTTTAGAGGTAATTTTGAAAGAATTAAATGTTTAAGAGTAAATTAAGGATTGAATTGATTAAATATGAAACCAAGGAATATTATGTAAATGAAACAGAAATCCAGGAGTCCAATTGCATTGTTTTCGGGGTGAAATTATAAAAAAGAAAGATTTTCAAAAAGCAAGAACTTGATTGCAAAACATCAGATCTTTAGGGGGCAAATTGAAAATGTACATTTAAGCCGAAGAAACGGCGTCATTCCAAGGAGGACTGTTCATCCTCTTCCTCCTCTGGAACAGAGGAAGCTGTCTGAACCAAAAAAATAAATGGTCTCTGTTAGATCCATCAAACACAACCAAATCCAAGCCACATTTCCGAATAGATTGTCTACAACAAATCCCATTTTTTTTTCCCAGCTTCCATCGCCCCCACGATGCGCCATTAACGCTAAGGAAACCCATCACCAGCAATCCAACAATGGCATGACTGTTGGTGTTCTTATCCCACCAAACTCGGAGAAAAGATAAAACAGTAATTATCTGCAGAAAGACGATGATCCCAGGAGGATAAAGATCGAGTTTCTCTCAAGGTTTGTCCCATTAAAAAGAAGAGGATCCAGAAAGCAAGGGAGAGGAGAGAAAACACAGAGAGAATTAGGGAGAAAGAACACAAAAACCAGAGGGAATTTTGGCTTTTCCTTCAGAACTCTAGCAAAGGATTTTTTGCTCTCCCTCACAACAGACTATTGATCCAACCAACACGACACAAACCATGAAAAAAACAGAGGAAACAAAAAAAAACGAGAAAACAGAGGAAGAAAGAGAGGAGAGGAAGGGAGCCAGAGAGAAGAACGACTAGAGAGAAACAACCGAAAAAAGAAAAGAGGGGAAGAAAGGAGCATTGTCCAACCAGCGCATCATCTCCTCACATCTTCGTCTCCAGCAGCAGCTACACCAGGTAAGCTGCTCTTCTCCCCATCTTTGAATTTTAATTACTCTCCCCTGTAGCAAGCGTGGGTGAATAATCCACGCATGCAAATGGTTGTCAGCTTGTTCACTGGGCTGGACCAGTGACTAAGTTGAGTAAAAATACTGTTGAGATCGGGCTGGGCTTGAGCCTCAGCCCTAACCAGTTTATTTTTTTGAGCTAATAATGTGTTAGCAAACATTCCTTTATATTATTTCCTCTTTTTTTTTTTTTCTATTTTAATATCTAGTAAAACAGACCTTTTAAAATATTAGAGAATTCTGAAAAATTTTGGGGATCCTTGTGAATTTATTTGTGATCTCTCACACTTTTTTTTATGACTTTACTTGGTATTAGATTGTAGACTTATATAGTGAATTGTAAATCTGATATAAAATTTAAACATATCTTTTCTATTTAATTTTACTTTCTTTGAAAAAAGAAAAAAAGAGAGGCTCCATCATTGCAAAAATAAAAAAATATATTTTGCTTTCAATTCAAAATTTTATTTGTTTATTTATTAGAGTCAAAATCAGGAATATTCGTATTCACTAATGTCAAAATTAAAAATATCATCGATGTTCACTAATATCAGAATTAAGAATTGAAACACTAGAATTAAAAAACATCGTGAACCCCAATGTTCACTAACGTCAAAGTCAGAAATACCATACTCTTTTATGTAATATTTACCAACATCAAAGTTGAACATTCACTAGTATCAAAGTCAAGAATATTATAGATAAACCATCAATAGTTTAATACAATAAATTATTAGCAATTTAAGACAGAAACAACAATACAACCTACTTCAAGTAGAATATTTAAGAGGTGATAATATCTTATTTTTTATGTAATCAGTCTCATACCATAGATATTTATTGATCCGTTAGCGTTTCTAGTAAACAAAGAGCCTTTGAACCATATCTTTTTTTCCAATATGATATTAGATATCCTCTTCTTTTTCTTTTTCATCGCGATGTCAGGATCCAATCAAGGTCAAATATCTAGTTGAATATTATAGTGTGAGAGATTAGGGTGACTTGTTCGAAATTAAACCATGGGTTTGATTAGAAAATGGGAAAAGAAAATATCGAAAGTGCTCCTCTATGCGTCATGCAACTTGCATAAAAGCCTCTCCTTTTGAAAAAAAGTAGGGCAGTTTTGTCATGAAGCTAGGAAAAAGTGTCAGATACTTTTTATATTGCTCATGTTGCCTGAATTGTTGGCCTGGTGGCGGACCATGAATAATAGTTGCAAAGCAACTTACGATGGAGCACTAGTAGGTTTGCTTTTCATGAAGGTTTGCATAAACAACATCAAATTTAGTGCCATCGATTATCAGCAGCAGCAACAAAAGAAAGGAGACAAACAGAACAGGAGGGGTAGCAAGTTCATCTGTCACTGAAAAAGCCTTTCCCCATGCTGTCACTTTGTGGTGGTTACTGGCTTGTAGACTGACATTTTTAAGATTTTTCCAAGTTTTTTCTTTCTTTAATAAAGCAATACGAAAATATGTCAAATTCAGTGGATGGAGATGGTGGAAAGCCAATTGAATGGCTAGCAAAATCGTTAATGAGGGGGGTATGCTTCCCTTAAAGTTATCTGGGTTGGAATATTATGTACGGTTGTGACAAGTTTGATTTTCATGAAGATATACTTCAGGTATCGATGACATGCCTTTTATTGGAGGTAATAATTTGTATGTTTTTATGTTTAAAAATGTTTTTTTTAAAAAAAAAAAGCTTGAGGAGAATCTTGAGGAGCTTTTTATGAGCATGGAAAAGATTTAGTCTTAACTTGATTAAATTAATGGTTGAAAAGCCGACCTAGTGCTTAGTTAGATTCTCTCTTTTAATGAGCACAGTCTCGTTAAAGTTCACATTTAAGAATCAGAGAACCACCCCATGATTAATGATTCTACTGATGGCTATCTTAAGGGATCTGCAGAAATGCGCTGGTCTTTGCCACTTTGTCATTAGCTTTTGAAAGAAATCTTGACAAGAAAACAAAACGAAATTCAATGGCAAAGTTGCATTAAGTAATGGATTGATTTAGTCTCTGAAACATCTTATAGGATCTTCCCCCACTTAACTTTGCCATCTTAAATCAGAAAACAAAGTGAAAAAAAGAACAATGTCATTCTCATGAACAGAACAAAGCGAAGGCAGCATTAGATGCTTGAACTAGTGGCTCTTACTATCAAACTTCAGTCAAGATTCCTTTGTCAAATTCGTTCATCCAATGGGATAGATAAACCATATGCATAAAGGAATCAAGAAAAAAGGAGATCAAATAACGTCATTTCAAGGGGAAAAAAAAATTTCTGAATTGTGACCAAAGCAAATTTGGACTGAGAATTTGACAGGGTACATTTTTACAAGAACTGCTGCTTTCTCTGATCAAAGGAATACGACAGCAGCACAAAACAATATTACAGGTCATAATCTGAATACCTCAAACACATCAGGAATTCTTTTCTTGAGCAGAAGGAGTTTTTCAATCCCATTCTTTCATCGTTCTGATTGTATTTCATCCACCATGTGAACTAGGAAGCTGCATCAAGTACTTTTCAGGCCAGCAACTCAATAATTGGCGAGTACCCCATCTAGTCATGAACCTTTCATGGTCCAGGACAACTTGGATAGATTCTTGTACAAATTCCAATATTCAAAACACAAACAAGTCCAAACAGAAAATGCCTTGCGACCATAACTGAAATTCTAAACATTGCAACTATAATTGAATTCCAAACACAGCTAGGACATTCACATGTAATCAAAAGTCAAGCATCACATAAATAAGCTTCCTTTTGGTTCAATGATTCAGATTTGAATGCAAAATCACAGCATATGCTATGTGATCGTTCTGCAAGAGTCTAATAAATATGGACTAACTTGAGCCCCCAATGACATATTCACAATAATACATGATAGAGAATTGACAAAGTTATCCAACATACTGAATAGCATATAGAATATCAATACCTTCAGAACCCTAAATGCTCCACTTCATCTATGACCTTATTGACGCTGCATTGATTGCATCTGAAAAATGAAATTGTAAGGACCAAACTGATATCCTGGAAGTGTTCCTCCAAGCAGATTTTGCTCCTGCAGCTTGGATCCATATGAGGATATCCCACAAAAAGGTGTCGTCAACAAATTGTAATTTGCTGGATTATAAACTGTGGCTATTCCTTCATTTTGTTGTTTCCAGTCATATAAACCTTTAACCGTGCCAGCCGTTTTTGGTTGTGCCTGAGATTGCATGGTTGTGGTTGAATGATCTGGAGATGATAGCCTTTTGTTTTCTGGTGATGGAGATTTGGCATCTGGAAGATTGACAGTAGTGATATCATGGATACTAGATCTTCTCTTATCCTTCCCTCCAGTACTTTGCCTAATAAAATACTTTTGAGCATGGCTAGCCACCTGAGTCGGCGTCCTAGTAGTCACATAATTGCGGGAGATATTTCTCCAATCCCCTTTACCATACTTTTGAAGACCCAAAAGAAACTGCCTGCAGTTTATGTCAAGTATCTCCAACATAAGACACCAAAACATGAAAACTACACACATAGTTGAATGAAAGAGACATTCTTTGAAAAGCAAGTTTTAAACTAATTCGACTGCGCATTGACAAATTCAAATTGTTGAATTCCATTATAAAAGATTTATAAAGAACAATACACTTAGGTCTATCATAAGCTAAATGCCAAGTTGGTCATTGATCTCATCTCAATTACCTCAGCAAGACAGCAAATTCTACTACAACTCAATTCAAGCAAAAACAACATAGAAAAAGAACAAGGGAAGTGAAAATTAACTCGCCTCCAGAAACTTTAAAACACAACCAGTTTTCGTTAACTATCACTATTGCGAAATCATAACGAAGACACATTAGCTTTACAGCCAAAGAAATGTAACTTACCTGTGCTCCTCCTCAGTCCATGGCACTCCTTTCTTCCTTTCCTGCTCGGAAGGCCGAGTCGCCGTGCCCCTCTTGCCTCCAGGACTATAAAATTGTTTCAATCCACCATCATACCCTTGATTACTTAGCCACTCTAAAGTGAAAGAATCACTGTTATATCCAGGAATCGGGATCAGTCCTGCTTCTATATCACAAACATCTTCCTCCAATTCCCTATACTGTTTGATGACATCATCCACAGTCTTGCCTGGAATCAAGGCTGCCACCTTCAGCCATCGATCAGGCGTATCCTTGTCATACAAAGCCAAAGCATTCTCAAACTGTTTGTTCTCCTCAGGGGTCCATTTTGTTCCCTCGCCTCCTTGAAACAACCAGTTTGAATTCTGCAAATACGAGGCCGGATACAGAATTCCAATACCCCGATTCATAGTTGTAGGTAATCACTCTATACAATCAAAGCAAATAACTAGCATGCCAAAGATGATTTATAAACACTCAAGATACTCACTTTTATTTTTTGTTCTCTCCCTTTGAATTCAAAGAGAGAGAATCACCAAATGGGAAATGCAGAGAAGTGGAGAATTTTATGACCAAATAGCCATTCGATTAGAATGTTGAGAAAACTTTTTTTTTTTTTAACAAATTGAGGAATCTTGAAAAGTTTGCAACTTTCCAAAACTCAAGGAAAATTCTTGAAACAATAACAACAACTAAGCAGATCTTAATTTTTATTCCAATGATAACCCAAGTACTAAATCATCACAATTTTTTTTTTTAAGAAAAACTTTTCAAATTTCAAAATGGAAAACAATACTCTACCGTGAATTTTGGAACTTTGAAGTTCAAGCTTCAACCCCAAAAAATATGGGATTAAGACTTCGCTTAAAAAGATACCAAAAGACAGCGGCAAAAGCAAAAAGACCCAACTGAGTTAAAAAAAACTGGTGCTTTGCTAGCTTTTTTTTTTTTTTTTTTTTATCTTTTCACTGTGAACTAAAAGGGAAAGAAAACAACAACAAAGTAGTAGTGCCTTGGAGAACAAAAATATGCCAGCTCTTTCTCACTACTGCTTCTTGCAAGAGAGGGATCTACGGGAAAGAGAAACGAACGAGAGAAGAAAGAGAGAGGTCACAGGTGTTGAGTTGCGATTGGTGGATAGTTTATTTGTTTGTGGGCTTTGCCGCTAAAGAAAAGTTTCTTCCCTATAATATGATAGAAGATGGAGAGAAGAGAAATGAAAAGAGAGTGGCCAAATCAAAGTTGAGAATTGACAGTGACAAGCTGTGATTGGCTTAGGTGGTGGAATAAGAAAGCAGTATCCAATTTTGACAATGCTGACGCATGTTTAAGTAAATGTTTATGGGGAGTGCTTCTGTCCGTAAAAACCATAACTAGTTTAGTTCATTCATTGATTTATGGTTTATCATGTGAATAAATTAGTCCCTTTTCATCGCGCTTAGTTACTATTTTGAAAAAAATAAATAACAAAGATTGATGATAAAAAAAAAAACCCGTATAATTATAGAGATAAAATATTTAATTTTGTATATCTTAAAGATAGTTTTTAACTAATTTTCCTGTCCCAGTAAAAATAAAAACAAATAGCATGGAGATGAAGAAACAGTCAATTTGTTTTTCATATATATTAATTTTAAAAATTTTAAAAAATAGTTTTACGAATACAATTGATGCATGCGCAAACTAATAGAATATCAATAACACAATAAATACAGAAATTTTAATGAATAAAAAAAAATTATAGAAATGAACTCTAAATTAAATAGTAAAAAGAGTGTTTTATAATAAAATGGAGGATGATTTTACAAAAGTACTTTATAAAATAAAAATATTTTTTTATAATTTTTTATTTTTAACATTAGACATCAAAATCATTGAAAATACATAAAAATATTAATTTAATGCTTTTCTAGATAAAAAAAAATAACTATAAAGTAATTTAAAATATAGGTTGAATCACACAAACATACACACTCAAAGTTTTTTTTACCTAACTTGAATTGAGTAATTGTAGTGCAGTCATCAGTGACGTGATTATTCTATATAAAAAATAAGTGTATGTGCGTGCATGTGTATAAACTATCCCTACAATATTGCCATACCTAGGTTTAGAAATGATAATTTTATCTAAATCTATGAATACTAAACCAGTTTGAATAAGTGGCTTTCTTTATATTATCAAAATCAACTAAAACCTTACTCAAGATTCACCCACACACACACATATATTATTTTTTATCTAGTAATAAATAATACTCAAATAATAAATACTAAAAACTCAATGAATACAACATGAATATTTAAATGTTTTACCTCTTAGGTAATGAATAAGATATAAATATAATAGAGGTGCGTAAAAGTACACTTTGGTGCTTTGAAATTTTTAAAATTTTCATTTTTGTTCCTATATTTTTGAGACTCAATTTCATATTTTAATCCAAAACTTCTTTTATTTTATGTTTCAGTCCCTGAAATTTGAATAGGAGAGTAAAAGTTATCAAAAAATAAAAGAGAAAAGAAAACATTGTTCATTTGCCACATTCTAGTATATAAAAAAAAATTAATTGGGTGTCAATTAGTTCCTCTCAGCATAAAAAAAATATTATTTAGATATTTTCAAACTCCTGTCTAATCGGAAATAAATAGATTAAGGGTTAAGGAATAATTTTTTATTCAATTTTAATTTTGTGTGTTTTGACTGATTTAAAGGTGTTTTAAGATTAGAAATTTATTTATTATGATTCTTAAAAGTGTTTTTAAGATATATATATATATATATATATATATATATATATATATATTATATATATATATATATATATATATATGAGGTGCCCAAACTAAAAATTGCTTTTGTTAAAACAATAAAAAGATACATTAATATGAAAATAAAGTTTAGATTGAAGATATATATTTTTTCTGTTTATTTGAAGTGTTTAGATTTTTTTTAAAAAATTGTTGAGTCGTTATTTATTGAAACGTAAGTTGATTTTTTTTGTGAACCTCAATTGTACTCTTTGATTATTTTAATATATATGGAATGTTCACTGGAAAAAAAGAAAAAGAAAAAAAAAGAAACCAAGATGTTTTAATTAATCACTACAGTAAACATTAATCAACGGATTAAGTTATAGGTTTTCAAACTATCTAGGTTATATCAAGTGCGAAACCCAGCAGGTAGTAAGAAGTAGTTAGTTTACTCTTCAATTACCAATCTGCAAAGCTATATATGGAGCTGTCAAGAAGAGTTTTCTTTTATAAAATCTGTCAAAAAAGATAAATTCTAGAAGAAAATCTTGCCTCTAATAATAATAATGTTTCTGCAGGGAATTATCGTGTCTTCTTTGGCTCTTATTGCAGACAACAACGTCAACAATGTTTCATATCCTACACACACCAAAGATCTTCTTGCCTCTGTCGATCTAATAGGACCTCCAAGCATGTATTTATCATCAAGATGATTCCCATTTTCACGAAAACATAAAACAAATAACATATTATAACAAAATTCTGGACAATATTATACATGAAATCTATATAACCTCGTATCTTTCGGACATGTTAACAATTTCCCTTTTCTCAGTAATTAGGTTGATGAGTCCTGGATGCAGTAATGTTGCTTCTGTTCTTCTTTATTACCGTCAAACCAAACCTTAAAAATATCCCACTTAAAATGAATTTGACGATATTGTATCTAAATTACCTGTTTCTTCAAAAAACAAATCCCTAAAAAAATTCAAATTTATATATATATAATCCCTAAATGTATAAAGAAATCATTTCATATTAATTTCTTTATTATCAAAGATATCCTTGTAGTAGTAAAACTTAATCGCTTGAGACTTAAAATTAAATAATGATTAACTTATATATATACATGTAATCTGTCACAAAGTCACATCGTGTGAATTAAGGCATGCTTGTAATAACTATATGGATTACTAGTAATATTCTTTAATTATAAGGCACTTGTTTAGTGGTTAAAGTGATTCGTTTCTTCTCTCAACTTTATGGATTCAAGATTTCAAATCATGGAACTAAATACCATGGCAAATTATTAATTTTTTTTAAAATTTACCAAATTGATGCAAGGAATGTGCCTTTAAGATCGCGACTCCATCTCGATATATTGACATGCATGAGAATACTTTATCTATCAAATAAAAAAAATATAATATTCTTTAATTACATGATTATGAGAAATAGTATATTTATTTTTAGTTTAATAGTTATTGATAATCTTAGGTTAGTTTGCACATCAATAAAAATAATTTTCTTGCACCGAGGTTCGTGGCCTAGCGGACCTGACAGGGAATTTCCTGTCTCTGCATCCTAGATTCGACCCTTAGTGTATACGTCTATTATCACCGCAATGTCTTACTTGTCTACTAGACTTGTAGGATGTTCAGTAGGTTCAGGAATTAGTCATGATGTGCGTAAGTTATCCCGAACATCTCGGGTTATATATATATATATATATATTTTTTTTTTTTCTTGGGATAATTTCGAGAGCATATCTTTGATATGGATATGGTGTATGTATTCATAAGGATAAATTGTTCAAGGTTTGAATTCACTAAATCAAAATAATAATTCAAGAAAAAATCCATGAAAGTACGTAGATCCAACGAAAAATGTAGAGGAAAGTACGTCATTGGAAAAACTAGTGTGGATTTTGATTAAATTGGCGACTAATGATTGGAAAAGACGACTACAAGACAATGATCTGATTCCTCTCCAAGTTTGGCCTTCTCGTCTGCAAGGCTTGAGTTCCTTTCTGTCGACTGATATGCCCTGAGGGTATCTCGTTTTCTAGGCCTCCCCGACTCATGAATAATATTTCCTTGATATACTCTTCCAGCTGAAGCCCAAACTATTATTTATTCCACCAATCGATAACTCTCTATTTTTTATTTCTTACAGCATGTTTAAACCTTTAGAATTGAATTTAAATTTATAAATTTTAATAAAAATCTCATATTTAAAATCATTTTAAGTGTTAAGAATTAATTTAATTTACAATTCCAAAGAAAAGAAATTTAATATTAAACTAATTTTTCAAAAATACCTATGTAGCTTTTATTTTTTTTAAATCTATAAAAAATTAATAAGATGAATATAATAAAATTAATATAGAAAATAAGATAAAACTGAATTTTATAAATTTTAAATACGTGAATATTTAATTCCAATCAGCCTGGTTTTTATTCAGCGGAGTGTCGCTGGAATGATTGGGACTTCATCACGATGGTGGTTTCCATAAATAGAAATGTTCTTGTTTGCCGTATTTAGAAGTAGCAATTAATTAATTACTAGTAATAATTAATCCGACAACCATGTGCATTGTTGTCAGGTAGTGCTGACATGCTATAATTCAACTGCACTTATTTAAATAGGAATGTCATTCCACTTATATTTTTTAAAAATTTTAATTTTTTTTATTTAAAATTATTTTTTATATATATTTTGAATTGTTTTAATACACTGATTTTAAAAAATAATTTTTTTAACAATAAAAAAAATATTATTTTAATACATTTCAACATGAAAAAGCATTTTAAAAAGCAACCGCAATTACAATTTCTAATATATATATATATATATATATATATATATATATATATATAGTGGTGTTCAAAAAAACCGAATAACCGAAAAAAACTGAGAAAACCGATGAAAAATTAATCGAGAAAACCGAACCGAGATGAAAAACCGATTAAACTGATTACTAAAACAAAAAATCTTTCCGGTTCGGTTCGGTTCGGTTTCAGTTTCACCACCAAAACCGGTGAACCGAACCGGCTACCCATGAAATTTAAAATTAAAGCCAGAAATGACCTAGTATAAATACTAAATGCAAACGGTACAGTAAGTAAACTAATAAAGTGTAAACCTAAAGGCTAAACCTAAATTTACTTCTGCAGCCGCCACCCCCCAAACCAGACCCTTCTTCCTTTTCAGTTTCCCCTTCAATTTTCATCTTCTCTGAATCTCTGCCTCTTGCCCCCGCATACGTCTCTTCTCTCGCTGATCAATAAGCAAATAACCCAGATCTCCGCATCCATCTAGTATCCTTGCAGTCGAAAAAAAAACCCGAACAAAACCCAACCCTTGGCGTCTCTCTTCACCTGCAACAGAGAGAGTCAAAGAGGTAAAGTTTACTATTTATCCATGTGTTAATTTTGGCCTTCGTGTGTTTGTAAGTTTTACTTGTAACATTTGTTCCATTAGAGATCTTTGACCTCTGCTTTTTTTTTTTTCTATCCTCTTACAGGCTTGCAGCTAGGGTTTTTGCATCTTTCTTCAGGTTCACCCCCTTTCCCCGGCTCTTTCTCCATTCTGTTGATTTGTGTTGATATCGAGTTATTGATTGCTTTGTGTTGATTTCTGTTGATTTCTGTTGACTGCTGATATCGAGTTATCTTTCGAAGTTTTTACTGTTTTTACATCTTGTAACATTTGCGTTGATTTGTGTTGATCTCTGATCTCTGTTGATTTGTGTTGATATCAATCCATTTTCTGTTGTATTAATTCTAGGCTGCTGGCAGTATGTTCATGACTTCATTCTGTTTTATTGAAATTAAGAATTCTTTAAATTTTAATTATATTTTGGTGATTCAAGGTAGTCTTCTTTGTTCTTGGCTGATATATGTTTAGTATTTTAGCATCAATGGTGTATTCTTTCTTTTACAGTAATAATCCTTGCTCATAACTGGGATTTACCAGTTGCGTAAACTGTAAACATTGTTAAAATATTTTACATCTTTCTGCGTAAACTGAAATTGATGGCAATGAATAATTTACATCTTTCTGCTAGGTAGTTTTTCTTTGATAAAATCATAAATGTGATGTTGTGATCTATGTGACATGCACAATAAATGTGTTGGATCAGCATGTGTAAATGCCACGGACTTTCAGGGTTTTACTTGCTCTTTCCTTCAATTTTAGAATAGAAATTGGTCCATTACAGACTTTTTGCAATTGAAATTGGTCCATTACAGACTTTTTGCAATTGAAATTGGTCTATTACAGACTTTCAGGTTCATTGCATGTGTGATTTACAGTATGCAGGTTTTTTAAATTGTTGTTTTCTTAATTTCAAATGGATAATAGGGAAAATCCTACATCGAATGAGTCAAATCCTTCAAGTTCAGAACCAAATTCTTTGCCTAATCCACTTCCAGTTACTACCTCCAGCACAAACAACAACACTGAAGAAGGTAATCCACCTTCTAGATGTAATAAAAGAAAAACATCCCAAATTTGGGATCACTTTAAAAAACTAGATGGTAATGCTAAAACTCCTAGGGCTGCATGTAAGTATTGTGGAAAAGACTATGCATGTCATACTATACTTAATGGGACTAGTAACATGTGGAGTCATCTAGGTGTATGCAAAAAATTTCCTTTTGTCATTGATCGAAAACAAAAAACTCTAGTTTTAGAACCTAAGCCTAAAATAGAGGGGGGTGATAATGGAGAGGAAAATTTGGTGACTGTTAAGGCAGTGGGTTATAATTATGAAGAGTGTAGGAAAGCTCTTGGAAAAATGATTATACTTGATGAGCTACCTTTTAACTTTATAGAAAACCAAGGATTTAAATCATTCTGTAAAGTAATGCAGCCTAGATTTGATGTTTCTTCTCGTTTGACGATTTGGAGAGATTGTTTGAAAATTTATTTAGTTGAGAAGGAGAAATTAAAGAAAGCTCTTAAGGATCAACGTTTATGTTTAACAACTGATACTTGGACATCAATCCAAAATATTAATTATATGTGTTTGACTGCTCATTGGATTGATGAAGGTTGGAACTTGAATAAAAGAATTCTAAACTTTTGTCAAGTTTCTAATCATAAAGGTGAAACCATTGGCCAAGCGATTGAAAGTTGTTTATTGGAATGGGGAATTGATAAGATTTTAACAGTTACTGTAGACAATGCAAGTTCAAATAATTTGACAATAAAATATCTGAAAAGAGTAACAATTGGGTGGGCAACTAATATATTGTCAAATGACTTCATGCATGTTAGATGTTGTGCACATATTGTTAATCTTATTGTATGTGCGGGGTTGAAAGATATTGATGATTCAGTGGTTAAAATTAGGAATGCGGTAAGGTTTGTTTGATCTTCTCCTTCTAGACAACTTGTGTTTAATCAATATGTGGAAAGGTTGAAAATTGGGAGTAAAAAATCTGTTTGCTTGGATGTTGCAACTAGATGGAACTCTACATATATGATGCTAGATGCGGCTGTTAAATTTGATGTGGTTTTTATGAGGTTAGAAGAAACCGATTCTAGGTATTTGAGTTACTTTGAGGTTGATTCACAAGGGAAACAAAAAAACTTAGGTCCTCCTGCTTTAGAAGATTGGGAAAAGGCTAGATCTTTTGTGAAGTTCTTAAAATTATTTTACACGGTTACATTGAAATTTTCTGGCTTGTTGTATGTGACATCTAATTCTTTCTTTCATGAATTGATTTATATGCACACAAGCATATCTCAACTTTGTAGAAGTGAAGATGTTTATGTATGTAAAATGGCGAAGAATATGATGGCAAAGTATACAAAATATTGGGGGGATCAAGATGCACAAAACTTTTTATTTTATGTGGCTGTTGTGTTAGATCCACATTTCAAATTGAATTATGTGAGATTTTGTTTTGGAAGATTATATGATGTTGAAGAGGCTGAAAATTTTACAATTAAGGTTAAAGATACTTTGCTAAGGTTGTTTGAGCATTACATGAATGTTGATGAGAATGTTGAGGTTGTTCATAGTGTTGGAACAAGTATAAATGAAAATGTTAATGTTGATTTAATGGTAGTAAATGATGATATGCTGGATGACTTGACTTCTCAATTCAAAAAACATTTAGAGGAAGAGGGTAGTGTTCAAAAAAAAAAATGAGGTTGAGAGGTATTTGGATGATGATTGTGAGGATCCGAATAATTTTAAATTAGATATTTTGGGTTAGTGGAGGTGTAATACTACAAAATACAAGATTCTTTCTAAGGTGGCACAACACGTGCTAGCCATCCCGATATCTACAGTTGTTTCTGAAGCAGCATTCAGTACTGGAGGTCGTATATTAGATCCATTTTGAAGCTCTTTATCTCCATCGACAATGCAAGCACTTGTTTGTTGTTAGAATTGGTTGAGTTTAGCACCAATTCCAATCAACATTAGAACCTTTATGGATTATATTGAAAATTCTGAGATGATTGAGTTAGGTAATTTCTCTTACAAATTTAAATTTAGTTATTTTATAATATTGTTTATTTACATATGTTTAATCTAACATTTTAATTTATGTTTTTGTAGAATTTGGTGAAAGTTTAAAAATCTCAACTGATTGTTTGTAAGTAGTATTGGTAGCTTGGTGCAATCTTGGAATATAATTGTTTTGGGTAATTAATTTGCTTTACCTTGTTAATTTCCCTTTGGAATTTCTGGATGTTGGTGCTGGTGTTGCTGGAATTTCTGGAATTGTGTTGCTGGAAGTTTTGTGAATGTTTGGATGGATGTTGGTGCTGGTGTTGCTGGAATTTCTGGAATTGTGTTGCTGGAAGTTTTGTGAATTTTTGGATGGATGCTGGTGCTGGTATTGCTAGAAGTTTTGTGAATTTTTGGATGTTGATGCTGGTGCTGGTATGCTGGTGTTGCTGGAATTTCTGGATGCTAGTGTTGCTGGAATTTTTTCTTCAAAGTTCAAATTATGCCAGATGTTTATGATAATATATTGTTGGTTGCTAATGTATTCGCTTGTATTTTTCTAGTGCGAACAGACTTTTAATTTGAGGTTTTAAAATTTGATCATGCATCTTGCATATTGCATTGATTTAGCACTTTGAGAAGTATATTAAAAGTTTGCATCTCTGTAGGATTTTAATTACCATCCTAATTCATGTCCAGATTTTCATTTATATTGAAAGTTAGTAAATTCATATTAAAACTTAGCCATGTGAATTAGCTTAACATTTATTTTAAAAGCTGAACTTGCTTTAAATTTTGAAGCTTTAAAACCGTAAGCCAATTTTAAAGCTTAGTCATGCTAAATCTTCCCAAACTGTAAGCCAATTTTAAAACAAAAACCAAAAAAACCCATGGGATTAGGTTTCTCGGTTTTTTCCTTAAAAAACCAGATTTAACCGAACCGGACTGGTGCGGTTTGAACCGGTTTCCGGTCCGGTTCAGTTCATTGTTTGCAACAATACTGTAATTCGGTTCGGTTGGTTTTTTTAGTTTAAACCGAACCGAACCGAACCATGAACACCCATATATATATATAGCATTCTAGCACTGTTTACCAATTTTTTGCCAGTAGATTATGATAATGTTTGATATTATGTGATTTCTAACTATAAAAAAATAAAAAAAAAATTATTTTTTTATTCATAAATTATTTTTCAAACTACTTGAACAATACACGATCATGCCAGAATATACGGTATAAGTAAATTAATGTCCAGTATTATTTTTATTATATAACTTTATATATGCTTTCAAGTAATATATATTTTTTTATTTCACCTGTCATTATTTGTTTTGATGTAATGCAAACATAAAAAAACTCATTATGAAGCATCAAGAGGACTCAAAATGTTAAAAGAAAATAGATTATTATTATTATTATTATTCCATACCTGCATCCCTTTTTGTTCAGTTCAAACATTCTCAAGAGCTAATTTTCCTTCTGTTAATACAGGGCAGTAGTGCTCGACGCAAAACCATGTTGCAAGAAGGATAGAATTGCTAATTCAGAAGTTCTCCTTATGAAATTGGAAACGGGTTGATGAATCTAGAGTAAATTCTTGGCAAAGCTCTCTCAGTGTTTTGACAAGCAGAGCGCTTCCACAGTAGAAGACACCTGCAAACCGAAACATAAAGAAATATATAAAGGATATCTAAGTATAAAACGGAGCTTGATTACAATTTTGGTTGATGTGGAAGTTGATCACTCGAAGCCATCTATTATTGTCGAATAAAAAAACAATCTCATAACTGAAGAACATGAAAATTCAATATAGCTGTATCCTCACCTATCCGAGAAGACTTGTGCGTTTCTGCCATTTGAGCGAACACCTTTCTCCAGTTGGGCCTTGCAAAATGCGTTCTTATCTGTCACATTCTATTGCATGTTAGGAAAAAAGATTCAAAAGTAAACACAGTATATTAGTATATAGCCGATGATGCAGTGGCCTGTCAAACTGATTTGTACCCGGCTTTGGGAGACAATATCAAGTCCATTCTTTGCATGCTGCAGTTTTTGTACCATGGCAATAAGTGCAGACCTTGCATCTCCTTCTTCATACACGCTAGTCAAGTAGTTGTGCATTTCTATTATATGCTGATATATTCAAAAGTGTCCATAAAATTACTGGTTAGATTAGAGCAACAGCGATGAGGGTGAAAAGTATGTAAGAGGATGACTTTTTCAGCTATCAAAACCTATATACATTATCATCATAGTCTGCAACATCGTCCATGACACCCTTAAACCAATCAAAAGAGCTTTGTTCTCTTGTGACCCAGTAAAAGTATGCTCTTTCTGTACATCCTCGGTCCTGATCAGTGCAATCATGTGTTAGCCGAAATGATTTCCAACTTATTAGTCCAAGCAATCTTATGGAACAGATACTTGTTTGGTTCTACATAACCTACCTTCATCGAATCGGCTGCACTTGGTTTGATGCCATTAAGGAGATCCTTCAAAATGCTGATAAAGGGAGTTGCTCCGATTCCTAGACCTATGAGCAATAGGATGTCGAACTTCTTGTAATTCTGAGCTGGGGCTCCGAAAGGTCCTTTGATCAGGATCTTTGGGAATCTGCCATAAGAAAAAAAAGGGGCTATTATATTTCTTGTTTTAAAAAAACTGTCGAGGAGATCAGTTAAGACTTAATTTGCTCACGTTGCTTGTATCTGATCATAATTTGAGTTCGACATTGCTATTGTTTCCAATCTATTTAGCCTGCCTTGTTTTTGTTTCGCAGCAGGTGGGGCCTCACAGACCTGCGAAATATAACAATCTTTTAAGTATATAATTTGTATTTCTCATCTCAATTATAAAACAGCTTCATTTGCATGGATACTGTGTAACACCAATTAAGCCATAACCTTTGCAAATAAGTTTTTGAGTTCCGTAGTCCAATCACCCACGGTTCGTATGTGGACACTCAAATTGTTATCTCCTGGTGCAGAAGTGATGGAGAAGGGATGCCTGTAAGCAATAAGAACTGGGATTTTTTTATTAAATGGCATGGAAAGCATTCTAATGAATTACTAGAGATCAGTTTATTACCATTCAAAACTTGACAAATCCGGGCTCTTGATGAAGAGGTACATTCCACTTTCGTACTTAAATCCTGGAGGCTTGCTCATGTATAGAGCAAGAACATTCCCTGTATATATAACTGCCTGTAATTCCCAAAGTACATGATGAGTTTAATGAATTAGTATCAGGGATCAGGAAAGCAAGTGATTTGAGGAGAAGAAATCTCACTAATACAGACCTTAATGACATCAACCTGGTGATGGTGTTCCTGATATTTTGTCGAGAGTCTCTCTGTGGCATAGAATACTACTGGGCCAATGAGATACATCCATGTCTGTGAAAAGTTAGATTACACAATTAGTTTCAGCATCCTCATTAACCCAGATGGAGGAGAAAGTTATGCTTAATGAACAAGTAGCTAGCTGAGGATTGCACATACCGTTTTTGCATACCAAGGTTTTTCAAAGATTAAGAAGTAGCCATGCAAAAAACATAGCAGGTATGCCAAGGCCAGCAACTGATGCGCAAACCAGAAAGCATTAAACCCTGCCAATTTGTGAAACGCCCCTGGTAACTTAACGACATTTGTTCGGAAATAGTGTGTTGCCAATGTAAATGAGAACCCCATTACAAGGATAATCAGAATTCCGGTGACGCCTACACTACTTCGTATGAAGAACCAATAAGTTGGCTGTCGGTAATTGAACAATGGTCCAGCATATGCCATGAATTTGTCTTTTGGACATGAACTCAACAACGGAATATTACAAAGCACATGTGCTAGAGTATGAGCTACAGTCGCGATTACTATGGCCAAAGCAATGTTTTTGTGAAAGGTTATGTTGTCATCAAAAGGGATAAAGGTGCCGAGAAATGACGATCTAAGCTTAGTGAGTGTTCTTCTGCAAACAGGAAGAAGAATGAGAGCCATATTCAACTTGAGAGTCTCCGCGGAAGCCTTGGCAAGACAGACACAATAACTTGAGATTTCGAATAGGGGTGATTTCTCGAATTCCTTAAACTTCCAAATAAAAAGTGCCAAGTTTACAGCTAACCATAACGTCATAACCCATATTCTCCTCCAATTCTCATGAATATATTCTACTGACAGCGACAATGATTTGGTAACAGGAGTCCGATATCTTCTTGGGATCATGGCTCTTGTGAGAGTATGTGCGCTTCTATTGAGCTTCGTGGTAATTTGATCTTCATTATTCACCATCTCTCTTAGTAGAGTTTCTAGCTGCCATAGCTGCAAAACTAGAACAAGTAGAGTTTCTAATTGCCACATTGTCTCAGAATTTGAAACCAGAGTTTTTGCATAAATACTAACCCCTATATATCCAAGATGATCAGGATCAAGCTCTTCCATGATTAGAGCTGCATAGACTGCCGCGTACTGTTTAAGATTTGTGAGCTTGTTTGCGGAGGCACTTAACACTATAATCTTTAGCATGACGTAAACCAGGAAATCGAAATATCATGATCTGGAGGAAGAATAATACTAAAAAAAAAAAAAACAATTGTGCACGAGGACAATATAACCATACACACCTCGTTCACTTCCTCCTCCGATAGCCTCCCATCGCCATTCTTGTCGCACCTAGGACATCGTTATGTTAGCTTAATATTGCACAATATTTTAGCTGTCCAGAGTTCAGCGGGGGGGATTTCTTACATATTCAAAAAAATATTCCAAGTCGAGAATCAAGATCTTGTTTAGTCATGTCTTCCCAAAACAATTTCAACTCATCTTTTGTGATCCCATTTGCGGTGAATATATTCTTACGCCTAGCAATTGCGTCAAATATTTCTCCAGCAAACTCTTTTGAATCTCCTAGTCCTGCAAAAAGGAATCAAGTAATCGATTTGTGTTTGTTATTTTTTTTTGAAAAACAGGATAATGCGCACACGCTCAACGACGAAAGATTTCAACAGCATACCAATGCAGATTCCAAATTTGTCCTTTGGGAGCCTTTCATCAACTGCAAATGTGATCAAAGCGCTTTCGATTGATCTCCATTGCATCCATTTCCTTTCCTGTCACTGTTCTATCAAGAAACCTTAGGCTTTTAAGCCCTCTTGCAGCAGATGATGCTGTCCTTTCCATCTTGGGGCGAGGAGGTTTCGAAGAGAGAACACCATTCTTCCTCAAGGCACTGCTTGTAGTCCTTCTGAGGGATGCCCCAAGATTACTTGCACTCCACTTGATAGATGCGCCAACAGGTCCTCTGGGTGGAAAGGTTTTTTTTGGTTCATCATTGATAGGAACTTCCACCATCCTATCAATTTCAATGCTTTCGAGCATCCACTTTTTTGATTCTGTTCTGCTACCCATGAACACTATGATAGTTCTCTCTTCACTTGATCAAACTAAGAAAAAAAGGAGAGAAAAAATGGAGGATGTTGGAAGAGGGTGAGAAAACATAAAGGATCTGCTAAAGATTGAGAGGGCGACAGAGAGAAAGAGAGGTTTCTTTTATATGAAACGGTCAAAATGGCGTGCAAGGAGGGAAATATTACGAAGGTAAAAGCTAGTTTGATTAGTTATTGGCCTAAAAATAGGAAGCAACAGGATCACCTCAAACTTCCAAGTTCCAACCTATAGGACAGCTAGTGCGTTGTACGAGGAGCAAGCTAACTGCCAAGTGTCACCCATAAAATGATACATAATTCCACCCACTCATTTTGTGCACCAAGTTTAGTGGAGGATATATACAATTACTTATTTTAACATTTACGTTCTATCATATGTAGTATCCAGCCAGTTTAGAACTACTAATCTGTCTAGCTATCATGGGATCCAAAATTAATCATACCCTCCTTCAGGACTTGATGCTGCAAATAAAAAAAGGAAAAAGAGAGGGAAAAGAAAAGAGACGATGGTATGTAGTAGGAGTAAATGTTATATCTGGACTTTTATGTTATTTGTTTCTTTCCTGCAAAGAGGGATCAAGAATGGGAAATACAGGGTGCAGTGCCAGGGAGGGAAAGACAGTTGCTGCATCAATATTATAAGGATTGGAGTTGTTCATATCAGCAATTGGACAGTGTACTTCAATAAAATGTGAAGGTTCTTTCAAATTCTAACAAACAGTTCAAACGATATACAAACAATTGAACAGGCTTAATTAGCCACCGAATTTTCAATACATATTCGAGAATCTTTTTTTATTCAAACTCGCTTGAGAAAATCTTTCAATTTACTCAAGAAAAAAAATAGGATCCTTAACTCTAATTGTTTTATTTTTATGTTTTTTGTTTTTTGTTTTTTTGTTTTTTACAAACTCTTCTCTTTTTGACCATTGAATCTTTCTCCCCTGACCAAGTTTTCTGATCCACTACTGCTTCTATCTTTCAAGCTATTGAATTTCTTCACATGGTTTCAACATTTTGGAAGGTCGCTTGGCGGCGGTAGAAGAGACTCCTTAGGGCCTTTGCCATTGTCTACCAAGAACGCCATCTTAAGTCCCCATGTAGTGTGCACCTCTAGATGGCAATGCATGAACCAAACTCCTACAAGAGATGCAACGAAGAAAATCAGAGAACGTGAAATTAAACAAACTTGAAAATGCCAAGCTCTGTGGACTTCCAAACGAAAACATTAAACAGCAATTACCAGGATTATCGGCGCGAAATCTTATCGCCACCCATCCACCAGAAGGTACTCCAATTGTGTTCCGTTCAACAGGATCAACGAGGTTGAATTTCTTAGTATCAGTCTTCGGATTGTAATTCCCTACTCCCCTACCGACAGCAAAGAAATTGAATCCATGTAAATGGATCGGATGGTTCTCAGGGGATATGATCCCAGTATCTTGCATTACAAGTTGGACTGTCGAGTTGTAGCTCAGCCTGTAAACTTTAGTTCCACTTTGGTCTGTAATTATTTGTAGGTGGAGTGCCAGTGTAATTGAAAACATGCGGTTGGCTTTGCAGGAAAATCAAGTGGTGAACACCCCGCTGGTGTTGAAGAAATGTGCTTGAAGCAGGGCAGTGGTTGGCATCACAAATGTGACATTGTTAATACTAGCAACACCCTGCTGCCATTACCAGCTTTGCAACTTGGACATGGGTTAACTCCTAGACCAACTGTAAAGAAAAGGTTGTGATCAACGCTCAATGGGACTTTGGCAGGAAATCTTCTTGAGTTAAGGCTGCGGAGAGAATTGGTAAATTGGTTGGCAACTGCAGTGGCCATTCTTTGGAGGTGGGGTGTGTGAGAGTTGTGGGGGAGTTAGCGAGTGCTCCTGAATACTGCAAAGTGCTTGCTTGCTGTCATGTTGTCCACCGCAATTGGAGAATCCATGAAACGGGGACGCAGCAACCAAGTACTTGCCTGTATTTTTGCTAGTTGTGACAAGGACATTGGTGGTCTGGCCTGGGGGCAATTAGGACTGTATCGGTTTTGAATGGAGTTTGACATAGGTGGCATCAACTTCGACGACTGTAAGCTTATGCCCTGCAATTTTGAAGAAGAGCTCTTCATTGAGTTGCTGCATTGATCAACCGTAGCATGTAGGTCTCGCCACTTTTGACTGGCAATGTTGAAAACCGCCTGCATGAATCCCAAAAATCTTTCTGTATCAGACATTTATTAGAAGCAAGCATTAAGAGCCAGAACTTTGAAGTATATCTTATGGTCATTAATCTTAGTTGAATACCCTGTGAAGAAACAAGCTGAGACAAAGGCTCCTGGATGGCCGTTAATTGTGAGCATTCAGAGACATTTGGAGCTAGTCCAGATTTAAGAGCCTCGTTGATCACAGCTTCAGTATCTGAATTTCCACTCATTCAGCTGCAATTTCACGTCACCGCCCTCATCATAGTCTCAGGTTACATATTTAATAAAGCCAAGAACCTTAAAGCATTGAATTATGCGTCGGAACATGCACATAATTTCAGAGTATTAGTGAAAGAAATAGCTATGATGTATCCTGCTCACCTAATACAACAACCACCTCTTTATGAGGAGCTGGGAACGGAACGTAGGGAGATGCCGCGTTTAGGCAAGACAACCAGGGCACCATGAACTGTGGGCCCTGCCAGAGAATATGTGCGTGCCAAGAAAGTGTGCCCCTCTGACCAGTGATTGGTGAAGTTGTAGACATAGCTTTGCCCTGGCTGGATGGGGCATTGTGTAATTGTATTGGCTGGTCCATTCAGCCCAGCCCGTTCTTACAGTTGACCTGATGCCATGCCTGCCGAATACCAAGAAGAATACGCATCGGAATCAGTCATGATCATTGAAGTATAACTGTTAGACAGGGTTTGTTTTCGTTAGGGCTTACCAGTGAATAGAAACATTATATTTGACATGGTTAACAACTTTTACAAGAACTGTATCGTCTTCTCTGGCATACAGAGTGGGTCCTGGGAAGCGGCCATTGACGGTAACAATCGGCTTCCTAGAGCATAGTCTGGTAGTATTCTTCATCACCACCTGTTGAAATGATTGGTGAAATATTTAAGCTCATTTCTACATCAAATGTATATAATTCAAAGGTCATGACTGCTAAACTGTCCATATTGTTTAATTTGTTGTGACAAATTATGTCACTACAGTGATTTTAGATCTTACCACCCTTTTCCTATTTAATATTTTTTTTAATGGTTCCTTGAACATATATATATAGTGAGAGCTTTCTGCTGCAATTATTTAACCATAAAGTAAGCACTAGAATAAACTTTTCTGGTATTTAAAATAGTGGCTATAGGTAGGTGGTAACTCTATGATTTCCATTTGAATCATGGACTAGTCAGGAAAAAGATATGGGTAAAGTTGCATGATTTTAAGCCAAGGCAGTGTCATGATGTACACTGCATCGTGCAAAACATGGCTATCTTCTAATAACGAAATGCATTTCAAAGAAGATTTTCGTCACATGAATGAGACTAATGAGCTAAAGCTCAAGCAGTTCAAGCTTTCGTCACATGGAAGCTTGCTACAGCATTTAACTTACATTGAACTTGTAATGACGAATCCTGCACTCGACCAAAGCAGGGAGGAGGAAGACAGCAAGAAGCATAAAACGGATGACCCAATTGGAGTGCTCCATCTTTGCTGACTTTGAGACCTTTCTGTGGCAATCTCTCTGTTGCTGTTGGTTTCCTTCTTGCTTTCAAGCTTGTTGTCTTCATCCGTGACTGGCTACCTCAACCTTATAAAGGGAATATGGGAATTGCTGCCATGTCGTTTTTCACAGTTAGGTTAGGTGGGTGAGTGCACTCTTGGAAAACAAGGATTAGCAGCCTAATCTCACGAGGTTTCTTACATGCTACATAAAGTCTTCTTGTTCATGGATCAACATAGATTGGGAAGCAGACCATGTGTTTTCTAATTTTTGCATTTGTTAGGAACCTTGCATGGAAGTTTGATAATTTGGTGGCATAGGAAATCTGTAAATTAAATGATTAAATTTGGTACCCACTTCCTGCATATTAATCCTGAAAACATTCTCTTGTCCTACTATTTACTCAAGTAGGTTCACAACAATATAAAAACAGAGTAAAAGAACATGTGGTCAATTGATCAGCAACAGACAAGTCACCTTAATTAACCACCATTTTAGAGTTTATCTTATTTTATTACTCTTTTTCAGGGTGTAGTGCTCTTCGTAGACGTAAGAACAATATGGGTTATAAGTTGGGTAGGCCAAACTATCCTTTTCAAGGCATTACTTGTAGTCCTTGTAAAGGATGTCCCAGGATTACTTGCGGTTCTGAATTCTACAGATGAATGCTCACCAGGTCCTTTCCACGGTGATGTGTGTTTTTTGGATTCATTATTATATGAAAATCCATGCATGATCCGATCAATATTTTCAATTCAATGCTTTTGCGCATCCGTCTGTTTGTTAAAACCATTGATTTCAAATCTAATAGTAAAAAGGAAACAACTAAATGGCTTGATTCGGCTTAATTATTCAACAATGAATCAAGTTGATATATTGTGTCGAGGTTGTGGGTTTGATTCCTAGCTACAGATAGCAGCAGTATCTTCTTTCAAAAGATAGATGAGAGTTGCTTGTCTTCTTTTTTCAAATAAAGAAGATGTGCTCGGCCCAAGCCTGCAGGCCTCCCCCAAGCCCACGTGCCTGCGTGTTCGGCTTTATCGTAACACACCATTTGAGTATTTTTTGTTTTTTTGTTTTTTCTTTTGATATTATCTTTTAATGTGAGGTTTTTTTTTAATTTTATTATTTAAAATTGGATTGATGGTAAATCAAAATGTATATTTTTTATTATATAATTAAATTAAAAAATTAATTTGACTTGGTGAAGCCCATAACTTCGGTCACAGGTTTTGCAGGTTGAACCTGAAATGTCTTTTTTTCTTTGCACCTACCTAGTAAACAATGTCACATAAATGCAACTTTCATATAATTTAATTTAAAACTTGATCTAAACAAATAGTCATGTTAAGAGTTGTCAAGTTTGAACCGTTGTACCTAGTTTAATGATAATGCCGAAAAGTTTCATATGGTTTATAGATTATTTTCTTATGTTCCAATAAAATTTCATCCAACACAACGATAATGTAGAAAATAAACTAGTTATATCTAAATACATCAACATCCGTTACTCATTTTTATTGACATTAGTATTGTAATAAAAACATTTTGCTTTGTTAGGGGGGCATTTTGTTGCAAAATTTGTCTTGGAACATGGTTAATGAAAATATTTGAGGCCAAATTAAAAGTGGATCTATTCATTTTTAGGGTTAAAACTTTGTTGGAATTTAATTTCCAGCATAAACTCTTTAACATAGAATATTAATATGATTTAAATAAATTATGGATAAATAAAAAAATTATTCTCAAAGAACCATTGATTGAAATGTTATAGTGAAACCCAAAGCCCTTTAAAAACTCTATTCCGCATTGGAAAGAAATAAGTTTTTTTTGTGGCTTATTTAGTAAGAAAGCGAAGAGTTAATATTGAGAACAAAGAGAACCCAATTTGTTAGAGGGAAAATGTCATAAGCAAAGTGGGTTTTGAACTTAAACTTATACGCAAGCATGTGTCGACACGATGTGGCTTGAACCTAGGTTTAGGTTTATTATAAAATAGTTTCTTGTTATGTGAACTTATAAACAAGAAAAAATACAACCCAAAAAAGATAAAATCGAATTGAAGATAAAAACTTGATCTAGTGATTACCTTGAACCAAATAATCGAAGCTATTGGATGAATGACCACAACCTGTTGATTATTGAGTGTAAACACGCAAGGAAGTAAGTTATGATAATTGTTTTTTATTGCTAACATAAAATTTTAAATTTGACAATGTCTTTCAAAGATGGGGCATCCTCTAAAAAGGAGAAAAAGAGAACATCTTATTTTTGTTAGTGGTTATAGAACAACAATTTGAGAGGATGAATGTGATATTTGGTGAGGTGTAGGATCATTGATGAGATGACTAATGAGAATGAGGAAGGAGAAGCCAAAGATTTTGACCTTGTATCATTTGACCAAAAAGATTTAAGAGTTATTTGATAGGCTTATTCAAGATATTTGGGTTAAGTCAAGTTTTAAAATTTCAAGAAAGGGTGTCTAAGCCTTGATTAATATGGTCCATAAAAGGGTTGGGCAAGGAGAGGTAATTTTAGGCCTTTTTTTTTTCTTTCTAATGTACAATTTTATGCTAACAAGTATAATTTTCAATCGGAACATTGGATCGAATTGATATTTTGCCAAAAGATTTCACATACCTTATTTTTTATAAGGTTAAATTTGAATATCAATCGAAATTTGGGAAGGCCTTGAGATAAAAACTAGAAACTACTATGCGGAAATTGCATTATTTTTCTAGTTGGTTTAGGATTGTCTTTCCTTCTAACTTATAGATTTCTTATAAAGTGGCTTTCTTATTCTACAAAGACACTAGAGGTGACATACTTAGAGTTATTAATTGGCAAGGTTCCCATGTTTCATTAGGATTCAAAAGTTAGTGATTTTTTTATTTTACATGGACACACGAGAGGTAGTAGCAAAGAGTTCCAATTTTTGCAAGGTACACCTTATTTGTTAAGGCTACATAAAAATTATAAATCAAAAGAATGAGGATAAATTAAAAAATATAATATTTAGTGAATTGTGATTGAAGAATGAAATTAAAAAAAAAATTATATAAAAAAGCCAAGAACAAAAATTAAAAATCAAAAGAATAATGATTGAAGTTGAAACACCAACAACAAAAAGAGCAAACTATAATTTTTGAAGAAGAAGTGAGAAGAGAAGAAAAAAGAAATGAGTAGAAAGGTCCATCGACGACAAACTGAATCATAACCTAAGACATGCATCATACCAACAAAAAACAAAACATGGTGGTGTTTCCAATGACTTGATGAAAGGGTATTTTTGGACAATGGGAGGCGTCGCACACGCCACCCATAGTGTGTTGGCGCCTCCCGTATGCTTCGGGGTGTCGTACATATGCCTAAATTTTTTTTTTATTCAAATATCAAATCGCTCATAATTTTACATGTTAATAATGAAAAAACCTATGGAAAAAGTCCCTTGAGATAATTTTTTATTATAATTTTTTGACTTCCAATGGCATTTTGATCATTTCACTATGTTTTTTTATTTTTTATATATATATTTGTCCAAATACAAAATTACCCCTCATATTACATGATAATAACAAACAAAAAAAAACTATTTTAAAAGTATCAAATTGTCCCTGATGACAGCATTAAAATTTTTGCTTTTAAAATCATTTCAGTCTTTTCACTGTATTTTTAAAATTGAAAAAGATATAATTGCCCCTAATTAATTTGAGAATGACTAAGGCACCTCGTCAAACGACTTTGATGTCCCAAGAACTAGTTATAAGTTTTTTTTATGGAAAAGACAGATGTGATTAGAATGTTTTAGTGAATAGTATCAATGCATCTACAACTTCACTATTTTCTAACCAGTTTTTATCTTAAGGATATTGGGGAAAAAAAATGAAGGTATCTTCTATTTTATCAATCTTCTTAATTTATCTTTTCTCTTTTAAAAAAAAAATAAAAAAATAAATCTATTGGAAAAACAACATAAAATGGATGAAAAATATTAAGTTATAAATGGTTTTAAAAACAAAAAGAGGAAATATATAGTTAAAACTATAATTACTTAATTTATTTTAATAAACTACAAAATTAAGTTCCTAGTAACTCCATGCTTCAGTTTGTATTTTTCCCTTCTTTTTCTCTCTTCACCTAGTATTTATTTGAGAATATAATAAAGGTTATTTTTTTTATTTTAAAATATATTAAAATAATAATTTTTTACTTCACCATACAGCTTTTGGGTCTAAGAAATGCAATCATTGCTAGAATTTCTGATCATTGCCATGTTATATATATATATTTGTTTCGCGCTGCTAAAACTTAGCTTCCTTATTCTTTAACAATTTCGATACTTGTCTAAAAAAAAAGAGACTAATTCTAATCGAACTCTAGCATTTACTATTGATACATATTATTTTGCCTTTATTTTTATTTTCTTATTTCTTAAAGGGCTTGAAAGCCCAAGTACCGATCCTGGCTAGACACTGGTCAATATATAGCTTAGAAAAGTTAATCGGGCCTGATCTAGGTCTTATCCGACCCGACCCATGAACATATTTAGAAGCATGCAAGTTTTATTGATCATGAATGGCTTTGTGATCAAATCTTCAATGTATATATTTATTCAAGAAAAAATAACATTTGAATTGAAACAGCTATACCGCTCACAAAATTTTATTCAAACTCGCTTGAGCAAATCTTCCAATTCACTCAAGAAAAAAAATAGGATCTTTAACTCTAATTGTTTTATTTTTATGTTTTTGTTTTTGTTTTTTACAAACTCTTCTCTTTTTGACCATTGAATCTTTCTCCCCTGACCAAGTTTTCTGATCCACTACTGCTTCTATCTTTCAAGCTATTGAATTTCTTCACATGGTTTCAACATTTTGGAAGGTCGCTTGGCGGCGGTAGAAGAGACTCCTTAGGGCCTTTGCCATTGTCTACCAAGAACGCCATCTTAAGTCCCCATGTAGTGTGCACCTCTAGATGGCAATGCATGAACCAAACTCCTACAAGAGATGCAAAGAAGAAAATCAGAGAACGTGAAATTAAACAAACTTGAAAATGCCAAGCTCTGTGGACTTCCAAACGAAAACATTAAACAGCAATTACCTGGATTATCGGCGCGAAATCTTATCGCCACCCATCCACCAGAAGGCACTCCAATTGTGTTCCGTTCAACAGGATCAACGAGGTTGAATTTCTTAGTATCAGTCTTCGGATTGTAATTCCCTACTCCCCTACCGACAGCAAAGAAATTGAATCCATGTAAATGGATCGGATGGTTCTCAGGGGATATGATCCCAGTATCTTGCATTACAAGTTGGACTGTCGAGTTGTAGCTCAGCCTGTAAACTTTAGTTCCACTTTTGGTCTGTAAATTTGTAGGTGGAGTGCCAGTGTAATTGAAAACATGCGGTGGCTTTGCAGGAAAATCAGTGGTGAACACCCCGCTGGTGTTGAAGAAATGTGCTTGAAGCAGGGCAGTGGTTGGCATCACAAATGTGACATTGTTAATACTAGCAACAACCCTGCTGCCATTACCAGCTTTGCAACTTGGACATGGGTTAACTCCTAGACCAACTGTAAAGAAAAGGTTGTGATCAACGCTCAATGGGACTTTGGCAGGAAATCTTCTTGAGTTAAGGCTGCGGAGAGAATTGGTAAATTGGTTGGCAACTGCAGTGGCATTCTTTGGAGGTGGGGTGGTGAGAGTTGTGGGGGAGTTAGCGAGTGCTCCTGAATACTGCAAAGTGGCTGTTGCTGTCATGTTGTCTACCGCAATTGGAGAATCCATGAACGGGGAGGCAGCAACCAAGTACTTGCCTGTATTTTTGCTAGTTGTGACAAGGACATTGGTGGTCTGGCCTGGGGCAATTAGGACTGTATCGGTTTTGAATGGTTTGACATAGGTGGCATCAACTTCGACGACTGTAAGCTTATGCCCTGCAATTTTGAAGAAGAGCTCTTCATTGAGTGCTGCATTGATCAACCGTAGCATGTAGGTCTCGCCACTTTTGACTGGCAATGTGAAACCGCCTGCATGAATCCAAAAATCTTTCTGTATCAGACATTTATTAGAAGCAAGCATTAAGAGCCAGAACTTTGAAGTATATCTTATGGTCATTAATCTTAGTTGAATACCCTGTGAAGAACAAGCTGAGACAGCTCCTGGATGGCCGTTAATTGTGTGAGCATCAGAGACATTTGGAGCTAGTCCAGATTTAAGAGCCTCGTTGATCACAGCTTCAGTATCTGATTTCCACCATTCAGCTGCAATTTCACGTCACCGGATTAGTCTCAGGTTACATATTTAATAACCAAGAACCTTAAAGCATTGAATTATGGTCGGAATGCACATAATTTCAAGAGTATTAGTGAAAGAAATAGCTATGATGTATCCTGCTCACCTAATACAACAACCACCTCTTTATGAGGAGCTGGGAATGGGTAGGGGATGCCGCGTTTAGGCAAGACAACCAGGGCACCATGAACTGTGGCCCTTAGCCAGAGAATATGGGCGTGCCAAAGAAGTGTGCCCCTCTGACCAGTGATTGTGAAGTTGTAGACATAGCTTTGCCCTGGCTGGATGGGGCATTGTGTAATGTAGGCTGGTCCATCAGCCCAGCCCGTTCTTAGTTGCCTGATGCCATGCCTGCCGAATACCAAGAAGAATACGCATCGGAATCAGTCATGATCAATTGAAGTATAACTGTTAGACAGGGTTTGTTTCGTTAGCTTACCAGTGAATAGAAACATTATATTTGACATGGTTAACAACTTTTACAAGAACTGTATCGTCTTCTCTGGCATACAGAGTGGGTCCTGGGAAGCGGCCATTGACGGTAACAATCGGCTTCCTAGAGCATAGTCTGGTAGTATTCTTCATCACCACCTGTTGAAATGATTGGTGAAATATTTAAGCTCATTTCTACATCAAATGCATATAATTCAAAGGTCATGACTGCTAAACTGTCCATATTGGTTGTGACTATTAATATGTCATTATAGCTCTGTAGTAATTTGAGATTTTAATTCTCTTATTGTTTCTTAGCTTTATGGTTACTTACATGTCGTCGAACTTCATCTTTCATCTCTAAGTTGGCCCCATTTTGACCATGTACTCAACTATTTCTGTAAACTTATTGTGTTATTATTACGACTACTACTACTTGACTAGTTGCATGAATGTATGGATGGATTATGAGAGCTTTCTGCTGCAATTATTTACCCAATAAAGTATAAATAAGAAGAAACTTTCCTGGTATTTAAAACAGTGGCTATAGGTGGGGAACTTTATGATTCATTCTAATCATGGACAAGTCAGGCAAAAGCTATAGTTGCATGATTTTACGCCTAAGGCAGTGATCAGTGTCTTGATGTACAATGCGTCGTGCAAAACGTAGTTATCTTCTAATAATGAAATGCTTTTTCAAGAAATCCTTCTCTGTGACTGAGACAAATGACCTCAGCCTCGAGCAGTTCAAGCTTTTGACAGATGAAGGCATTCTACAGCAGTATTATACTTACATTAAATTTGTAATGCCGGACCCTGCACTGGACCAGAGCAGGGAAGAGGCAGACAGCAAGAAGCATAAATCGGAGCCGGCAAGCGTACTCCATATCGCCAACTTTCTGATCTTTCTCTTGCAATCCTCTCTTGCTATTGGCTCTTACTTCTTGCTTTCAGGCTTTGTTGTATTCATCTGCGTGACTGGCCACCTGAACCTTATAAGGGAATTTTGAGGAATTGCTTACATGTCGTTTTTATCGTAGTTAGGTGGGTGTGTAGATTCTTGGAAAACAAGAATTTGATAACAAATCTCACTGGATTTCTTACATGTTACATAAAGTCTCTGGATCGACGTGGATTTGTAAGCAGACGGCCTCTACCATTTTCGTCTACTTAAAACCTTAATGGAAATTTTGTTGGTGGAAATTTGGGGTAACAAACTTACTACTTGATTACCAGAAGCGTAGATCAGTAGTGATGTGCAGCTATTCAAAAGTTTTCTAAATTATGCATCTATGACCCCTTTTTTGTTTTTTTTTTTTACTATGATTGCTTCAGTAAGTTTCCATGTATCGGCCTCCCCCACTCTGCTTTAGTGTATAGCCACATTAGGCACATGCAGTAATTCAGCGAACACATGCATCTGGCCTTTTGTAGATGTAATTATGTAAAAATAAAATGCAAAGGTGAAGAAGGATGATATTGAGATAATTTTTTAAAATATATTTTTATTTAAAAATATATTAAAATAATATATATATTTTTTTTTTTATTTTTTATTTATTTATTTATCAACACATTAAAACGATTTAAAAATATAAAAAGAAATTAAAACACAAGAAAGTAAAAGAAAAATTAGTTATTTTTAAAAGCGTTTTTTAAACGCAAAAACAAATAGGCTCTAAATTGTTAAAAAATAATATAAATTATATCTTTGATCTCATTTAATAGCTTATGTTATTCGGTTGAATTGGTTTTTTATATGATATAAGAATTTTGATGACTAAGCGATCATAAAATTAAGCATAAGATAATGTGGGTTTGTGCAAGTTTCAAGTCTGAAAAAGCTTTCACTTGAAAAGGTGTGTTAAAAAATAATATAAATCATATTTTAGAAACTCACTTAATAATTTAAGCTATTGAGTTAACATGGTTTTTTGAATAAATATCCTAAAAATTTAGTTAGTTATTTATTTGTTATTATATTAAAGGATAATTCTTCAATCCATCATTATATCCTTAATTTAATTAACTTTATTATTGAGCATACAAGTTTTTAATCTATCATTCTAGCAAAATTTTCAAGCTAAATCACCAGACTCAGTCATATAACTTGGACATAAAAGTTTCTATTTTTCTAGTTTATAAAGGTATTTTAGAAATAAAAAAATAATTATATGTAAATTACTTAACTAGTTCTAGTTGTTTGATATGAAAGTCTTAGTAAAATAATTAATATATTTTAAATATAACATAAATTTAAGAATAAAATTGACTCAAATACAAAACCAAATTGAAAAATTACCTTATTATAATAAAAGCTGGTGAAGCCATTAATCCTAAAAAGTCTTACAATTCCTGCAAAATGTGTACTTAAGTTCCAGAGTCAATGGAGATTTCTGATCCAATAATTCAGGTCTTCAATGCATTTGCAAATGCCCATATTTTGCCATGTTTAATAGAACGTGATGCAATAGTGCAGTAGCAGTAAAATTCGATGCTATTTTATTTTTTATTAAATTGAATGTTCGGAAAATTTATGTGTATTTTAATTAATTTTATGGGTTATAAAGTTAATAATTATATAAATTTTCTAAGACTCTAAATTTAAAAAATTTGAACTAGTAATTTCTAAAAAACAAATTAAAAATCTAATTAATTAAGCTATATTTTTTAAAAATTATTATGCTAAATTCCAGAAGATTCTCCATATCAGGCCCAAAAGTAACCATTTAAATTAGTTTTGTAATTTTTTTATTTTTTACTTTTTAGTTTGTTTAAAATTTTTATTATATTTTTCTTTATTTTTGAATTTACTAGTTATTTTAGGTCTGTTTTTTTATATATTTAAGAAATTATAAATATCTTATAAAGAATAAATTATTTGAGAAGAGAATATCTAGTAATTGAATTTTAAATTAAAAATTTCTTTGATGATCTATTAGATAAAGTTTTGAGCTACTTGTGATCGCTATTTTTCCTGTGTTGATTTCGTCCGCATCTAGCATCAATACTATAGCACTACTTTAACCTTGCATTTTGATTTTTATTAATGGTAAATGAAACAAAATTTTCTTTTTTGGTGGAGTGTTTGAGATAGTGATTATTTTTTAAAATATTTTTAAAAAACATATATTAAAATAATTTTGTTTTTTAAATTTATTTTTCATATAGTATGTTAAAATAATTTTAAAATTAAAAAAAATAAAAATTAAAATTCAAGAAAACTCAGATTGAAACCCCTTTTCACAGGAAATAGAAAACGATGATGCCTATATATTATTATTCCCGTCTTCAATTGGAAATGATCAAGAGTGCCCTACATTCAATTATGTGTTACCAATCTCGTCCTCAAAATGTTACTAATCGGTCTGAATGTATGAATCGGTAATTTTCCCACTTAAATCAAAAGGAATTGATAGTTTGGGGTGAAAATGAATTCATTTAACTTGAACGGTTAATAAGCACTCTAAAGTCTATAATCATCAACAATAGATCCTTTTTGTTTATAGAAATTCAAGCACTAAGCCGATTAACAAATTGCAACGATATTAAATATAATGATTCTTGTTCAAGAGGATTTTTTTTATTTTTTTAAAATTTATTTTTAATATTAACGCATCAAAATAATTTAAAATTATATAAAAAATTAATTTTTTATCAAATAATGATTTGGATTGCATTCTTAAACGCTATTGAAGTTCAACTTTTCCAATTTAGCTTGTTTGACAGTATGTTTGTGGTTATTTTTTAAATAATTTTTCGTGTTAAAATACATGCCAGTGATTTTTTTTTTATTTTTAAAAAATTATTTTTTACGGATATTAAAATAATTTGAAAACAATAAAAAACATATTAATTTGAAGTTAATAAAAAAATAAAAAAAATTTTAATTTTTTTTAAAACACTTTTAAAATGTAGAAACAAACAAGATCCTCTCCTTTGATACTTTTTCTTTGCTAGTTAAATATACATATTGTAATGGTCTTGAAGGGTTTTATTTTTATATATAAAAAAAATTATGTAATGAGAGGGGATCGTTTACTTTAGCCACAATATTCCAAGATCTAGAATTTCTAAAAGAAAATTCCAAGTAGAATATTGGGATGCTTACAGCCTAAGAGAATAAACGGTTGAGAAATGCCTTTCATGAGATGCATCCGATGGCAACCCCAAAAACTTTATGGCGTGTTTGAAAGCAAAGATTAAACCAACGGTGGGTAAGCAACAACTCAATATCCCCCGAATTTACCCACTTTATTTCTTTATTTATCCTGTTGGAGACAATTCTTGAACAGCATTTTATCCGTTTTATACTCCTAATCTCATCAAATAGACAAATGAGTCCACCGTCGTTGAACTGCGTAGTACTCATAAGAAGTTGCTTCACTTTTGAAAACAATTTCAGGTTAGTTAGCAGACTACTATGCCCAGCTTTGTTCAGTGATCGGTCCAATTCACACTCATTAGCTAGCAAACTAATCTATTTGAATTATGTTTTTTTGCACTAATTCAAAACAAATTTGTTTTGATTAAATGGGTACGTGTCTATAAAACGAGGTATAGCCAAAAACTTTTAAAAATATAAGATATACATAAAGAAAATGTTCATGATTGTCTTAACACTTGTTTGAGAATGTTGTTCGATTGCTTTTTAAAATATTTTTCATTCAGAAATGTATTGAAAATATATTTTTTTATTTTTTAAAAAATTATTTTTGATATCATAGCGTTTTAAAATATCTAAAAACATCAAAAAATATTAATTTAAATTTTAAAAAAATAAAAATAATAACTTTTTTAAAAAAACGTTTTTAAAACGTAAAAACAAACAGAGTCGTTTATATCAGTACTTACATCTTGATATTCTAAAAAATAAAAAAATAAAATCTAAACCCCCTTTTGTTTTTGTTTTTGTTTTTTAATTGAAATTTTTTATATATTTAATGCCTACAAAATCGTAATCTTAAATACAAGGAAAATGGATAAAAAATAATAAATATGAGATTCCATGCTATAATATAGATCAGCACTCCCGCACAGCTAAAAGGAAACGAAAAAACAAACAGAGAGATCATTCTCTTAAATTCTGGGTTTTTAAAAAAAATATTAGATTTTTTAAAGATAAATAGATATTGTTTTCCCGAAATGGATTGCTTTTATAATTATTAGCTGTATTTTCTATATGAAATACATTATCTACGTTTAACACTTTATACATATTAAAAAAAAATTAGCTGCTGAATTATTTTGTATAAGATTACTTATAAGAAAAATATATTTAATGTTTCCGATAACAAAAAATAAAAATAAAAAACAATGCTAGTATGGTTTTTTGTTTTTAATGAGAGTTTAGGCAACATATATATATAGGTTGATATTGCAATAAATTGAAAAGTCAAAGTTGCCATTCAAACAAACATTCTATGAGTCGATATGATGAAACAATTAAGATTTGCTAATATAGTTCACTTTTATTTCTTTGAATTCTCAGTTGTCATGGGAAAACATGTGTGTTAATGAAGAAGTGAAGAATGATGTATTATATACTCTACTTATTCCTTCTTTTTTTTTTTTTTTCTCCATTTTTTCTTTTAAGTTATGATGAGGCAAATCATTAATTTTACACATTGATTGGTAAAAAAATGCTCACTCCACATGGTGGGTTAGGGTAATAAAAAAAAATTAAAGATATTGTTTGGGAATACATGCAAGTTATGTTCTTTAAAAATTTAAATTTTTTACTAAAACTTAATTTTTTTTTTATGTTTTAAATTGTTTTGATACACTAATCTTAAAAATTATTTTTAAAAACTTAAAAAAAAACATATCATTTTGATATATTTCAGTACGAAAAACATTTTAAAAAATAGAAATAACCACATTTCCAAACAAAAATCAAGATACCAAAATCTAAATTTAGTTGACTTAAATACGCAAATAAAGACAAACACAGGCTGCATAAGCCATAAGTTGGGTTGCTAAAATTAAAATTTAAATAATTAACAGTATAGTATATATTAAAAGAAAACCAAAAATTGCTTTCTGTTAATCCTCTCTACTTTTATTGTATCAAAAAAATAATATTCTAAAAGAAAACCATAAAAAAAAAGTTTCTTTGCTATCTCATTTTAGAGATTATGTTGTCGCCCTTTTATGTGTTAAGATTTACTTTTCTTTGCATTTTATCATGTATACGAAGTGTTTGATAATATTCTAGTGTTAAATTAAAAACTAAAAGAACAATCATGAAAATTAATAAAACAAATAGAGCCTTTTTCATTTTTACTCTTAAAAAGATATGGAAAACTTAAGTTTAGTCCTTAAAGTTTTAATCTTAACATGTTGATCGCTATTGTTTTATTAATTAATTTTTAATTTTTTTTTTTTCATGTTTCAAGAAAGTAGAGAAAAAGGATTTAGTTGACCATATTTTAACTATATAAAAAAGTATTTTTTTTTCTTATTTCAAAGGGTTAGTCTTAAAAAAGAAGTTTAATGGAGATGGTTTTTTTCCTTCAAACATGCTAGAAGATTGGATCCAATGAAGTTTTAAAAATTTAGATTGATTTTATTTTTTAAAGGTGAATATAGGGTGTTTTAGGTTAAAAAATTGATATATTAAGGTTTGTAAGATATATTTTGAAATATTTTTTTTATTTTGTAAAAATAAACTGAAGTTTAGAAAACTATGAAAGGTGAACTTTTTGTCTATGAAAGGGGGTCGGAGAATTCACTCAACACATTTTCTAGCTAGGTGAACAATGTGTTATTTGTTATACAAAACATGTCGTAGGTCCTTTAAAAAGGCCAATCCTCCCAAGCTTGATCTCTTTTTAAATTACCCTTCAATGTTTTTATTTTGAATAAAATTCACTATATATATATATATATATATATATATTATCATAGTTTTTAACTAAGATTATAGTTTTTATGGTAATATTAACAATTAATTTGTGAATTATTATACATGAATCTAGTATGAAAAGGTATTTTGTAAAAAATGATCATGGATATTCAATAAAATTAAAATATCTATTTTTCTTTTTTATTGTAAAATCTTTATATGATTTTATTATTAATTATTCTTTTATTTTCTTTCTATAATGATGTATAAAGATTATTGAATCTTTTTTTATATTAAAACTTGCTTTTCAAAACAAAAAATGAAAAACATGAATAAGTGAATAAGTAAAGAGAGATTTTAATTGAAAAGACACATTTTTCCCCGTGATTGCCATTCAAGTCAAAATAAAATTAAAAGGGGGATTAAGGGATATTTTGATATTTTTATCATGGTTTTTTTTTTTTTTGTTATAGTCTATTTTATTTAGGGGTAAATTAGTTTTCTAAAAAATAAAAATAAAAAAATTTAGTTAAGGGCCTTTTGTGTCCTTTCATTTTTTTAAATAGTAAAATTAATTGATTGGCCTTCAAGTGAAAAAAAAAGAAAGAAAGAGGGGATAAGGGGTATTTAGGTATTTTCATTATGTTTTTTTTGTTATAATATATTTTAATTAAGGGTAACTTGGTCTTCTAGCAAATAAAAATAGAAAAATTAGTTGGGGTAAGCACAGCGCACACAAGCAAGTGGATACTGCGCGCGCTTTTCTAATGGTGCGTTCAAAGTCTTCTTGCGGCCAAAAAGATGTAACCGCTATGTCATTTGAAACATGCAATGCTTGAGTAGTTGATGGGGCGATGCATGTTGTACAATTCATGATGGTTTGGTGCCAATGAGTTTTTTTTCTCTTCTTTTTTTTTTTTTTTTTCTTCTCTTCTCTTCTCGAAATCCTAGTTAAGTAAGCCAAGATTCATAGTTGTCCTTCCATTTATTTTTTCTTTCAATTGTTGTGTGTGTGTATTTTTTTTTATTTGTCCCTCAACATTTTATTTCATTTGTTTATTTTTTATTCAATTTTGATTCTTATGCTTTTAATTGTTTTTTTTATTTATCATTTTCTTATATTATGGGATTATCATGGGTTGTGGGTTAGTAAAATTAACCTGGGTTGTTACAGATTTTCTTTTAATGTTTTCTTTTATTTATTTTTTCAATTTAATCCTTTGATATTAGGCTATTAGATCTTAAGCTTTTTGGTTTTATATACTTTTCCTTTTTATATGGTTATCCTAAGTCATGATTCGTCAAGTTAACTTAGGATAAATCTAGTTTTTTCTCAATAATTATTTATTTATTTAAATTTGATCTTTTTTTAGGTTATTCTTTTAAAAAGTGATTTTATTTTAATTTTGATTTGATGTCGCCAATAACAAACTAGTAAAGTGAACCCGGGCTGACTTTAGTTTTTTTATTCAACTTTTTTTGTAAAATTAATTTTATTTTTCAATTTTAATTCTTCAAAATTAGATTATTGGACTTTGAATTTTATGATTTTTTCCACCTTTTATTCTACAGGGTATCTCAATCTTACATTTCATATGTTTGTTAAGTTAATTTTCTGACTTGAATTTGATTTGGTTTTGAGCAAATAATCTAACTGATTTGGTTTTTAATTTTTTGAAATTTTGACCTAGGCTAAATTGAAAATCAATTTAAACTAAACAGTCTAGTTCAATTTTTTTCTTTCAAAACCAAAAAACCCAATGCCGTTTAAATGGGCTTATTTCTTGGGTTTATATAGGTCTATTTTAAATTGGGCTTTAAGAATTTTTTATTTGCTTAGTTTTTTAGGCTTTATGAACAAACCTTTTGTACTGGGCTTTTTAAACCAATCAAGCCCAACTCCAAGCAACCTAATGCAATACCTTTAAATTCCAAGACTGCAAATTCATTAAGAAAGCAGTGGTGTTCTACCTGGCAGCAAACAACAAATTGAATTATTCATTCATGAAAACCATTCAATATAAAAGTTAAAATTTACAAATAAAACATGCAAAAAGATCCGGCAAGTCAACAATAAAAAGATCTAGCAAGGAATGTAAGTTTCTTTTTTTATCAAGATTTTCTGGACCCTGCAACAAAATCAAATTCATCATTTCGTTTACAAATAAACGAGTGAAGATCAAGAAAGATGAGCAAAAGAAACCCTAAAGATACAACTAAAAAACACAACTTTTTCAAGCTAAATAAATAGGCTTTAAGCACTGAATATATTTCAGTCACAACAAAAGATCTAAGCATTGTTGAAACATGTTCTCTGTTTATCAAAATCAAATATGCGAAGGAAATAGGTTATATAAGTTCTTTACTTACAAACTTCAACCAAATTCATAACCACGAAAAAAAAAAAATTATCCATAACCATAATCATAACACGCATAAAAGGGGGGGGGGGGGGGGGCATTAGCATAAATCTCAGAAGTTCTATCTCAGAAGTAATTGCAAGAGACCGAAGAGGAATAGAGAGGCAGAAACCAGTGATGGAGGCTGCCGGAGCTTGATATTGACAGATCAGGGAGATAGAAACTAGAGATAATGGGTGTCGTTGTCTTTAGCTTTTGGTGAACTGAATTTAGAGTGGATCTCGATGAAGCCCTTGACCAATTAGAGAAACGGAGATATTAATTTGGTACCACACCGAACAAGCAATCAGATTTAGTTTGCCATGGCAATTGTCAAGCTAAGGCAGACGGGCCACGGGGGAGAATGAGAGAGAGAAGAGAGGGAGAAGTGTAGTGCGACTTTAGTGTCAAAAGACTCAAAACCGTTTGGGAAGCTCCGTCTTCTTAAAAAAAAAATTTAATTTTTTTTAATTTAATATAATTAGTATGTTTTGGATTATTTTAATATGTTGATATTAAAAATAACTTTTAAAAAATAAAAAAATATTATTGACATACATTTTAACATGAAAAATTATTTAAAAAACAATCGCTACCATACTGCCAAACATACTCTTAATAATGAGTAGTAATTTAGGATTCAATGAAACTTTTGTTATGTATCCTTTTTTTTGGTTAAGTTGAATAAGTTTGGTTGAACCGATTGAGCTCAATCGGTTCTAAATTTTTGAAATTAAAGTAAAATCTGATTGAATGTTTTTTCTTGTTTTTTAACTGGGTTTTTTTCTTAGTTTAGTTTTTTCAGTTTTTTTTCCTAATTTCAGTTAGTCATTTTGTTTTGAACACCCTTTCTATTTGTCTTCGGAAGCGTTTGTTTTTGCGTTTGTAACTGCGTTTTGGCAAATTTTAATTTTTTTTTTTGGCTAAAATTGAGTTACGGTTGTACCTTTTGGATCGTTTTGATGTGCTGATGTCAAAAATAATTTTTAAAAAATAAAAAAACATCATTTGCATGTATTTCAGCACGAAAAGCTATTTGAAAAGCAACCGCTACCACACTGCCAAACACGCTTTCTTCGTGGTCTAGGCTTTAAAAAGTGCAATCAAGAATCTCTTAGTCTTTTCTGTTTTGCTGTTGCTTCTGCTTGCTTTTTGTTTTTTTTACAGCAGTTGTTTTGTTCACTGGCCAAGGGACACCTACTTTTGAGCCAAGTCATTAGCTACTTCATTTGTAATTATGCAAATTTTCAACTTCTTCTTCCAAGTTTTCCAAATCCAACTCTGTTTCGCTGGGAACTTGCATACATTTTCATGCACTTTTGTGATGCTAAGAAATTCTTTAAACACCTTGACATTTCATTCTTCTAATCTATCACTTGGTATATTGCTGCGCTTTGACATTCCATTGTCTCAACTACCACTACATTTGTATCTTCTGTTTTTTTTTTTTTTTTTTTGCTTCCAGAAAGCTAATGTCACTTTCACTTTGCATGTATAAGACTGCATGCGAGTTCCAAAACTTGCAGGAGTATTCTCTCTTCACTTTTTGAAAAAAGTTTTGCTTCAATTCCATCACCAGTGTAAGAAGATTCTTCCACTTTTCTTCCCTCGTCACCATTTCATGCGTTGAACCTCCAATAACCCACCCTTTGCTGTTATTTTCAAAGATTTTCTTTTTCTTTTTCTTTTTTTCTTTCCAACCCTTCTTTACAAGAACTCAGTATAATCAACACAGTTGAAACGGACAGTCAGTCTGCTGTCATGTTCTTCAAGACGTTGTTGTTGCGCTACCCACTGTCACCTTTTCTTTTCTTTTTCTTTTTTGCTTTGTTGGTGGCTGAACAATAGTTTCTTACAATGCTTTTTGGACAACAACCGGTTTTTCCAGTTTTCTAAGCTGTACCTACCCCCATGCTTGGCAATCTGTAATTTTGATTTCATTTGTTGTTTGCCACTATCCTTTCCCACTACTACATCTAAAGGTTTCCATTTAAATCCTCCATGCTAACTTAGCTTCGCATTCAGACTTAAACTTCATAATTAAGAAACAATCCTGCAAGATTTTTTTTAATGCTGATTCTTCCCCCACCTTGCCCCTTGTATCATTCAGATATTATTGATGGCATTCGAAGAAATTTATCTTTGCTCGTTTTTCCTTTTAGTTACTCTTCAATGAGTCGCCCATTGATTTCCATTTTAGCTTCAAGTTGCTATATGTTTTTGACGTTTTGAAAACAAAAGAGAACGAATTCCATGTAATAAAGCATTATCATTTGTTGAATCTAGATGAGGTATGTGTATTTGATTTGATAGCTTTTCATTTAATTAATGTCAACTCTTCTATTATTGGATTTTATTAGAGTTCATTATTGTGTTTAATTTATATTATTTTGTTGTACTATTTGTTTGGTGAGTTATAATCCTAATTATTTTGCAAACCAATTTATTTTTTTATATTAACCAAGTCAAAATATGTCATGAAAATTATAAATATACAATATTAGAGCTTGTAAAATGTTACAAATTATTGAATCAAATACTTATATCATTAACTTCCTATCAAATTTTGGTATATATTAACTTTATTTTAAAAGATAAAAGATCTTTTTATATGTAAAAGAGTACAACCTATTTATGATGATCATTTTAAAACTCTATCCTATTATCCTTATCATCAATACAAAACAAGTTCATTGATGCTATTTTAGATGTACAATTTGTTTTTGCTAGGAATAGTGAGGTTCAATGAATCCAAATTTATGAGCAAAATAATATAATTTAGGCTATACTTGAATTACTAGAGAGATATTATAGCAACTTGATCGTGTGTGAAGCTATACCCAATAACAGGATCAAGTTTTTTCAACTCCAAAAATATTGATGGGACTACAAGATTCGACATACAATTCACACACATATATAAAAGATAGCCCAACTCCTATTTTATTACATTTTATTTTAGGTTTGTTACTAGCTTAATTTATGTTATTTTATTTGATGGATTACAAGACCAATTATTAGTATCTTGCTATGTTTTTTCACATTATAAAAAAAATTGATGAATTAAAAAAAAAGTCAAGGAATTTTGATCTCTTCCCCTAATTTTCCCTTATCTCTCCGTGGTTCATCGACAACCATGGCAGAAGATTGCTTAGCCAAGCATGGAACAACAGATAGCCTTGGAAACCCTGCTTTCAAGAAGAAAACATGAGCTTTGAAACTACCCTTGTATTTTAGGCAACTCTTTTATACCTTTCTGATTCTATCTACTTCCACGTATGTTTCTTCTTTGTTATTGGCTTGCGTGCTGGTCTTGACTTGCCTGCAGGAAATGAATGTTGTGAAAGAATGGCAATCAACACAAATCTAGTAATTACCTCATATTTCAAGCAAACCAGCGCGTGGTTGGTCTGGCACACGCTATTCCATGCCATTGCTTGGAGCTACTAGGCAAGATATTGGACAATTGCTAGCTTCTCTATGAATGTTGTGTATGATTGGTATTGTGTATATAATATTTTTTTTTAATTTTAAAAATATATTAAAATAAATTATATATATATATATATTTAATATTAGTACATTAAAATCATTGAAAAATATTAAAAAAAACATCAATTTGATACATTTTTTTTTAAAAAAATACATCTAAAAGTAGAAGTTATCATACTTCTAAACACTCACTCGCATTTAATATTGGGATAGCTTTTTTTAAAAAAATATGTTTTTGCTTGAAAATATATTAAATTGATATTTTTTATATGTTTTTTTTAATAATATTGATATTAAAAATAAAACAATAAATCTAAAAAAATATAATGAAGTGGTATTAATCATAAGATACTTGATAATTAAGCATGTTATTAATCATTACAAAAGAAAATTTAATTTTAATCATTGTCATTGAATAAAAAAAAAACCATCAATCGTGTGCCTCAAATCAATGAAATGTTCACACTTTGATATCTTTCTCCTCTTTTTTTTTTTTTTTTTCCATATTTGAGGATGTCTAAAATACTTATACTTTTTCCATGCTTTTGATATTTTAAAAATATTAAAATATTGGGGAACCTATTCTATTATTTATTTGACGAGGACGACAACAACAGTAGCCACAAAAGAGTCCAAGTACACAATTAATTATCATTGATGGGCACCATTTACTGCTACAAAATCGACCATAAATAGGAGTTTTGCCAGTTCATGAATTTTAATGTTAGATCTCTGCTCCCTATCTTCTCTTAAAGCCTCAAAAGAGTCCAAGTACACAATTAATCCCCTCTAGCAACTTGTTCACAAACCGAAGCCAGCGCAGCATGTTAAGAAAACATAAGGATTAAAAAAGTGGTTTTCTGAACTTGTGATACTAACTTGTTAGTCTCTTAAGAGTATAGGTATTAAAGTGTAATTTAATAAAAATATTCACCTTCCGAGAGTATTAAAATAATAGACGGCAAAAGAGATTCATCCATCTCCTCTCTCTTTTGTACAGGTGCAAAAACGAGTTGGAATCGGACCTTGTTTCTTATTTTGCGTCGAATCTCTTTCTGATTTGCCTTTTGTGTGTGTGTGTGTGTGTGTTTATATTCCCATTACCACCCGAATCATCTTACCTTACCTGCAACGACCAGTGCCAAAAGAGAGGTGATAGATTTCTCTCCAGAAAACCTTGTTCCGTCCTCATACACTAATCACTCTCCCTCCCTCTCTCTCTGGTAAGTTATTTCTTTTGCATGCATCCAATGCATGTTGTTTTTTCAGCGTAGTCTCGTTAGAATGTTTTTCATTGTTTTTGTTTTTGTATTAATGATGACTGATCCTTTTCTGCTTTCTTGAGAGGCTGCGTGGTAAATTTGAGGACTTTTGTTTTTTGCTATGATCATCTCATAAAAGAAACTAGAGGGCTTTTCTTTTCTTTCTTTTTTTGCTATGATATTTTTGTTTTTTGTGTTAACTTTGGGATTTTGGTTTCTGAGAGTCATCACCTCATCTAGTCTTTCCATTTGCCAGATGGGTTTTGCTCTTTACACTGAAATAAAAATTCTCTGATGCCTTCGGCATGGTTTAAAGCAACTTTTTGTATTTGTGTATCTCTCTTGTTTTTTATTTTATGTAAAGGTAATTATTCTTGGATTCTATGGTGATTTATGGTTATCTCTTTGTTGTTTTCTAGTGCTATCTATCAGATAAAGATGACCCTATATTATTCTTTTTTATCTGTCTAAAATAAAAGAAATTCTTTTTTTTTTATCCAATTATATTGGAATGGGATTTGGTTTAATTGGGTTTGGTTATTTTCTGATCTCTTCTTCATGTTGTTTTTTTCTTTCCTTTTCTTTTCTTTTATATAAGCATGATTTCTGAGATGTGTGCTAAATCTACGAGTACAATTTTTTATTTTTTTTATTCTCAACTAAAGTTCCTGTGAATCAGATCCTCAGTAGTAAGCTGAAGAATTAGCTCTGAATTAGTTTACTTGGCAAGAAGGAAAAGAAAAATATTACTAGTTATGTGTGATGCATGAATTTATAATTCTGAATATATAGCAAGTGAAATCTGCAGATTATGTTCTCTGTTTGTGGAGGCAGGGGAAAAATAATTACAATCCTGCAATGTATTTTAAGCATTAGAATATTGTCTTAATTTCTCCGAGTCTAATGTTAGATTTTAAGGACGATCTACTAATTTTATATTAAATATCAAGTCTAAACAAAGCAAACGTGTTGCAGGTCACCCAAAAAATTATGGCACAAGATGATTACTCAAACGATGGGACGGTGGATATCAAAGGAAATCCAGCAAATAAAAAGAAAACTGGAAACTGGAAGGCTTGCCGCTTTATTCTTGGTATGATATTTTGTCGTATCTTTTCGAGGCTAAATTCCTTGTATCGTATCTGACTTCAGGTTTCCAGACACTAAAATTGTTTACAATTTCCTTGCAGGAAATGAATGCTGTGAGAGGTTGGCATACTATGGGATGAGTACCAATCTAGTGAATTATCTTGAGGACCGTCTCAACCAGGGAAATGTCGCTGCATCAAACAATGTTACCAATTGGTCTGGAACTTGCTATATCACACCACTGATTGGAGCTTTTCTAGCCGATTCATATTTGGGAAGATATTGGACAATTGCGAGTTTTGTTGTCATCTATATCATTGTAAGTTTGCTTTAGAGCAAGTTCCATCTGACCTGTAAATTATATGAAAGTGAACTGAGTTTTCCCATATCTTTGATCAATGTTTTTTTTATGTCAGTTTGCATCAAGGGTTTCATTTCTGTTTATGCTCTTCATTTTGAGCCATTCTAAAATGTCATCTCTGCAAAAAGTTTGTCTTGGTCTGCACATCATCAAGACGTTTTATAGTCGATGGGATACTGGATACTTATTTGTTAATTTCTCAGAACTTGGTTCCACAAAATTGATTTTCTAACAGCATTTATGCAAAGAGTTTTGGTTGAAAAAACCTTAATTTTTTATGAACCTTTGCCACCATAAACACTTCCTGCTTCTGTCTCTTTTGGAAATTTTAAGAGAATATTCCCAGACTTGGTTTTATTTTTCTTGAGATTTTCTCTTTGTTTCTAAAAGTAGATTGATGGTCTTAAGCCATCCTAGAAATTTGGTCATATATCGTGAACTTTCTTTCGAAACTATGTATATGTGGAAATAATGAACTCTTCTTGTAGGGAATGACACTCTTAACATTGTCCGCTTCAGTCCCTGGGTTAGAGCCATCTTGTGACAAGGATTCTTGCCACCCGACCACAGGACAAACTGCAGCATTCTTTGTAGCACTTTACTTTATTGCTTTTGGAACTGGAGGAATCAAACCATGTGTTTCATCTTTTGGAGCAGATCAATTTGATGAAACTGATGAGACAGAGAAGAAAAAGAAGAGCTCCTTTTTTAATTGGTTTTACCTTTCAATCAACATAGGTGCGCTTATTGCATCTTCTGTTTTGGTCTGGATACAAATGAATGTTGGTTGGGGGTGGGGATTTGGAATCCCTGCTGTTGCAATGGCTGTAGCAGTTGTGTTTTTCTTCTTGGGAAGTAAGCTATACCGAATTCAAAAACCTGGTGGGAGTCCCATTACAAGGATTGTCCAGGTTATTGTTGCATCCTTCAGAAAGTACCGTGTTCAAGTTCCTGCTGATAAATCTCTTCTTTATGAGACTGCAGAAGAGGAAAGTCAAATCCAAGGAAGTCGTAAGCTCGAACACACGGATAAATTCAAGTAAGTTCCCTGAAGCCAATAATTTTAAGATTTACAACGCAAGTTGATTGAATCCATAGGTCCAAGTTTAGTCACTTCTGAATTTTTCCAGTTCTTTTTTCGATCCACAAAATTCACCGTGTTGATTTTATTCCTCTCCTATATATTTCCAAATATTTAGTAGCTCAAGAAATTTCTTCATCAATTGGCTCGTACAAGTTTATAGTAAGAATAAGCATGTCAATAAATCTTATGTTGCAATCCATTTATCCAGACAATGGATGTTTTGGGTACTTAAGAAGTGTGTTTTCTGAATATGACCAAGAAACCAGGCAACGTTGTTAATACTTTGCACCATGAATGGAGAAGGCTGTATTTTGCAACAAAAGTAACTAACGGGAATCTTCACCCATATTCCCAATCAGAGTAACACTTATGCGAATTAGCCTACAAGCATAAAGAGCAGCTTTTTATCTTCTTTTACACTTGCATTTCCCAAATGCAAACCATTCTTTGAAATTCTCCTAGGCTGATTCTCATTATCTCTCCTTGATCTAATCGAAATTTGTTAAGTTTCAGGTTCTTTGACAAGGCTGCTGTGGAAACCCAAACTGAAAATATCAAGGGCTTATCAAACCCATGGAGACTCTGCACAGTAACTCAAGTTGAAGAGCTCAAGTCCATTATCAGGTTGCTCCCAGTATGGGCATCTGGAATAGTCTTTGCAACTGTATACAGTCAAATGAGCACCATGTTCGTTTTGCAAGGAAATACTATGGACCAACATATGGGTCCTCATTTCAAGATTCCATCAGCATCGCTCTCCCTCTTTGATACCCTAAGCGTCATCTTCTGGGCTCCTGTATATGATCGTATCATTGTCCCATACGCAAGGAAGTTCACGGGTCATGAACGAGGCTTTACTCAGCTCCAACGTATGGGCATTGGCCTCGTCATATCATTGGTCTCCATGATCGTTGCTGGGGTATTGGAGGTTGTTCGACTCAACTTTGTCCGAGAGAACAATTACTATGATCTTGAGTACATCCCGATGACCATTTTCTGGCAAGTACCGCAGTACTTTCTCATAGGATGTGCAGAAGTTTTTACCTTCATTGGACAGTTGGAGTTTTTCTACGACCAGGCACCTGATGCTATGAGAAGCTTGTGCTCAGCTCTCTCTCTTACTACCGTCGCATTAGGAAATTACTTGAGCACTCTGCTTGTCACCATTGTTACTAAAGTTACAACGAGAGGTGGGAAGCTTGGTTGGATCCCTGATAATTTGAACAGGGGCCATCTTGATTACTTCTACTGGCTCTTGGCAATTCTC